>NC_090440.1:1211679388-1212000501 GCF_031143425.1 Pleurodeles waltl
TCCTCCAGTGTGCTCCAGACCTCTGCCATCTTGGAAACAGAGGTGCAGCTGGCACACTGGACTGCTCTGAGTGGCCAGGGCCAGCAGGTGACGTCAGAGACTCCTTCTGATAGGCTCCTTCAGGTGTTGCTAGCCTATCCTCTCTCCTAAGTAGCCAAACCCTCTTTTCTGGCTATTTAGGGTCTCTGCTTTGGGGAATTCCTTAGATAACGAATGCAAGAGCTCATCAGAGTTCCTCTGCATCTCTCTCTTCACCTTCTGCCAAGGAATCGACTGCTGACCACGCTGGAAGCCTGCAAAACTGCAACAAAGCAGCGAAGACGACTACTGCAACTCTGTAACGCTGATCCTGACGCCTTCTCAACTGTTTTCCTGGTGGTGCATGCTGTGGGGGTAGTCTGCCTCCTCTCTGCACTAGAAGCTCCGAATAAATCTCCCGTGGGTCGACGGAATCTTCCCCTTGTTACTGCAGGCACCAAAGAACTGCATCACCGGTCCCCTGGGTCTCCTCTAAGCATGACGAGCGAGGTCCCTTGGATCCAGCAACTCTGTCCAAGTGACTCCCACAGTCCAGTGACTCTTCAGTCCAAGTTTGGTGGAGGTAAGTCCTTGCCTCCCCACGCCAGACTGCATTGCTGGGAATCGCGTCTTTTGCAGGTACTCCGGCCTCTGTGCACTTCTGGTGGAAATCCTTTGTGCACATCCAAGCCTGGGTCCACGGCACTCTAACCTGCATTGCACGACTTTCTAAGTTGTCCTCCGGCGGCGTGGGACTCCTTTGTGCAACTTCGGGTGAGCACCATTTCACTCCTCTTTGTAGTGCCTGTTCTGGCACTTCTGCGGGTGATGCCTGCTTCTGAGAGGGCTCCTTGTTTTGCTGGGCACCCTCTCTGTCCCCTGACGCAATTGGCAACATCCTGGTCCCTCCTGGGCCACAGCAGCATCCAAAAACCGTAATCGCATGATTTGCGGCTAGCAAGGCTTGTTGGTGGTCTTTCGGTGGGAAAACACATCTGCACGACTCTTCACGACGTGGGACATCCGTCCTCCAAAGGGGAAGTTTCTAGCCCTTGTTGTTCCTGCAGAATCTTCAGCTTCTACTGCCTAGTAGCAGCTTCTTTGCACCCACAGCTGGCATTTCCTGGGCATCTGCCCATCTCCGACTTGCTTGTGACTTTTGGACTTGGTCCCCTTGTTCCACAGGTACCCTCGTTTGGAAATCCATCGTTGTTGCATTGCTGGTTTGTGTCTTTCCTGCAGAATTCCCCTATTACGACTTCTATGTCCTTTGGGGAACTTTAGTGCACTTTGCACTCACTTTTCAGGGTCTTGGGGTGGACTATTTTTCTAACCCTCACTGTTTTCTTACAGTCCCAGCGACCCTCTACAAGGTCACATAGGTTTGGGGTCCATTCGTGGTTCGCATTCCACTTTTGGAGTATATGGTTTGTGTTGCCCCTATCCCTATGTGTCCCCATTGCATCCTATTGTAACTATACATTGTTTGCACTGTTTTCTAAGACTATACTGCATATTTTTGGTATTGTGTACATATAACTTGTGTATATTTGCTATCCTCTCACTGAGGGTACACTCTAAGATACTTTGGCATATTGTCATAAAAATAAAGTACCTTTATTTTTAGTATAACTGTGTATTGTGTTTTCTTATGATATTGTGCAAGTGGCACTAGTGGTACTGTAGGAGCTTCACTCGTCTCCTAGTTCAGCCTAAGCTGCTCTGCTAAGCTACCATTATCTATCAGCATAAGCTGCTAGACACCCTATACACTAATAAGGGATACCTGGGCCTGGTGCAAGGTGTAAGTACCCCTTGGTACTCACTACAAGCCAGTCCAGCCTCCTACATTGGTTGTGCAGCGGTGGGATAAGTGCTTTGTAACTACTTACCACTTTTGTCATTGTACTTTTCATAAGAGAAAAATATACAAAACAAGTTCAGTGTATGTACACCTAACCAAAAAGTTTTGCATTTCCTCTTTTCACTTCTTTTCTAAGTGCTGAAAAGTACCTCTAAACTTTCTAAAAGTTCTTTAAAAGTTTAAAAAGTTTTTTTTTTCTGTTTTTCCAAAAGTTCTGAAAAACGTTTTCTCACTTTTCCTATCACTTAAACACTGTCTAAAATGTCTGGCACAGGCCAAACTGTTGATCTGTCCAAACTTGCTTATGATCACCTTAGCTGGAAAGGAGCAAGGAGTCTCTGCATAGATAGAGGTTTAAGTGTAGGGAAGAATCCCCCCAGAGAACTGTTGGTTAACATGCTTATAGAACAGGATAAGGCCAGAGGTGCCCCTTCTGTTGAAAATGTAGCTAATGGTTCCCAATCTGATCCAGGGACTCCCCTAGAAAAAGAGTCAGGAAAGAAACTTCCTAGCCTGCCCATTACCAGACAGCCTAGCATAGTTGGTACTGATGTAGAGTCACACCATACAGATAGTGTTGTCTCACATCATAGCAAGAGTATTCCTTCTCATCATGTAGAAGTGATGTTTCTGTTAACCAAGCTGTTAGGATGCCTTCTGTAAGGGACAGGTCTCCTTCTGTTCATTCTCACCATACTTCTGTTTCAAGGCATGTCCCTCCCACCCACCCTGATGACAGATTGTTAGAAAGGGAGCTCAATAGATTGAGAGTGGAACAAAACAGACTGAAGCTCAAGAAGCAACAGCTAGATTTGGATAGACAGGCCTTAGAAGTGGAGAAAGAAAGACAGAAGTTGGGTTTAGAAACCCATGGTGGCAGCAGCAGTATTCCCCATAGTCATCCTGCAAAAGAGCATGATTCCAGGAATCTGCACAAGATAGTTCCCCCTTATAAGGAGGGGGGTGACATTAACAAGTGGTTTGCTGCACTTGAGAGGGCCTGTGTTGTACAGGATGTCCCTCAAAGGCAGTGGGCTGCTATCCTATGGCTATCATTTAGTGGAAAGGGTAGGGATAGACTCCTTACTGTGAAAGAAAGTGATGCCAATAATTTTACAGTTCTTAAGAATGCACTCCTGGATGGTTATGGCTTAACCACTGAACAGTACAGGATGAAGTTCAGAGAAACCAAAAAGGAGTCTTCACAAGACTGGGTAGACTTTGTTGACCATTCAGTGAAGGCCTTGGAGGGGTGGTTACATGGCAGTAAAGTTACTGATTATGAAAGCCTGTATAACTTGATCCTGAGAGAGCATATTCTTAATAATTGTGTGTATGATTTGTTGCACCAGTACTTGGTGGACTCTAATCTGACCTCTCCCCAAGAATTGGGAAAGAAGGCAGACAAATGGGTCAGAACAAGGGTGAACAGAAAAGTTCATACAGGTGGTGACAAAGATGGCAATAAGAAGAAAGATGGTGAAAAATCTCAAGATAAGCATTGGGATAAGGATAAAACCAAAGATCCCACTTCAAATCTTAAACACTCTTCAGGGGGTGGGGATAAAACAAATTCTTTCTCTTCTTCTCAACCTACACGATTTAAAAAGCCTTGGTGCTTTGTGTGTAAAAACAGAGGCCATAGGCCAGGGGATAAGTCCTGTCCAGGTAAACTCCTGAGCCTACCACCACTAATACATCAAGATCTAGTGCCCCTAGCAGTAGTGGTACTAGTGGTTGGACTGCTGGCAACAGTCAAGTTAAGGGTGTAGTTGGGTTCACTTATGGGTCCATAGTAGAAACTGGGGTAGTCAGTCCCAAGACAGTTTCTGTCACACCTAGTGGCATTGGCCTTGCCACACTGGCTGCTTGCCCCCTTACAATGGATAAGTACAGGCAGACAGTTTCAATAAATGGTGTTGAGGCCTTGGCCTACAGGGACACAGGTGCCAGTATCACTTTGGTGACTGAAAACCTAGTGCATCCTGAACAACACATCATTGGACAACAGTATAAGATTATTGATGTCCATAACTCCACTAAGTTTCTTCCCTTAGCTATACTTCAGTTTAGTTGGGGTGGAGTTACTGGCCCTAAGCAGGTGGTAGTATCACCTAGCTTACCTGTAGATTGTCTCTTAGGTAATGACCTAGAGGCCTCAGGTTGGGCTGATGTAGAGTTTTATGCCCATGCATCCCAGAGGAATTGTTCCCTCTCATTTCTACTGAAATGAAAAAGCAAAGGAGAGAAAGCCTGAAAACTCAGGATCCCTCTCCAACAACAGGTAAAAAGGGTATCACAGTATCCCCTAACCACCCTGCCAATCAGGATATCATTCCTGTAGTGGGAGAAACCTCTCCTGGGGTGGCACCTGTTCCAAGGGAATCATCAGCTGGCAAAGCTGTACTCCCTAAGGTAAAAGTACCTCTCTGTGGGATAACTAACATTGGTGAGAAAAAGAGCACCATTTTAGTTACCATGGAGCATCCCTCCAACCCTCCCAGAGAAACTTTAGTGCAGAAACCCTGCACTGCCTCACACCACTTAGGACAGCATCCCTGCCCTAGTGTGGAGCTCATAGGACAGCATCCCTGCCCTGCTCCAAATCAAGAGAAACAGCATCCCTGTTCTCTCTTCCAGCCATATGGACAAAGTTTTTGCCCAGCTATGGCTTTACTGAGACAGCATCCCTGTCTGGCATTTCCATCAATACAAATAGGTTCAGTGGACAATTCCCACTGCTCTAAACTAAAACTTACTGATAGGAACTCTGAAAATACAACTTCACATTGTTGCTTAGCTAAAAAACTTCCAACAGGGTGGTCTACATCCCCACAGGGAAGTAACCATATAGTGGATGATAAAGGGAGTAACCAGTCTATTGCAGAGCTACTCTCTACTTATCACCACTTAGACAATAAAGTCTCAACTGGCCAAGGTTAGCCTTGTTGTCCTTCGTTTGGGGGGGGGGGGGGTTGTGTGAGAAAGTAGCCTCTTTCTAGCCTTGTTACCCCCACTTTTGGCCTGTTTGTGAGTGTATGTCAGGGTGTTTTCACTGTCTCACTGGGATCCTGCCAGCCAGGGCCCAGTGCTCATAGTGAAAACCCTATGTTTTCAGTATTTTTGTTATGTGTCACTGGGACCCTGCTAGTCAGGACCCCAGTGCTCATAAGTTTGTGACCTATATGTATGTGTTCCCTGTGTGATGCCTAACTGTCTCACTGAGGCTCTGCTAACCAGAACCTCAGTGGTTATGCTCTCTCATTTCTTTCCAAATTGTCACTAACAGGCTAGTGACCAATTTCACCAATTTACATTGGCATACTGGAACACCCTTATAATTCCCTAGTATATGGTACTGAGGTACCCAGGGTATTGGGGTTCCAGGAGATCCCTATGGGCTGCAGCATTTCTTTTGCCACCCATAGGGAGCTCTGACAAGTCTTACACAGGACTGCCACTGCAGCCTGAGTGAAATAACGTCCACGTTATTTCACAGCCATTTACCACTGCACTTAAGTAACTTATAAGTCACCTGTATGTCTAACCTTTACCTGGTAAAGGTTAGGTGAAAAGTTACTTAGTGTGTGGGCACCCTGGCACTAGCCAAGGTGCCCCCACATTGTTCAAGGCAAATTCCCCTGACATTGTGAGTGCGGGGACACCATTACACGTGTGCACTACACATAGGTCACTACCTGTGGGTAGCTTCACAATGGTAACTCCGAATATGGCCATGTAACATGTCTATGATCATGGAATTGCCCCCTCTATGCCATCCTGGCATAGTTGGCACAATCCCATGATACCACGGGTCTGTAGCACAGACCCTGGTATTGCCAAACTGCCTTTTCAGGGGTTTCACAGCTGCTGCTGCTGCCAACCCCTCAGACAGGTTTCTGCCCTCCTGGGGTCCAGCCAGGCTTGGCCCAGGAGGGCAGAACAAAGGACTTCCTCAGAGGGAGGGTGTTACACCCTCTCCCTTTGGAAAAAGGTGTTAAGGCAGGGGAGGAGTAGCCTCCCCCAGCCTCTGGAAATGCTTTCATGGGCACAGATGGTGCCCATTTCTGCATAAGGCAGTCTACACCGGTTCAGGGACCCCTCAGCCCTGCTCTGGCGCGAAACTGGACAAAGGAAAGGGGAGTGACCACTCCCCTGACCTGCACCTCCCCTGGGAGGTGCCCAGAGCTCCTCCAGTGTGCTCCAGACCTCTGCCATCTTGGAAACAGAGACACTGACACTGGACTGCTCTGAGTGGCCAGGGCCAGCAGGTGACGTCAGAGACTCCTTCTGATAGGCTCCTTCAGGTGTTGCTAGCCTATCCTCTCTCCTAAGTAGCCAAACCCTCTTTTCTGGCTATTTAGGGTCTCTGCTTTGGGGAATTCCTTAGATAACGAATGCAAGAGCTCATCAGAGTTCCTCTGCATCTCTCTCTTCACCTTCTGCCAAGGAATCGACTGCTGACCGCGCTGGAAGCCTGAAAAACTGCAACAAAGTAGCGAAGACGACTACTGCAACTCTGTAACGCTGATCCTGCCGCCTTCTCGACTGTTTTCCTGGTGGTGCATGCTGTGGGGGTAGTCTGCCTCCTCTCTCCACTAGAAGCTCCAAAGAAATCTCCCGTGGGTCGACGGAATCTTCCCCCTGCTACCGCAGGCACGAAAGAACTGCATCACCGGTCCCCTGGGTCTCCTCTCAGCATGACGAGCGAGGTCCCTTGAATCCAGCAACTCTGTCCAAGTGACTCCCACAGTCCAGTGACTCTTCAGTCCAAGTTTGGCGGAGGTAAGTCCTTGCCTCCCCACGTCAGACTGCATTGCTGGGAACCGCGTCTTTTGCAACTACTCTGGCCTCTGTGCACTTCCGGCGGAAATCCTTTGTGCACAGCCAAGCCTGGGTCCACGGCACTCTAACCTGCATTGCACGACTCTCTAAGTTTTCCTCCGGTGGCGTGGTACTCCTTTGTGCAACTTCGGGTGAGCACCGTTTCACTCCTCTTTGTAGTGCCTGTTCTGGCACTTCTGCGGGTGCTGCCTGCTTCTGAGAGGGCTCCTTGTCTTGCTGGGCGCCCTCTCTATCCCCTGACGCAATTGGCGACATCCTGGTCCCTCCTGGGTCACAGCAGCATCCAAAAACCCTAACCGCACGATTTGCAGCTAGCAAGGCTTGTTGGCAGTCTTTTGGCAGGAAAACACTTCTGCACGACTCTTCACGACGTGGGACATCCATCCTCCAAAGGGAAAGTTTCTAGCCCTTGTCGTTCCTGCAGAATCCTCAGCTTCTACAACCTAGTAGCAGCTTCTTTGCACCCACAGCTGGCATTTCCTGGGCATCTGCCCATCTCTGACTTGCTTGTGACTTTTGGACTTGGTCCCCTTGTTCTACAGGTACCCTCGTTTGGAAATCCATTGTAGTTTCATTGCTTGCTTGTGTCTTTACTGTAGAATTCCCCTATCACGACTTCTATGTCCTTTGGGGAACTTTAGTGCACTTTGCACTCACTTTTCAGGGTCTTGGGGTGGGCTATTTTTCTAACCCTCACTGTTTTCTTACAGTCCCAGCGACCCTCTACAAGGTCACATAGGTTTGGGGTCCATTCCTTGTTTGCATTCCACTTTTGGAGTATATGGTTTGTGTTGCCCCTATCCCTATGTGTCCCCATTGCATCCTATTGTAACTATACATTGTTTGTAAGACTATACTGCATATTTTTGGTATTGTGTACATATATCTTGTGTATATTTGCTATCCTCATACTGAGGGTACACTCTGAGATATTCTGGTACCTTTATATTTAGTATATCTGTGTATTGTGTTTTCTTATGATATTGTGCAAGTGACACTAGTGGTACTGTAGGAGCTTCACTCGTCTCCTAGTTCAGCCTAAGCTGCTCTGCTAAGCTACCATTATCTATCAGCATAAGCTGCTAGGCACCCTATACACTAATAAGGGATACCTGGGCCTGGTGCAAGGTGTAAGTACCCCTTGGTACTCACTACAAGCCAGTCCAGCCTCCTACACTTATAAGTTACTTAAGTGCACTTGTAAATGGCTGTGAAATATCATGGACGTTATTTCACGCAGGCTGCAGTTGCAGGCCTGTGTAAGAATTGTCAGAGCTCCCTATGGGTGTCAAAAGAAATGCTACAGCCCATGGGGATCTCCTGGAACCCCAATACCCTGGGTACCTCAGTACCATATACTAGGGAATTATATGGGTGTACCAGTATGCAAATGTGAATTGGTAAACTTAGTCACTACCCTGTTATTGACAAATTTGGAAAGCAGAGAGAGCATAACCACTGAGGTTCTGGTTAGCAGAGCCTCAGTGAGACAGTTAGGCATGACACAGGGAACACATACAAGGCACATACTTATGAGCACTGGGGCCCTGCCTGGCAGGGTCCCAGTGACACATAGATTAAAACAACATATACATCGTGAAATATGGGGGTAACATGCCAGGCAAAATGGTACTTTCCTACAGCAGCTGTCTGACCTGTAAAGTGGGACAATGGGATGTGAGGTAACTGCGCTGGCGTTGTACACCGTCGCGGTAGGCGGTCGAAGACCGCAGCGCAATTCTGCATTGGTTAACACAATACAAAAAACAAATTATAAACACCAGTTTTTTTTTTTTAAAAAGGATATAGTCTACATAGTTTCAAAGATTTTTATAATATCACAATCATTCTATAATTTTTTAACAATATATTTATTGAAAGGAAAAATAATATATATTTTTTTATATATATAGAGAAATAAATATGATCTCAAACACGTCATACCTTATATTTTCATGGTCTTTAAATTGATTGTCTTTCCATATTATTGGAATTAAATATCCAACCTATTATTACTAAAAAGAATGTCAACACTATGTAATATCCCACAGATTGAAAAACGAGTAACAACCAAAGTTATTGACTACCTACACATACATTTAATATTTTCAAAAATTTCAAAAGATGGAGAATTTAAAAAGAGGTGAACAAACTCCATAAACAAATGTCCCTACATAAATGGTGAAAAATACCACAAAGAAAGACCACCAAAAGAGCCCATAATATAATTTTAAAAAGACACAAGTAATTGCGCTCTAAAGATAATAACCAAAGCTTTTAAGAATAAATATATAAATATAGCTATTTCTATTTTACAAAAAAACACAGCTCCTAAACCATAACCCCACAAACCTACAAGTGCTTAGACAAAAACATATATTTATAAATTCTAACACCACACATGTACTAATATGCTATTAATTTGTGTTACTACTACAAAACAATCCCAATGGGAGAGGAAATTAATAAGCATAATACAAAACAGCGTTCCACAGGATGAAATTTACAAAGATAAGGCATTTGCGGTATATTTAAATTTAAATGCTTAGTCATCGATAATACTGCCTGAAAGGTCCGTGAAGCATGTAAAATTGCAATCAATTAGTAACCACTTACCCCATAACGGAAGGGATCAGCCATGTCCGTCCTGGTCGGCAAACAAAGTAAACCGAACCCGGCTTGACATCCGCTTTTAAACCCTAGCAATCTAGATAACGAGATTATTTGACACAGGTGGCATTCTCATTGCTATGGTGACCGTTCTAGAATAAGAATAGTCACCATCTTAGGTAAACAGATCGGCCATTTTTGAATGGTGTCGTCCTTTCTATAAACAGATGTATAGGATCCATCTAGCATTATACGGGCTTAACAGAAGTTTTGATAAAGCCCTAAACAGAGAAAAGAGAAAAAAAGAAAAGAAAAGAAACTGATACTCTATACTAAACAGGACCCAAGATGCATATAAATTGCTATAGCGACTATTATATGATAAAATTACTCCTCATATCGCATAAATACGTCGGCCATTTTTAACTGGTGTCAACTATACTAAGAACCAACGGAGCCTAAGGCATTCTTATAATAAAGCCCTAAAGTATAAAGCTTACAAACTATACCATGTTATATTAACATGACATAGGGGGAGCCACGAAAAACTGATCGTTTTAAAATGGGATGTCAACCATCTAAGAAAGGATGTAATCAATAACGTAGATGGTGACAAAACAAGGAGGAAAATTGATACGACATTGTTGGGGCTTGAAAATGATTTTATTAAAGCCCTACAAGATAGGAAGAGAAAGATAATCTGTGATGAATAACACACAGGAAACATACCCGTCACTATAGCGACCATAGTACCCTTGAAATATTCGCCATGTTGGATAAAGGCGTTGGCCATTTTGAACTGGTATCAAATTTACTAAATGTATATAGATTATACGACAATTATGGCCCACCACCTATTAGGGGTAAGTATCCAATTCAGAAAACCCTAAAATTGTGAAATTCTAAAAAGAATTTAGCCAACAGGGGAAAAAAGAGAGAACAGAGACCTAACAAACGATGCCTATTTAAAGGAAATAATGGAATTCTTCATCTGTATTATGGCCCATACTCACGGCGCGTAGGCGGCATATCCATGCTGCCTCTCTGCGCCGCAGGGTCAATTCTCTGTCACCCCCTCTTTTGTTTGGTGGTACCGCATCAACCCCATGAAACCAGATCTTATTATCATCTGTATGTTGTTCCAACATATGCAGTGACAGGGGATATCTAATGTCTTTATTCTTAATTGCACGGATGTGTTCTTGTATATGGAGTTTGAGAGGCCTTTTAGTGCTGCCAACATAAATTTTAGCACATCCAAATCCTACAATGTAAACAGCATATCTCGTTTTACAGTTGAAGAACTGTTTGATTTCATAGCTTTTACGAGAATTGTAACAGAACTTTTTGATCTTATCAATACCCAAACTACAGATGTTGCACTCATGACATGTGAAGAAACCTAGTGGGCCCATGGGTAGCCACGTAAATGATTTATTTGTAGCAATATAACCAGGGCACAAGTGATCCCTAAGGGTTCTACCCCTTCGATAGATTATCTGAGGTTTTTTGGAGATACAATTACGAATATTAGGTATTTCCAATGGTAAATGCCAATGCTTCCTAATGATCTTATATATGTCATTACTTGATGTAGGGAATTGGGTAACAAATCTCACAAGGGTTTGCTCCTTTCTTCTTTTGTCACTATTACTATTATTTATTACAAGCGTATTGCTTCTCATTAGTTGTCCTACTCGCTTTTCCGCTTTTGTCAGGATATGTTCTCAATAGCCTCGATTTCTGAATCTTTGTTTGACTTTATTGACATGTGTAGTGAATGTCTTGTTGGTGCTACAATTGCGTCTTATGCAGACCATTTCTCCGAAGGGGATATTATTGATCACAGACTTAGGATGGGCACTGCTGGCATGTAAGGCACTGTTACATGAGGTAGGCTTTCTAAAGAGAGTGCTCTGTATCTTATTCCCTTCAACATAGAATGTAATTTCAAGAAAGCCAATCTGTTCCTTGCTATATTGTAGACTGAGTTTGACATTAAAGGGGTTATCATTAAGAAACATTTGATACATCACAAGTAGCTCAACAGAGCCTTTCCATATGAGTATAATATCGTCTATGTATCTACCCCAAAAAACCAATAGATCAGTCCATTGGGACGCGTGCTTACCCCAGGCATGCTCCCTCTCATACCTGGAACCCATCGCAGTCCCCTGTATTTGATGGAACCACTGACCATCATGTAAGAAAAAATTATTTGAAAGAAGGATATCAATCATTTCCATCACCATGTTATTATGTTGCCAATGGTCTGCCATCCTAGTACATAGAAAAGCTTCAACCGCTCTAATCCCGAACTGTTTATATATACAAGTGTAAAGACTAGTAACATCCATGGTTACAAACATCAGGTCATCAGAC
Source organism: Pleurodeles waltl (assembly GCF_031143425.1). NCBI lineage: Eukaryota > Metazoa > Chordata > Amphibia > Caudata > Salamandridae > Pleurodeles > Pleurodeles waltl. Next base: position 1,211,691,108 of record NC_090440.1, read on the forward strand.
CACTCAAAATCATCAAATTTATTTAATATGTCTTTTCTATCTTGTATATATGCAGGTAAATTGCGTACAAAAGGTTGTAGAAATGTGTCCACATATTCAGATAGTCTCTCTGTGGGGGAAGAATTCCCAGAGATAATAGGTCTACCAGGAGGAAACCTGTCTCCTTTATGTATTTTGGGCAATACATAGATACATGGGAAACGTGGTTCATGTACTTTCAATTACTTATATTCCCCATCTGAGATAAGGCCACTCTCTCTCCAGTCATCCAAACGCATATTAATGAAATCGCCAAGCGATTTCATTGGATTCTCAGTGATGCGTTCATAGCACACCGTGTCATTCAATTGTCTGTTAATGTCCTGAATGTGGTCGACTTTATTCATTAGTACTACATTTCCACCTTTGTCTGCCTCCCTAATAACCAACAAGGGATCAGATTTTATGGAATGTAATGCTTTCCTCTCCATTCGGTTCAGATTATCATTGCTAAATTTAAAAGTGTTACTCTTATCTAGACACCTATACATGTCATTAGTCACTCTAGTGCGGAAAAGATCAATGTTGGGATGTGTTCCAAAAGGCACAAATTTTGAAACTGGTTTAAGTCCACCATTGACCTGTGTATCTTCCTCTGTGTATCTTAAACTGTTTATGTCCACACTAGTATCATCCTTAAGGGACATAAGCAGTTGCAAATCTTGTAAATCAGACACCGTATGAGACAGAATGGGCGGTGACTCGACTGCCAAACGGCTAGACATATGCATGGAGTTGAAATGGTCCTTCAATTTTAACAAACGTGTAAATTTAAATACATCAACAAAAATGTTGTTAGGATCCCCCATTTGTGTTGGATAAAAGCCAAATCCTTTGCTACGAACTCTATATTCATCTTTATTAAGTACATGATCAGATAAATTAACAATCACTAGTTGTTCTTGCTCTAAAGTCTGGTCAGTGGTTGATGTTACAATATAACCATAAGCACTTGTCGGATTACATATAGTTAGTTTTTTTTGGAGCGTTTTGGTACCCCCTGATAGTCTGAACCTGTGCTTTTGTTTCTATCTCTTACCCCCCTTCTGGTCTTTCCACTCTTTCTTTTCGTACAAATTTGTTTCCTAATCTCAACCTTTCCATCTCCACTAAAAAAGGAGATAGATTGCGAACTGGTGGTGCCGATGTCGATGCCGCACTGGATGTTGTGCTTTCAAAAGAACCCACAGAACTTAAGCTGGCTGAATCAGTATCCGATGTTTCAATCTGTGTTCTCTTATTGGCCACAGGTGTTTTTAAATTATCATATTTCCGTGCAAACGTATAAATATGACCTTCTCTGTTGTCAATCTCATCCCGTTTGATTTTCCGTAGTTTCTTATCACGCAAGGATATTTGGTATTCATCCATTACTTTATCCGAGATCTCATAATTTCTCTTAATGGCAACTTTCAAATTCATATCCTCAATACTTTTCTCCAATTTATCAACCTCCGCTTGTAATTTAGAGTTTTTTTTCTCAGAATGTTTGATCAGGATGTGCATCATTGTAAACGAGGCACTCTGCAAATTGTCTTCCCACTCGGTCAAGGATTCCTCAATAATAAAAAATGAAGATTTTTAAAAGACAATGTTGTGTTACTGGACTTTACTGACTTTGTGCAGTGGTGCACTATCCATATCTTTTTTAATGTAATCCTTTCAGGATTGCCCATTTGGTGGCAGGTGCTGTGATTTGTGCACAGGTATAGCCATAGATATTGGGCTACAATATAGTTCACAGAGTTTTAATATTTATGGTAGTCTAAGACAGGTGCATTCGTAAGGTTTAACCTGCCACCAATTCAGTAGCCATTTTCTATCTGTTCAATCACTCGATACCTGATCTTCAACAGGAGAGGACCTACACTGCAAGTGCTGTTGTGACCTCAGTTTGGAAGAGACAATGGCTCGTGCGTCTGGGGAAAGGGCCCCTGCCTTCACTTTGGAGGAGTTGGACAAACTAGTGGATGGTTTCTTCCCCCAGTACACGCTACTCTACGGTCCTTCCAGACAAACAGGTAAGTACACTGGGAGCATACTGTATGGGCTATGCCTGTGTGGAGTGGGGTGGATGAAAGATGGGGAGGGAGATTGAGGCATGCATGAAACGACGGTGAGTGCATGTGCCACATGGCAAGGGTAGGGATGGCGGCCAATGACTGTGACGGTGCAGTTGGTAATAACTTTTCTTTTTCCCCTGTACAATTCATGTAGGTCAGCGCCCACCAGAAGAAGGACATCTGGTATGCCATCGCCAAGGACGTCCGGACCCTGGGGGTCTATCACAGACAGAGCACCCACTGCCGTAAGAGATGGGAGGACATTTGCCGTTGGAGAAAGAAGACGGCGGAGGCCCAGCTGGGGATGGCCTCCCAACGTGGGAAGGGTGCCCGTCGCACCATGACCCCCCTGATGTTCAGGATCCTGGCGGTGGCGTACCCGGAGTTGGATGGGCACTTGAGGGCATCACAGCAGCCACAATGGGGGGAGTACACTTTCACTCAGCTGATTCAGCGAGCAGTGGAGGTGTCTGGGTGGGGGAGGTGGGCTGTGGGTTTCCCTAGGCCAGGGCGAGTGTGCTAGTTAGGTCCCCTTCTTCTGGCAGACCCTGTGGCACCCCACCCCACCTGTGTACAGTGCCAACTACACCTAGTCAGGCTCCTGTGACATCCATGTGTGCAGATGTTGGCCATGTCCCAGGGATTGAACAGTGGACCCCAAGTGCGCGGCGTAGTGCAGGGGGCTTCTGTGTCTGTTGTGTCCACCAACGGCAGCGGTAATGCATGCATTCAACATGTCTTTCTTCTGTCGCCCCCCCCCTTTTTGTGGTCTCCCTGTTCTTGTGTGCATTAGCATCATCAGGCGGAGGAGCAGTGGCACCGGAGCAGGAGGGAGCTGCATCCCACAGGGCCCTGGAGGGCGAGACTACAGACTCGGAATTCACCAGTGGGACGGAGGGCGATGGGAGCTCCACGGCGGGGACAGGAGCTGACACCAGTGATACGGACTCGTCCTCTGACTGGAGCTCCCTTGTGGTGGCGGCCACATCTGTGCCCCCGCATCTACAGGTCCAGCCGCCACCCCCCCACCAGCACCGCCCTCCCAGCAGCCCTTCAGTCTTTGCCCCGTGACCGCTCACCCAGGAGGGTGGGCATCACCTTCGCCCCAGGCACCTCAGGCCCTGCCTCAGTCACCCCTGCTGCCCTCAGTGAGGAGGCCATTGACCTCCTCAGGTCCCTCACTGTTCGGCAGTCTACCATTTTGAATGCCATCCAGGCTGTAGAGAGGCAGTTGCAACAAACAAATGCATTCCTGGAGGGCATTTATTCTGGTCAGGCAGTCCTTCAGCGAGCTTTTCAGACTCTGGCCTCAGCACTGATGGCAGCCATTGTCCCTGTCTCTAGCCTCCCCCTCCAACTTCCTCCACCCAGATCCACACCCCTGTACCTCAGCCTACCCCAAGCACACCATCAGACCAGCATGCACACACCTCAACACACAAGGGAAGCTCTGGCAAACATAAGCACCACACATCCCACAGGCACTCACGCAAGCATCACACACATGCAGACACACCAACATCCACTGCCTCCACTGTGCCCCCCTCCTCCTCGTCTCACTCCTCCCTCCCAGTCTCGTCTCCACTCACACCTGCATGCACTACATCTACAGCCACTACTTCCATCACCAGCACACACACCACCACACCCCACTCACGTGCAGTCACCACCCCCACAACCATTCACACGTCCCCTGTGTCCTCTCCCAGTGTGTCTGTGACGCCACCTCCCAAGATACACAAACGCAGGCACACACCCACCCAACAGCCATCCACCTCACGACAGCCTCCAGCGCATGCACCTTCACCCAAAGTCACCAAACGTACACCTCCTACAACCACAATCTCTTCTCCACTCCCAAACCCCCTCCAGCTACCCGTCCCAGTGTCCCCAAGAAACTTTTCCTGTCCACCCTTGACCTCTTTCCCCTCACCTCCCCCTCCCCGTCAGTCTCCTAGGGCCCGACTCAAAAGGTCCCAACCTAGCACCTCAGCCACAACATCTCCGGGACTAGTGGTGCCAGTAGTCACCGGATTCTGGAGTGCACCAGGCAGCAGGGCAACCAGTGTGGGAAGGAGCCACAGCACGGACAGTCCCCCACCTGTCAAGCATCAAAAGTTGGCCAGTGCCCGGCAGGAGAGGGGGAAGACTCCAGCCACCAAAGCCGCTCCCAGGGGTACAGGTGGGAGTGTGGAGTCAGCTGCGACACCTTCCAAGGTGGGGAAGAGGCACAAGAAACCCGGCAAGTCTGGGAAGAGCAGCACGGTGGAGAAGACCGCCATCATCCCCGCTGCCCAGGAGGCCACCGCCGTCATCCCCGATGCCCCGGTGGCCACCGCCATCATCCCGCTGGCCAGGAGGCCAACAACATCATCCCCGCTGCCCATGAGGCCACCGCCATCAGCCCTGCTGCCCAGGAGGCCACCGCCATCATCCCAGCTGCCCAGGAGGCCACCGCTATCATCCCCGCTGGCCAGGAGGCCACCGCCATCAGCCCATTGACCAGGAGGCCACCGCCATCAGCCCCGCTGGGACACACAGGACCGCCAGCACCAGCCCCGCTGGGCCACACAGCACCGCCAGCACCAGCCCAGCTGGGCCAGACAGGACCACCAGCACCAGCCCCGCTGGCCCAGACAGGACTGCCAGCACCAGCTCCGCTGGCCCAGACAGGACCGCCAGCACCAGCCCCACTGGGCCAGACAGGACTGCCAGCACCAGCCCCGCTGAGCCACACAGCACCGCCAGTACCAGCCCAGCTGGGCCAGACAGGACCGCCAGCAGCTGAGTCGCTGCCAAGGACCCTGCCGCAACAAGCACTGCTGCCAAGGACACCACCGCCACAAGCACTGCTGAACAGGATACCTCTGACACAAGCACCACAGCCACAGACACCGCCGCCACAAGCACCGCTGAACAGGACACCTCCGCCACAGGCACCGCTGCCAAGGACACTGCCGCCACAAGCACCGCCACAAGCACAGCTGCCAAGGGCACCACCGCCACAAGCACCGCTGAACAGGACACCTCCGCCACAAGCACCACTGAACAGGATACCGCCGCCACAAGCACCGCTGGCCCATGAGTGCCAAGGGCACTGACGCTACTGAGTCCGCCACGAGGAGGATGAAGCATTCTGGGCACAAAGCCCCCTCCAGAACCAGTGGAGAAAGGCATCCACTACCTCTGTCCTTGGCAGGGTGAAGCACTCTGGGCACAAAGCCCCCTCCAGAACCAGTGGAGAGATACATCCACTCACACAGCCCTTGGCAGGATGAAGCACTCTGGGCACAAAGCCCCCTCCAGAACCAGTGGAGAAAGGCATCCACTACCTCTGTCCTTGGCAGGATGAAGCACTCTGGGCACAAAGCCCCCTCCAGAACCAGTGGAGAAAGGCATCCACTACCTCTGTCCTTGGCAGGATGAAGCACTCTGGGCACAAAGCTCCCTCCAGAACCAGTGGAGAAAGGCATCCACTACCTCTGTCCTTGGCAGGGTGAAGCACTCTGGGCACAAAGCCCCCTCCAGAACCAGTGGAGAGATACATCCACTCACACAGTCCTTGGCAAGATGAAGCACTCTGGGCACAAAGCCCCCTCCAGAACCAGTGGAGAAAGGCATCCACTACCTCTGTCCTGGGCAGGATGAAGCACTCTGGGCACAAAGCCCCCTCCAGAACCAGTGGAGAAAGGCATCCACTACCTCTGTCCGTGGCAGGATGAAGCACTCTGGGCACAAAGCCCCCTCCAGAACCAGTGGAGACTTATCCACTTGTGAGACTGTGGCTTTGCACTCCCCAGGATTGAACAGTGGGTAAACCACCTACTGTAGAGACTTGAGAGACTGTGGCTTGGCACTCCCCAGGATTGAACATTGGGCAAATCCCCCACTGTAGAGACTTGAGAGACTGTGGCTTTGCACTCCCCAGGATTGAAAAGTGGGCAAACCACCCACTTAAGAGACTTGTGAGACTGTGGCTTTGCACTCCCCAGGATTGAACAGTGGGCATGGGGCCCCCTCGTGGATTTGGAGTCGTGCACTTAACCGGCTGAGGTGCCCCCCCTTTCCCTTCCCCCTGAGGTGCCTGTTTTATTGCTATCTGATGCCCCTGCAGTGTTCTCTCTGTCATGTTCGGGTATTGAGTGTGGGCCTCGCCCATGCAGTGTGGGCCCAGTGTTCCACGGACTTCAATGGAGCAATACCTGGACTACTATTCTTGGTGTAGATATTTGTTTATGGTGTATATATATATATATTTTTGCGTACTGGATTTTAATATATTACTATGGTTACACTCATTTCCTTTTGTCTTGGCATTCTTCCGGGGGGGTTGGGGGGTGTAATTGTAATGTATCAACAGGTATTAGTGTGTTTGTTGTAGTGGGTGAGGGTGGGGGTGTTGCGTGTTGCGTGTGTGTGTCCCTGTTTTTTCCCTCCCCCCTCCCCTGTGTCGTAGGTGCAGTACTCACCGTGGTCTTCGTCGCCGGTGTTCGTGCTCCTGGTTGAGGAGCAAGAAGATAATGGCAGGGAAAATGTGAAGCTCTGGTTCCATGGCGTCCTGGTTCCTCGTGGGGTGTGTAGAGGTGAGCGTTTTCCCTTCGAAGTCCTGTTTCTGCCGTGTTTTTGTTTGCGGTGAATCCGCCCTGGAAAAGGTGGCGGATTGGTAGGTTGTGATACTGTGGGCGGTATATTGTCCACCGCCTGTCTGTTGGCGGTGACAACCATGTTGTTTGTTTGTACCGCCATGGCGGTCGGAGTGCTAAAGTGGCTGTCTTTGTTGGTGGCTTCCGCCATGGTCGTAATTCCATTTTTTTTCCACCGGCCTGTTGTCAATAACTCCATTCAGTCTCTCCCCTTTCCTGTAGTTCAACGTAGTTGGGGTGAAGTTACTGGCCCTAAGCAGGTGGTGGTATCACCTAGCTTACCTGTGTGGTTCTAAAAATTCTGGACCCATGTAATTTACTTTGCCACAGCAGTACGATTTTAGTATCAAAAGACCGATAATGACTAGTACACTAAGCATGAGCATTTTCGCTCAATTCCAGCAGCGTTTTCACCTCGAAATCGCCATTTTCGTCCTGCACTCGTGGCTCCCATTTTATACACGGCAGCCATTTTTAAAAGTTGCCCTCACATAGGACACGTACACCTTGATTGACTTTTCTCTGACCTGGGCAAGCTGGAACCATTGCCTCAGGCCAAACCTGTTTGGTCAGTCCCTCTCCCAGTGGCCGAATCAGATAGCATCAAGGCACACCATGCCATAAAACCCTTATTATCTCTCACACACCCTGCCTAATCTTGCTCACACCTGCACCTGCTCTTTTCTTCTTCTTACTTTACGAGGGGGAGGTGCCCATTTTTATTGGGGGTCCACACTTATCTGATGTAAAATACTAGGCCTTGCCGGGTAATTTATTATGGGTTGGATGACATGAAATATGAGGTTTCATCATGACACTGTTTTTTCCTTTGTAGTGAAAACATGTGAATGACCAACCAAAATGTCAAGAATGTTTGCCTGAAGCTTAAAAAACTGTATATAAGGAAACCTGACTTTGCATTGAAACACAGTCTCCTGAGAACATACAAACCGTGCTGTTGTACTTCTAGGACGCTTGTTACTTGGCTGCAGCCAATAAATTCGATCTTTGACTTCACCTAGAAGACTCTGAGTTTCTGTGGTCTGAATCAGGAAAGTACTCGAGGTCTTTGGATGTACCCTGGCACCGCTGGGTTACCGGATCAGTACCGGTTCTGAAAAACCCAGTACCTCAGTTGGCGCCCAACGTGGGGCGATACCAGCGGTACCGGTCCAAGCCTGAGGTCCGTGGGGAGCTTCGTGTGAAAATTCTGGAGGAAGGCCACCACTTCATTGACCCCTGCATGTTGACATGGTCCGAAAGTCTTTGCTGTGAGGTTCCCCGCTTCCCGACGGCTACGAAGGACTGCTGCCCTGGCTATCGCCCTGATTTGGACCCTTGATGTTTGGTAGAGCGAAACGATAAGACGAGTCTTCTGGTGACGTCATCGATATTTTCAGTTAAGTATAAGTGGAGCGTCTCCCAGTCCTTAGTTGGACACTTGGTTTGGTCTTTAAGTTGGACATTTGGTTTGGTATCCCTTTGGGATCACTTTGATTTGGAACTTGCAAGTACCAAAGCCGAAGGACTCGTGTATTCACGAGACTATCGTAAACGATAATCCTTTGAAGTTTGAAGCTAGACTAGTGAGCGAAGATGCCTGGTCTTAGCAGACTTGGAAATTTGTTTTGTCTTGGTTGTAAAAGGGACTCCTGGTTGGAGGACTCATGTCCGGTTCCTCCGATTGGAACTCCAACCTATGAACTATATGTGAAGCACGGAGTAGGCCCCATCACGTTTAATAAAGTATGGGTCCGCTATTCTTGGAAATAAATGTCTGTGAGGCTGTTTTTGCAGTTTTTTGGAACACTATTGAGAAAAGTTTTCTTTTCTCTTGTAAATATCACTTACAACTAGGATCTGCAAACGGTTCTGTAAGTAAATTGCGACAGCGCTATTTATGAAAAATGGCTAAAGCGCGCTGTGTTGTGTGTACTGAGTGTTTTCTGTTTATATCTGAAATGAGCTCAATGTGTGTTTGTGGGTCTTCTTGATGTTTACAGTTTGTTAAGTAAAATGTTGGTTAATTAATATTAAGTAGAAACTTAGAAAAAATCCAGAAATGAACCATGTGATGTGCTAACATAGCTATATGTTGCTCTTTAATTTATAGCATGAGCAATTGTGCACATATACAAAACTGCAGTTAAATGCTTAATAAATTAGAAAACACATTCAATAGATATAAATAGGGCCCCAAAAAAAAAAAAAAATTATCTATTTTTGCAAAAAAAAAAAAATACATTTACAGCATTTTTCTTAGATGCATTGTATTAGATGTTCACAGGCAAACTTTTCAGCTGCAGTATATTTGATAGGAATGTTCAATTCAGCCAGCACTTTCCCAGTTAAACATGGGTGGAATTTTGCATAACATTCCTTTTAAATGAAAGTGGCGCAAAAATGTGACGCATTTCAAGTTAGGCTTATGCGCTTAGGCTTGTGAGTTAATGTATCCCAAATAATAGGCAAGGGATGCAGCTTGCTTTTATATGTGGAATTATCACCAAAAAAAAAGAATAATTGGGTTCTTATTATTTTTTTTTTTAAAGGAAATTATTAATTATGGAAAAATTATTTAAAAAATAAGTGCCTTTCAAAATCGTTTTTTAATATTTATAAAGCTTAATACCTAAACTATGACCTCCTAGCATTAAATTTTAATTTAAGTTATGTTGCACCGCTAAAATGACATTTGTATGTGCAATTTTCCCTTGGCGCAGGAGCAAACAAGCTCATTTCCATAAAGTATAAGTTAATATTTTCAATGGCTGACTCATGGATTGTGTAATAGACATTCTGGTAATGTATATTATGCAAGAAAATTGTAGGATATTGATTTTTAATGCCTAAAATATCAAAGTCGATTTTGGGCAAAAGCACTGTTTAAACTGCATTTTCTTTCATTCAGAGTACTTTTTAAAGTGTCTCAGGCTTCAGTAAATGCATACATTTAGGTTTGATATATATTTGCAGGTTGTGCCTTCTTATGATTCAATGAGTCAATGTGCCAGTACAAAGGCTTGTTTTAATATCAAGGTTGAAGGTTCTAACTTCAGCTGGGCCTACTGAGACGTTCATTCATTCGAGGTTGATGAAATATGTACCATTTCATGGGATTGCAACAAGCATTTATTCTAACAACTAGTATGTGTGTTATTAAGGTTTGTGAATTATTCACAGTAATGTAGTTTAATAATCTGGAAATAGAGATCATTTTTTTTAGCGCCTAAAAAGGAAAATGTTTTTTTTAAAAAATAGAGTGCATTATTGCAGGTTAGAAGGAAAACAGGAAAGCCTACTGTCTTTGACAGATTCAGAGTGGCAGAAGCTAGGAGAGCTACAGAGGCTGGCTCAAGTCACGCTGCGGAGATGCTATCTTTAGTTTTCCCATAAACAATGGAGGAGGCTGTCATGTTGACACTTGTGACCTTTTAAATTAGGGCCTTGTCTCTGTGAAATGCAGAATGACCCTACGGGCCTCTAAAAGTAGGATTTCTGGTTTCTCCAGAAGAACATCAATACAATTAAAGAACTTAATTCCAAAGGGAAAATATAAAAAAAAAGGGGTTTCTTCGAAAGTCCCAACATCATGTTAAATGCTCTGCAGAACTGATACATTTGTGTCTCCGCTCTAAAAAAATAAAATGATGCCTGCTAGTTGCTTTTATTTGACAGAAAACGAAGTGTTGCATTAAGTCTTAGACAGAAAATAAGATGCAGCCCTTTTCAAAAATTTTGAAGGCTACATGCCTTAATGAGAACGATTTACCAATTAAGACTTATTTTTCACAGTGGAAATTGTAGGTGCCAAATTAATATGGAGTGTCAGTGTAACAATTTTTACTTTTAGAAAGGTAAAACTAAGGTGGCTTGATGTTGTGAAGTAACTGACAAGAGGGTAACAGTTAAGTAATGGAAATGTATTTTCATGTATTTGGTCCTATCATGAATTGTTCTTGCTGGTCCTGTATGTTAGAAGAGAAACAGTAAAGTTATATTCGACAGCAGATTTCCATTGCCTGGTGATCTACTGTCAAAAGGAGGGTAAGGATTTTAAACCTGACAAATTAAACAGGCCCAAATATTGGGTTTTGGGCTGCAGGTTTACAGTGCATAAAGTACATGACATGGTGTTGTGTGTCACCGCTTATTCACACATGCTATTGTTTTGTCTATGCTTTTTGTGCTTGATACACAGCAAGTATATCTGATAGCTTGACGTTTTGTGCGTTTTTATTATTTTTTATTTGTTTTTTTTGCATGTTTGTTGCTGCTTTTGATACTATTACAAGCTCCCCTGTGTTGTGGGGGGATGGTCATGACGATGCCCATCGCTACACAACAGTTGGTTGAACTTGTTCTGGTTACTAAATTCCACAGATAATGATATTTCATGCTGTGAACATAAGAGACAACACTTCACCAGTGCATGTCTATTTGGCTATAATGGTATTGAAGGAAAATAAAAAGAAATATACAGGATCAAAGTGTGTCACCTGCAGTTAGTCACGTTACTGCCCCTTCCCTTAAAGGAACAGGCAGCCCTACATTTATGTAGCCTTGATTGGACCTAAGGATGAAATTATAGATCTGTGACTCAAGGTGGCCTAATTTCTATATTACATTAGTTAATGATGTTCTGTTTCCTAAGTAGCATATTTCGTTCCTTAAAAGAAAACCAGGTTTTCATTTTTTCCTGAAGAAGGAACTGAAACATTAGCTAGGAGTACCGTATATGGTGTAGTCACCAACGGTAGAGTTAAAATTTGTGTAACTTTGGCCTTTGTGTATCACCCGTACTCTCGGTGTTGTGTCACATGCCTGACTATCACCCAAATAATTTTTTTGTTCTTCCTATAGATTTTTTCTTTTGTTACTTCCCCTGACCAATGTCGCATCATGCTTAGGTATTGAGATTTTAGCTATGTCCTAGTCCCATTTCTCTTTTTCGAATTCCTTTCACCAGTCAGCCCTTTTATTATTATTGATGTATTGTTCAGGTTCACATTTCCAGACTGCAGTGATGTACCAGGGACCCCCATGTTATGTATAATTCCCTTTGGTATGACCAGACTGGTTTTCAAGAATTTGCCTTAGGCCTGCTTCAATGTTTTCCAGCCTGACTGTCAGGGTAGCGATAGACTGGTTAACTGACTCAATATTATAGTAAGACAAGTTTTCCATCTCAATAGGAGATATCTTATGTTTACCTTTTTGAACATGACGAATTTTCAATGTCTATTTTAATTTGGTTTTCGGTTCCCTTCTGTTCCTGCTACTTTAATTTTTAGTGGGATCAGATGTGTCCTAATCATGCAAATATCAGGACCCTCTAGTTCTTGTCTTTTTGTTTGCACATTTGACTATTAGCCTATGTATTGCATAGTGCACCTGATGCACAGTTTTTAAAGGAAGGTTTCTACATGTCCCTGATAATCGGTATCATGTGATTTCTCTATTGAGATGTTCTAAGGTAAGGAGGAACACCTAGACTTAATCATTGAGGAAAATATGTGTTTACCCCATTAGACAATGCCACTGTGTGAGGAAATCCATTCAGATAGAATTCTCATGTAGCTATAGATGGCAGAGAATAATGGAGAGAACCCAATTAAAGATGCTAGAGACCCTGTTTTGCCCTTCTGCCTTTGTCTTTGTATTTTATGCCCATGGTGTATGGCTACTCCTTTGAAGATTGCAGACCACCTGCTTGCAGTCCCCTTGTTAAAAACCATGAACTGTTTTTGTACTAAATTGAAGGGAACTAACAACTATGGCACATTTCCTACGTCACTAGATTCTGCGGGTATCAAGTCATAATAACCTGCAGGACATTGATTTAAGCCTAATTCCCATCAGTGACAGCTACAGATGAAAGACGGACGTTTTGGCCCTACAGTCTCAGCACCCAGAAAGTAGCAAAGCTGGACAGCGATCGCCAGCGCATGGTATCGTACTTGCTCCATCAGACGGCGTTGGACATCACAAAACCAAAGTTTCAGTGTAAAAGAGCTAAAGAGAAGGATTCCTGTTGTTGATGGCAGAGCTGTTTTGAGGTTTCATTTCTCTACCTGTCATGTGCTGGTAACCTCTGACAGTGTGCAATCCCTTGAGCCCCTTGGCCTGAGTTTTGGCCACACACCCCCTTTTCTTTGCTCCAACGGAAGAAGGGCAGTGCACCGGAGATTTCAAGTTTGGAAAAAGGCACTATATTGTGGTGCCCATGAAAGAGCAGCTTGAGCGTCCTCTGACACTAAATAATGAGTGTTGGAGTCTGAAAGTGCTGCTGAGCTTGAGCTATTTCCCAATTAATGGTGCTTGGGTCTGCATGAGATGATTTGTGCCCTTGATCACTGAAGAGCACATTTTTTGTAGTGTCTGCCACAGAGGAGAGACACTGGTGCATTGCTTTAAGACATTGAGACTTTCGAGTGAGCTGTGGGTGTTTGCCAGGAGGGCACTCCAACTAAGCAGTACTTTTCTCACGAAGAGGCCTGAATTGAGAGGCCCATGCGAAAGAAAACAACAAAAGAAAATTTGATGGACAATAGAAGCCTGCCAGAGAGGCTTTTTGAACGGACTCTGGGCATAGTTGGTTTCACAAGAGGTTTCCGTGTGATTGTATAGACTAGGTGTTAGGAGACTGATTGTTTTGCTGGCATTGTTTTAAAGTACTATTCTGTTTAGTAAAAGCAGAATAAAGTCCATTTTCTGTGGAAAGAGTACCCCCTTTTCACCTTAGAGCATTGATGAGAGTCACCACTGTTCCACCTGAACATACAAAAATTACTGAAATGCAGAGGAGCCCTAAAAATGTTACTAGATAATTTTAGGATTTGCTTTTTGGTTAGAGTTGTGAAAAATTATTATTTCATTTGTAATAGTGGTCACTACTTTCTCCCGTTGTCTATATGTTCTTAATAACGTGTTTTCTAGTGTCTTTTAAACATGACGTTGTCATTTATGGGTGGGATTGTTTTTCTCTACTCAATTGACTTCTGCACCCACTTCCCAACCTATGTCTTTTCCTACTATTGTTTCTTTGCACTCTTTTCACCCTTTTCCTGAACATGAGCAGGTTAGAAGATCAGAATTTGTAAGCAATTCTTTTGTACAGCTTCTGCATCAACACTAGTTAGTAGTGAACATCACTAATTGTTGGGTGTGTGATCTTATGCCACCTACTGCAGATAGAGGTATTCCTTACTTTGTCCTGCCATATGTGGCCTCTGTTACATCATGCATAAGGAAACCTGCACCAAGAGACGAGCTAAATACTAGGATGATGTTACAGCAACATCTCAACGACTTTAGAAACATAGACCTGGACTCAGATTAGCATGAGAATAGGTTTATTGCCTATGTAAGGGCAAAAGGAGGGTTTGTGGTTCTAAAAATTCTGGACCCATGTAATTTACTTTGCCACAGCAGTACGATTTTAGTATCAAAAGACCGATAATGACTAGTACACTAAGCATGAGCATTTTCGCTCAATTCCAGCAGCGTTTTCACCTCGAAATCGCCATTTTCGTCCTGCACTCGTGGCTCCCATTTTATACACGGCAGCCATTTTTAAAAGTTGCCCTCACATAGGCTTATAATACAGTCAGATTTGATTCCAAGGACACGTACACCTTGATTGACTTTTCTCTGACCTGGGCAAGCTGGAACCATTGCCTCAGGCCAAACCTGTTTGGTCAGTCCCTCTCCCAGTGGCCGAATCAGATAGCATCAAGGCACACCATGCCATAAAACCCTTATTATCGCTCACACACCCTGCCTAATCTTGCTCACACCTGCACCTGCTCTTTTCTTCTTCTTACTTTACGAGGGGGAGGTGCCCATTTTTATTGGGGGTCCACACTTATCTGATGTAAAATACTAGGCCTTGCCGGGTAATTTATTATGGGTTGGATGACATGAAATATGAGGTTTCATCATGACACTGTTTTTTCCTTTGTAGTGAAAACATGTGAATGACCAACCAAAATGTCAAGAATGTTTGCCTGAAGCTTAAAAAACTGTATATAAGGAAACTTGACTTTGCATTGAAACACAGTCTCCTGAGAACATACAAACCGTGCTGTTGTACTTCTAGGACGCTTGTTACTTGGCTGCAGCCAATAAATTCGATCTTTGACTTTACCTAGAAGACTCTGAGTTTCTGTGGTCTGAATCAGGAAAGTACCCGAGGTCTTTGGGTGTACCCTGGCACCGCTGGGTTACGGGATCAGTACCGGTTCTGAAAAACCCAGTACCTCACCTGTAGATTGTCTCTTAGGGAATGACCTAGAGGCCTCAGGTTGGGCTTAGGTAGAGTTTAATACCCATGCATCCATGCTGGGTATCCCTCAGGAATTGCTTCCTCTCATTTCAGCTGAAATGAAAAAGCAAAGGAGAGAAAAATGCCTGAAAACTCAGGATCCTTCTCCATTAACAGGTAAAAAGGGTATCACAGTATCCCCTAACCTCCCTGTCATTCAGGATACCATTCCTGCGGTGGGAGAAACCTCTCCTGGGCTGGCACCTGTACCAAGGGAATCATCAGCTGGCACAGCTGTACTCCCTGAGGTGAAAGTACCTCTCTGTGAAAGAACTAATATTGGTGAGAAAAAGGGTACCATTTTAGTTAACATGGAGCATCCCTACAACCCTCCCGGAGAAACTTTAGTGCAGAAACCCTGCACTGCCTCACAACACTTAGGACAGCAGCCTGTCCTAGTGTGGAGCTCATAGGACAGCATCCCTGCCCTGCTCCAACTAAAGAGAAACAGCATCCCTGTTCTCTCTTACAGCCATATGGACAAAGTTTTTGCCCAGCAATGGCTTTACCGAGACAGCATCCCTGTCTGGCATTCCCATCACTAGAAATAGGTCCAGTGGACAATTTCCACTGTTCTAAACAAAACTTACTGATAGGAACTCTGAAAATATATCTTCACATTGTTGGTTAGCTAAAAAACTTCAAACAGGGTGGTTTACATCCCCACAGGGAAGTAACCATATGTGGATGATAAAGGGAGTAACCAGTTGTAGGAAAGTACCATCTTGCCTGGCATGTTACCCCCATATTTCACTGTATATATGTTGTTTTAGTGTATGTGTCACTGGGACCCTGCCAGGCAGGGCCCCAATGCTCATAAGTATGCCCTGTATGTGTTCCCTGTGTGATGACTAACTGTCTCACTGAGGCTCTGCTAACCAGAATCTCAGTGGTTATGCTCTCTCTGCTTTCCAAATTTTCACTAACAGGCTAGGGTCTTGAGGTGGGCTATTTTTCTAACCCTCACAGTTTTCTTACAGTCCCAGCGACCCTCTACAAGCTCACATAGGTTTGGGGTCCATTTGTGGTGCGCATTCCACTTTTGGAGTATATGGTTTGTGTTGCCCCTATACCTATGTGCTCCTATTGCGATCTACTGTAACTTTACCTTGCTTGCATTACTCTTCTGGCTATTACCTGCATAATTTTGGTTTGTGTACATATATCTTGTGTATATTTGCTATCCTCATACTGAGGGTACTCACTGAGATACTTTTGGCATATTGTCATAAAAATAAATTACCTTTATTTTTAGTATATCTGTGTATTGTGTTTTCTTATGATATTGTGCATATGACACCAGTGGTATAGTAGGAGCTTTGCATGTCTCCTAGTTCAGCCTAAGCTGCTCTGCTATAGCTACCTTCTATCAGCCTAACCTGCTAGAAACACCTCTTCTACACTAATAAGGGATAAATGGACCTGGCACAAGGTGTAAGTACCCCTTGGTACCCACTACAAGCCAGGCCAGCCTCCTACATTGGTTGTGCAGCGGTGGGATAAGTACTTGTAACTACTTACCACTTTGTCATATTGTACTTTTCATAAGAGAAAAATATACAAAACAAGTTCAGTGTATGTACACCTAGCCAAACAGTTTTGCTTTTCTTCTCTTACACTTTCTGCTGAGTGCTGAAAAGTACTCCTAAACTTTCTAAAAGTTTCAAAAAGTTTCAAAAAGTTTTTTTTTCTGTTCTTTAAAAAGTCCTGAAACTTTTTCTCTCTTCTCAACTGTCCCTAAACTCTTTTCTATCATGTCTGATGTAGGAACTTCTCTTAAACTGGTCAATGCAACATATGACAATCTTAACTTTAAGAGCCTAAGGAGTCTCTGCATTGATAGAGGTTTAGTGGTAGGAAAGAACCCTTCTAGAGAGTTTCTGTTTAACATGCTTATTGAGAATGATAAGGCACAGGGTGGCCCTTCATCTGAGAAGTTAGTAGATGGCTCACACTCTGACTCAGGGGAACCTCTTGAGGAAGGTGTACAGGGTTCTCTTCCAAATCTGCCCCTTAGCAGACCACCTGGCAATGCTGGTAGTAATAGAAGCTCTCATCATAGTAGGGATGCTTTTGTTCCTGGAGGCCAGGTTGTTAGAGTGCAAGCTGTTAGGGACAGGTCTCCCTCTGTTAATTCCAACATATCCTCATTATCCAAGCATGCCCAACCCACCCACCCTGAAAACAAAATGTTAGAAAGGGAACTCAACAAGTTGAGAGTGGAAGAGACCAGACGGAAGCTTAAACAGCAACAGCTGGCTCTAGACAGGGACTCCCTAGATCTGGAGAAGGAGAGACAGAGGTTGGGGTTTGGACCCCATGGTGGCAGCAGCAGTATTCCTGATAGTAATCCTGTGAGAGAGCATGATTCCAGGAATCTGCACAAGATAGTTCCCCCTTACAAGGAGAGGGATGACATTAACAAGTGGTGTGCTGCATTTAAGAGGGCCTGTATGGTACAGGGGGTCCCTCAAAGGCAGTGGGCTGCTATATTGTGGCTATCTTTCAATGGAAAGGGTAGGGATAGTCTCCTTACTGTTAGAGAAAGTGATGCCAATAATTTTGCAGTTTTGAAGGATGCACTCTTGGATGGATTTGGATTAACCACTGAACAATACAGGATTAAGTTCGGAGACACCAGAAAAGAGTCCTCACAAGACTGGATAGACTTTGTTGACTGTTCAGTGAAGGCCTTGGAGAGGTGGTTACATGGCAGTAAAGTTTCTGACTATGTAAGCCTGTATAATCTTATTCTGAGAGAGCATATTCTGAATAACTGTGTGTCTGACCTGTTACACCAATATTTAGTGGACTCAGATTTGACCACTACCCAAGAATTGGGAAAGAAGGCACACAAATGGGTCAGAACAAGAGTGAACAGAAAAGTTCATACAGGGGGTGACAAGGATGGCAAGACGAAGGATGGTAAGTCTTCTGACAAGGGTAGGGACAAATCTAAAAATTAGTCTTCATCGGGCCCACAAAAACACTCTGGTTGGGGTGGTGGGTCCAAATCCACTTCTAATCAAGTGAAAAAGCCTTGGTGTTATTTATGTAAAGTAAAAGGCCATTGGACAACTGATGCCAGTTGTCCAAAGAAAAACACCAAACCTCCCACTACCACAAGCCCTACTGCAACCTCTAGTGCCCCTAGTAATAGCAGTGGTGGTGGGATCAAACCTACTAATAGCCAATCCAAGGGAGTAGCTGGGCTCACTTTTGCTAATTTCGTTGGGTTGGTCTTGTTAGGGAGACCACAGAGGCTCTGTTAGTCTCTGAAGGTGCCATTGATTTGGCCATCTTGGTTGCTTGTCCACTAAATATAGATAAGTACAAGCAACTTCCCCTAATCAATGGTGTTGAGGTTCAGGCCTACAGGGACACAGGTGCCAGTGTTACCATGGTGATAGAGAAGCTGGTACACCCTGAACAACACCTACTTGGTCACCAGTACCAAGTGACAGACGCTCATAACAACACTCTTAGCCACCCCATGGCTGTTGAGAATCTAAACTGGAGGGGGGGGGGGGTTTGGTCCAAAGAAAGTTGTGGTTGCCTCAGATTTACCTGTAGACTGTCTACTAGGGAATGATTTAGAGACATCAGCTTGGGCAGAAGTGGAGTTGGAGGCTCATGCAGCAATGCTGGGCATTCCTGGGCATATTTTTGCTTTGACAAGGGCTCAGGCCAAAAAGCAAAAAGGACAGGGTGACTTGGATCCTGGAACATTGGACCAAGTGCTCCCTAAAGCTAGGGGAAGCAAGGGTAAATCCCTACCCACTATCCCTCCCTCTACAGATGATTCTACTTCTGAGGAAGAAGAATTTCCTCCCTGTGCAGAACCTTCACCAGAGGAGCTGGCAGCAGACACTGCTGAGCTTTTGGGTGGAGGGGGGCCTGCCAGGAAAGAGCTGAGTATGGCACAGCAATACTGTCCCACATTAGAGGGCCTCAGACAACAAGCAAAATGGGGATGTCAGTGACTCACATAGAGTTTACTGGGAGGACAACCTCTTGTACACCGAGGAAAGGGACCCAAAATCTGGAGCAGCCAGGAGATTGGTCATTCCCCTGCAGTACAGAGAGTTCCTCCTAACTCTGGCACATGACATTCCCTTGGCTGGGCATTTGGGCCATATTAAAACATGGGAAAGGCTTGTCCCCCTGTTTCACTGGCCTAGGATGTCAGAGGACACAAAAGATTTTTGTAGGTCTTGCGTGACCTGCCAAGCCAGTGGCAAGACTGGTGGCACTCCAAAGGCTCCCCGTATTCCACTACCTGTGGTTGGGGTTCCCTTTGAAAAAAATAAAGTACCTTTATTTTTAGTATATCTGTGTAATGTGTTTTCTTATGATATTGTGCAAGTGACACTAGTGGTACTGTAGGAGCTTCACTCGTCTCCTAGTTTAGCCTAAGCTGCTCTGCTAAGCTACCATTATCTATCAGCCTAAGCTGCTAGACACCCTGTACACTAATAAGGGATACCTGGGCCTGGTGCAAGGTGTAAGTACCCCTTGGTACTCACTACAAGCCAGTCCAGCCTCCTACATTGGTTGTGCAGCGGTGGGATAAGTGCTTTGTAACTACTTACCACTTTTGTCATTGTACTTTTCATAAGAGAAAAATATACAAAACAAGTTCAGTGTATGTACACCTAACCAAAAAGTTTTGCATTTCCTCTTTTCACTCTTTTCTAAGTCCTGAAAAGTACCTCTAAACTTTCTAAAAGTTCTTAAAAAGTTTAAAAAGTTTTTTTTCTGTCTTTCCAAAAGTTCTGAAAAACTTTTTTTCTCACTTTTTCTATCACTTAAACACTTTTAAAATGTCTGGCACAGGCCAAACTGTTGATCTGTCCAAACTTGTTTATGATCACCTTAGCTGGAAAGGAGCAAGGAGTCTCTCCATTAAAAGAGGTTTAAGTGTAGGGAAGAATCCCCCTAGAGAACTGTTGGTAAATATGCTTGTTGAACAGGATAAGGCCAATGGTGGCACTTCTGTTGAAAAGTTAGCTGATGGTTCCCAATCTGATCCTGGGGCACCCCTAGCAAAAGATTTAGAAGGGAAACTTCCTAGCATGCCCATTAGCAGACAACCTAGCATAGCTGGTACTGATGTAGAGTCACACCATACAGATAGTGTGGTCTCTCATCACAGTAAGAGTATCCCTTCTCATCATAATAGAAGTGCTGTTTCTGTTAGCCAAGCTGTTAGGGTGCCATCTGTTAGGGACAGGTCTCCTTCTGTCCATTCTAACCATACGTCTGTTTCTAGGCATATCCCTCCCACCCACCCTGATGACAGAGTGTTAGAAAGGGAGCTCAATAGATTGAGAGTGGAGGAATCCAGGCTGAAGCTCAAGAAGCAACAGCTGGATTTAGATAGGCAGTCCTTAGAAATTGAAAAAGAAAGACAGAAAATTGGGTTGGAAACCCATGGTGGCAGCAGCAGTATTCCCCATAGTCATCCTGCAAGAGAGCATGATTCTAGGAATCTGCGCAAGATAGTTCCCCCTTATAAGGAGGGGGATGACATTAACAAGTGGTTTGCTGCACTTGAGAGGGCCTGTGTTGTACAGGATGTCCCTCAAAGGCAGTGGGCTGCTATCCTATGGCTATCATTTAGTGGAAAGGGTAGGGATAGGCTCCTTACTGTGAAAGAAAGTGATGCCAATAATTTTACAGTTCTTAAGAATGCACTCCTGAATGGTTATGGCTTAACCACTGAACAGTACAGGATGAAGTTCAGAGAGACCAAAAAGGAGTCTTCACAAGACTGGGTTGATTTTGTTGACCATTCAGTGAAGGCCTAGGAGGGGTGGTTACATGGCAGTAAAGTTACTGATTATGAAAGCCTGTATAACTTGATCCTGAGAGAGCATATTCTTAATAATTGTGTGTCTGATTTGTTGCACCAGTACTTGGTGGACTCTGATCTGACCTCTCCCCAAGAATTGGGAAAGAAGGCAGACAAATGGGTCAGAACAAGGGTGAACAGAAAAGTTCATACAGGGGGTGACAAAGATGGCAATAAGAAGAAAGATGGTGAAAAATCTCAAGATAAGCATGGGGATAAGGGTAAAACCAAAGATCCCACTTCTAATCTTAAACACTCTTCAGGGGGTGGGGATAAATCAAATTCTTACTCTTCTTCTCAACCTACCCAAGTTAAAAAGCCTTGGTGCTTTGTGTGTAAAAACAGAGGCCATAGGCCAGGGGATAAGTCCTGTCCAGGTAAACCCCCTGAGCCCACCACCACTAATACATCAAGCTCTAGTGCCACTAGCAGTAGTGGTACTAGTGGTGGGACTGCTGGCAACAGTCAAGCAAAGGGTGTAGTTGGGTTCACTTATGGGTCCATCATAGAAACTGGGGTAGTCAGTCCCAAGACAGTTTCTGTCACACCTAGTGGCATTGGCCTTGCCACACTGGCTGCTTGTCCCCTTACAATGGATAAGTACAGGCAGACAGTTTCAATAAATGGTGTTGAGCCCTTGGCCTACAGGGACACAGGTGCCAGTATCACTTTGGTGACTGAAAACCTAGTGCATCCTGAACAACACATCATTGGACAACAGTATAAGATTATTGATGTCCATAACTCCACTAAGTTTCTTCCTTTAGCTATAATTCAGTTTAGTTGGGGTGGAGTTACTGGCCCTAAGCAGGTGGTAGTATCACCTAGCTTACCTGTAGATTGTCTCTTAGGTAATGACCTAGAGGCCTTAGGTTGGGCTGATGTAGAGTTTTATGCCCATGCAGCCATGCTGGGCATCCCAGAGGAATTGTTCCCTCTCATTTCTACTGAAATGAAAAAGCAAAGGAGAGAAGGCCTGAAAACTAAAGATCCCTCTCCAACAACAGGTAAAAAGGGTATCATAGTATCCCCTAACCACCCTGCCCATCAGGATATCATTCCTGTGGTGGGAGAAGCCTCTCCTGGGGTGGCACCTGTTCCAAGGGAATCATCAGCTGGCAAAGCTGTACTCCCTGAGGTAGAAGTACCTCTATGTGGGATAACTAACATTGGTGAGAAAAAGAGCACCATTTTAGTTAACATGGAGCACCCCTCCAACCCTCCCAGAGAAACTTTAGTGCAGAAACCCTGCACTGCCTCACAACACTTAGGACAGCATCCCTGCCCTAGTGTGGAGCTCATAGGACAGCATCCCTGTCCTGCTCCAACTCAAGAGAAACAGCATCCATGTTCTCTCTTCCAGCCAAATGAACAAAGTTTTTGCCCAGCTATGGCTTTACTGAGACAGCATCCCTGCCTGGCATACTCATCACTAGAAATAGGTTCAGTGGATAATTCCCACTGCTCTAAACTAAAACGTACTGATAGAAACTCTGAAAATATATCTTCACATTGTTGCTTAGCTAAAAAACTTGAAACAGGGTGGTTCACATCCCCACAGGGAAGTAACCATATAGTGGATAATAAAGGGAGTAACCAGTCTATTGCAGAGGTACTCTCTACTTATCACCACTTAGACAATAAAGTCTCAACTGGCCAAGGTTAGCCTTATTGTCCTTCATTTGGGGGGAGGGGGTGTGTGAGAAAGTAGCCTCTTTTTAGCCTTGTTACCCCCACTTTTGGCCTGTTTGTGAGTGTATGTCAGGGTGTTTTCACTCTCTCACTGGGATCCTGCCAGCCAGGGCCTAGTGCTCATAGTGAAAACCCTATGTTTTCAGTATGTTTGTTATGTGTCACTGGGACCCTGCTAGTCAGGACCCCAGTGCTCATAAGTTTGTGACCTATATGTATGTGTTCCGTGTGTGATGCCTAACTGTCTCACTGAGGCTCTGCTAACCAGAACCTCAGTGGTTATGCTCTCTCTGTACAAATTGTCACTAACAGGCTAGTGACCAATTTCACCAATTTACATTGACATACTGAAACACCCTTATTATTCCCTAGTATATGGCACTGAGGTACCCAGGGTATTGGAGTTCCCGGAGATCCCTATGGGCTGCAGCATTTCTTTTGCCACCCATAGGGAGCTCTGACAATTCTTACACAGGCCTGCCAGTGCAGCCTGAGTGAAATAACGTCCACGTTATTTCACAGCCATTTACCACTGCACTTAAGTAACTTATAAGTCACCTATATGTCTCACCTTTACCTGGTAAAGGTTAGGTGCAAAGCTACTTAGTGTGTGGGCACCCTTGCACTAGCCAGGGTGCCCCCACATTGTTCAGGGCAAATTCCCCGGACTTTGTGAGTGCGGGGACACCATTACACGCGTGCACTACACATAGGTCACTACCTATGTGTAGCTTCACAAAGGTAACTCTGAATATGGCCATGTAACATGTCTATGATCATGGAATTGCCCCCTCTATGCCATTCCTGGCATAGTTGGCACAATCCCATGATCCCACTGGTCTGTAGCACAGACCCTGGTACTGCCAAACTGCCTTTTCAGGGGTTTCACTGCAGCTGCTGCTGCTGCCAACCCCTCAGACAAGTTTTCGCCCTCCTGGGGTCCAGCCAGTCTTGGCCCAGGATGGCAGAACAAAGGACTTCCTCAGAGAGAGGGTGTTACACCCTCTCCCTTTGGAAAAAGGTGTTAAGGCAGGGGAGGAGTAGCCTCCCCCAGCCTCTGGAAATGCTTTCATGGGCACAGATGGTGCCCATTTCTGCATAAGCCAGTCTACACCGGTTCAGGGACCCCTCAGCCCTGCTCTGGCGCGAAACTGGACGAAGGAAAGAGGAGTGACCACTCCCCTGACCTGCACCTCCCAGGGGAGGTGCCCAGAGCTACTCCAGTGTGCTCCAGACCTCTGCCATCTTGGAAACAGAGGTGCTGCTGGCACACTGGACTGCTCTGAGTGGCCAGGGCCAGCAGGTGACGTCAGAGACTCCTTCTGATAGGCTCCTTTAGGTGTTGCTAGCCTATTCTCTCTCCTAAGTAGCCAAACCCTCTTTTCTGGCTATTTAGGGTCTCTGCTTTGGGGAATTCCTTAGATAACGAATGCAAGAGCTCATCAGAGTTCCTCTGCATCTCTCTCTTCACCTTCTGCCAAGGAATCGACTGCTGACCGCACTGGAAGCCTGCAAAACTGCAACAAAGTAGGGAAGACGACTACTGCAACTCTGTAACGCTGATCCTGCCGCCTTCTCGACTGTTTTCCTGGTGGTGCATGCTGTAGGGGTAGTCTGCCTCCTCTCTGCACTAGAAGCTCCGAAGAAATCTCCCGTGGGTCGACCGAATCTTCCCCCTGCTACCGCAGGCACCAAAGAACTGCATCACCGGTCCCCTGGGTCTCCTCTCAGCATGACGAGCGAGGTCCCTTGAATCCAGCAACTCTGTCCAAGTGATTCCCACAGTCCAGTGACTCTTCAGTCCAAGTTTGGTGAAGGTAAGTCCTTGCGCTCGGCTGCCCAATCATCCCTTCCCTTTGGGAGAGATGAGGCACTGCTAGTTAGCCGGAGCAAAACCGGATTGAGGGTGACAAGGATCCTTCCCCGTGGGTTAGACTTAGTCCCCCCCACACTGAGAACGACCCTGATACCCAAAAATCCAGTAGTCTCATTAGGATAATGAGAGCCAACGCGACATGGCGCCGCCAACGTTTGGTCAGGCTCTAATTTTCGGGTCCACCGGTCTCTCTCGGTCTCATATATTACAATGATTCCTCGGTGCCTTTAACAGAGACGTCAGTGGCACTGAGTACTTCCACCACCGCGATAAAGGTAATCCTAGTTATAGCGCATGGTTGTTCAAGCTTGAACTCTAAATGGAAAGACCCCGTTTTTGGTGTGCCTTCTCTGAACTGTCGCTGTTTTTATAATGCGGAATCCCCAGGTAATACAAATAGCTCTTAATATGAGGCAACCGCTCAAGGCGCATTTGCTTGCACATGGTCTTACGAACTAGGGGGGTCCAGTCACATTTGTGGTGGCCGCCCATGCAGCCTATAGAACAGAACTTTTTTACTCCTGGGTCACATTTCCAGCAGCCGATGGGAATACAAATACATTTCACACATATACGATCGCGAACGCGCCTGGCCAGTATAGGGCGTACGCATATTTAGAGATACCTCTATCTTATCAAGAACATAATAATTGGCTTGATGGCGCCCTACCCCATACAATATTACCATTTAGGTTAGGTCCACTGAGTAATGATGGTCCGACCTGGCCTTTATTGGCCACATATACACCACATCCAGCGGTTGCAAACATGGCGGTGGCTGAAGTTCGTCGTTTATATACAGACTTAACGGCTACATATAGACGCTTAGTACAATTTGTGATGCAGACACTAAACACAAACCCAGCGTGTGCTGCTCCAGCTCAACAACATGCAGTCGCTCCAGGTATAAATCGGGCGACTGTACACTCTATCATGGGTAAGGTTTCAACAAAACGTGAGGAGACTCCATTTTGGCTGGTGCAAAAAATGTATACGCTGGAGGCGGTATTTCCCCATACGGGACCTCAGGATAAACATAGGATATTAACAATGTGTTTACCGTTTGGAATGGTTCCCACAGTGGAACATTGTAATACATGGGGCGCGGTGTTTGCTGCGCTCTACACGACCGCGCACGGTACACCAACATTGGCAAACCTACCGGAAGTGCTTAAACAGATTCAGGATGAATATGGGGCTGCCCCAGCCTTAGATTTGGGAATGCAACTGATGGGCAATTTTGCCACAGTTTACTCAATAATATTAAGTAATCTAAAAGGGGAGGCAGTGGCACTAGCGGTGCGTATGCGTCTTTGTGACGTCCCGCAACTAGATCAGGAGCGGGAACTGCCGAAAATAATAGCGGAAACATATTCCAGTATCGGTTGAGATAGCCTAGGGGCTAGACCACAGAAACCACAGTTTCAAGGAAAAATTAGTAAAGACAATACTAAACAGCAACCTGAGGGTAATAAAAAGCGCTGGGAGGAAAAACAACAGACACCTAAAAAAGAAAGGGGAGAATCTCCGCGACCGGAGACCCCGCAGACTAGGTATAATCTTGGAAATAGGGATAACTTGAAAACGCCTGATAGATATCAATACACTGATACACGCCAATCTCGTTCCTTTCAGGACTCATCGGACAAGAGAAATGAGAGAGGTGGGTGGTCAGAGTGGAGAACAGAGTACGTGAAACCAAGACAGGAATCACAACGCTCTTCAGAGGTTTCTGTCAAAAAAGAGAAACCGATACAACAAAAACAACAGTTTAAAAAGAAAAAAGTGGCGGCAGTCTCGGTTAGACATGCCACACAGGAAGAGAGTTCTCTTGAAGAACAAGACATGGGCACTGGCACTGTTAGACAGCGCGGCAGAGGTCACAATAGTTCGCTGGAATCTTCTAGAGCATCTAGAGGTGAAAGCAACTGATGACTTCATACAAGTCGAAACAGCAGATATGCATGTCTCTGATCCCGATAGGGTATATACAGTGACTTTACAATTGGAAGGAGACATTGAACGCACTATAAATGCAATCTTTTGGGATCGTGTAGTCAAGATATA
Source organism: Pleurodeles waltl (assembly GCF_031143425.1). Taxonomy (NCBI): domain Eukaryota; kingdom Metazoa; phylum Chordata; class Amphibia; order Caudata; family Salamandridae; genus Pleurodeles; species Pleurodeles waltl. Next base: position 1,211,717,668 of record NC_090440.1, read on the forward strand.
TGACATTTTGCTGGCTGAACAAGATTGGCCGCCTGACTTTGTTCGCACCCGCCCAGTTGGGGAGGAAGTTATTAAACCTTCGTTCTCACCACTTGTTCCAGGGGAACTCGCAGAGTCATATAGCATCAAATGGGCTCTAGCACAAGCACCTGCCTTATATAGAAATCACGTGGGGTGGGATAGGGATTCTCCATACCATGTAATTCCGATTAAAGGCGAACCTCAGCCACAACCACAATATCCAATAAAACATGAAGCAAGGGCACAGGTGAGAGAAATACTTACACAATTGGAGTACCAGGGAGTGATTGAACCCTGTGTCTCACCGATGAATAATCCCTTATTTCCTGTAGCTAAACCGGACCATTCATATAGAATAGTGTTGGACTACAGACATTTGAACAGACATACACGTACATATGCTATACAAAATTCACATAGCGCAGCACTAATGAACAACATTGTGCGGAAAAAGTACAAAACAACTTTGGACATCTCAAATGGTTTCTTCTGCCAGAATATAGCACCCGAAAGTAGGGATCTTACAAGCTTTAGTGCGTTAGGCTCTCAGAAGAAATTCTGTAGTTTGCCTCAGGGGTATAAGAATAGCCCAGGACTGTTTTCGGCTCGTGTGACTGAAATATTGCACGAGTTGGACCCTGAAGCATTGTCATATGTAGATGATATATATCTCACAGATGACGAGTTACTACAACATTTAAGACGAGTAGCCCGCATTGTTGTAGGGTTTGTCAAAATTGGCTGCAACTTTAACTTCAAAAAGTTGACAATTGCCTTCCTCAGTGTCATCTTTTTGGGATATGAGCTGTCGAACGAAGGTAAGAGCCTAGCGCCACAATTTTTAGAGAAATGTGCACAATTGCAACCTCCTAATACGATTAAGAAACTCCAATCACTGTTGGGATTTCTAAATTTTGGCAGAACTTACATTCCTGATTATGCTACACGCATAAAAACATTATACAAATTAATACGTCCTGATTTTTCAAGCAGATTTTGGACGATTGAGCATACACATACCCTTCGAGAATTGCAAACAGATCTTCTAGCTGCAAAGCATTTACATACACTGGACAATAAGACACATTTGGTCATCAGGGTGATAGCTGGGGCCATTGGGTTTACGTATGTCACCTTTAATGAGGGTGAAACAGTCCCAATAGGATACAAGTCTCACTTGTATTCGACTGCTGAACAACGATTCGCACCAACAGAGAAAATTCTTACTGCTGTGCAGATGGCTGTTATTAAAGAACGACCTCTTGCCCAGGGCAAACGCATTATAGTTGTTTCCCCCATTCCGGCCATAGAGGCTGTTACGAAGGCGAGTGTTCCTAACGCGAAAGCATTACACCCGCGATGGATACAATGGGCTACGTCTTTAACAGCCACTGATGTAGATTACATTTTTGACCCAAAGCTATAGACACTGGAATTTCTACAATATGAAATTGAATACCAAGTTCCCGCTGACACGTTGCCTATTGATCGCTATCAAGTAGTGATGTACACCGATGGGTCTGCGCAACTGGCGGTGGGGACAAAACACCAATATTCTGCTGCATGTGCAGTAGTGAGCGGCCATATGGAGGGGGAGAAGTTCTGCCCCCAACATACTTATACACAGACATTAGGGGACTGTACAGCACAATTGGCTGAGCTGAAAGCTCTAATGCTGGCCCAGGAACATACGGATCCGGCACCGTTTACACTGATTGTTTGTGATTCATATTATTGTGTCCAGTCTTTTAATGAATATCTACATTACTGGCGGTTGAATGGGTTCAGAGATTCAAAGGGCAACACCATGAAGCACAGACTTCTGTGGGGGAAGGTAGCAGACCTGAAGGAGACGCTACCTAAAGTCCATGTTGTACATACTCTTGGACACCGGCGCGTTGGAATACACGTTGCTGGGAATACTTTGGCTGATGAAGCCGCACAATCAGCAGTGGCAGTTGCCACTGTGGCCGCAGTTACTTGCTCGAGTTCCAAACCAGACACAGAGATTCTGGCTGCCATAAAAGCTACGGTTGATGGCACACCTTATCCTAAGGGATTTCCAAATAAATATCAATACTTAATGGGAAGTATGCTGAATTCTGAGGTTAAAATACCAGGCGTAGGCGTACGCGAGATCCCCAATAAAATTGTACGACTTCAATTGATTAATGCAGCGCATGAGGGGGCGGCATCTGCACATGCTGGCTTGGCCGCCACAATTTCACTATTACAGGCCCGTTACTGGTGGCCTGGTCTCTATAAGGAGACAAAGCAGTATGTCCTTTTTTGTGACATCTGTCAACAAATTAAAGTTTCAATGGCTAAGCACCCGCCGCAGACACCCCTCTTAATATCAAATAGACCATTACAATGTGTGTACTTGGATCATTGTGGTCCACGGACACCAGACAGTGCCTACAAATATATCTTGGTGGCTGTAGATTCTTTTCCAGATTTGTGTGGGTGTGGCCACAGCGCTCGGCTGACGCTCGAACTGTTGTTAAAGATTTGCGTATCTTTGTCGGTACTTATGCAGTTGCGGCGTTCCATTCGGACCAGGGCCCTGCTTTTGTCTCAAGGGCATTCAGGGACGCCATGGCTTCATTGGGGGTCCAGCTCCAGTTCTCGTCTTCATTTCATCCCGAGGGAAATTCTGTTGAGGAGCGTTTAAATCGCGATTTAAAGCAATCCTTAATGGCTAGAGTGTTAGGTACGGGTCGTAGTTGGCTAACCCACCTGTATGGAGTACAGAGAGCACTAAATAACTTGCCTAGAAGGTCCCTGGGGGGTCGTACTTCATATGAGTGCCTGTTCGGAACACAAATGTTTGTTCCGGATCTAGATGGTCCTGGTGTGGAGACGGCGGAAACGCCTTTTGACATAAATGATCGTGTCACTGATTTGCAGGAATTACAACAGTTCTGTGAAGATAACTCTTCTACAAGTGCTGCCTCCACAGGAATTAAGGATGTGCCAGTAACTCCTACTGGTTGGATTCCCAGAGTTGGGGATCTTGTGCGTGAAAAGGTCGCAGTAAAAAAAGAATTTGGCCCTTCTTATCGAGCACCAGTCCCTGTGCTGGGAATACACGGAACAAGAACTGTTATTTTACCACCGTTGCCAGGTGCCAAAGAAAATCGCTTTGTCTCCATCAACAATGTCAAGTTACAACATGTGGCCGGTTGTGCACAGCAGACCAAGAGGAACACCCAGTAGTTCCCGAATCCCTCTCACTACTGGGGAAGATGTTCCGCTGCAAGTGATTTACACCAACACTGTTGCCTCTCCGAGCTTGGGGAGGGTGGAAGATGATCTTGCGATAGTTCCACTAACGACAAATAATTTGGAAACATTTGATCAAGTCACTGTGACTGCTGATGTTGCAGGTGGTGTTATCTACAGTGTACTACCGCGGGAGACACCTACTACTCCCTTGTACAAGGCGGCACCTTTTGCAAGAACTGCCTCCGGATGCTTTGCCAACAACGACGATGGTCTGTCGGACTCTTTTGCCTCTTCAACACCTGACCCAGGTCCACGTAAGCTGATTTCTTGGCTTAAAGATACGTATTTTGTTTTTCCTTGGAACTATCTGTAGCTTTTCATGACTATGACAGCGTTTTTTCTGTGGATAGGGTTTGTTGTTACCTTTTTTCTGTTGATACATGGTCATTTTCTTCCTGAGAAGTCAGCGGTTGAACAGGTGGAGGAGGTGTTGAAGCCACATTTTTCATCACATCGGGTTCGAAGAGACTTGTCCTTTGTGAACATTTCTGCAGTGCCAATTGTGGATGGGATTGTGTGGGATAAAGTAATGTTTGATATATACGGTCCCACTGAGATAATTCAAATACCGTATGTTCTAAAGTTATCAATGAACAATATTGTAATACCAGGCATTGTATCTGATGATTGGGACGTGAAGACAGTTGATTCTATGATGACTGAGTTACAATATTATACTGTCTATGAGAATGAAGATGTTTACCAGTTTAAGGATAATTATGGTGATATGTTTTGTTACAATTATTATGGGCACCACTTTATACATAAAGCCAGTAGTCCGAAGACAATATTTGACTACATGCAATGGGAGCATTGCCGACTCCCCAGCGAGGGAGTTCTAAAACATATTCTGACAAATTTGCGTTTTTTTCTGAGCATCATCAAATGAATGCTCAGTCATATTATTTTAAGTTAACTCTGTATAAAGATAAGCAAATATTGTTGACTAATACGAAATTCCTATACTGAGATTCTTTTGTTTCCCGACTGTCAATTGAGGGCTATGAATATTGGTCAAAAAATGTTGATTTGAAAAGTGTTTGGGGAACAAAACATTGGCAGACACAGGGTAGAGAAACATTGTTTAGAGCATGTCTCATTCCTGTCCAAATGATTTTTTTAAATGACACTGTGCAACAGACTAGCTGTTTGGGCTTAACGACAATTAGAGAATTGAATACGCCTGGCATACCTGTCCCTACCAAAATGAAGGATTGGCAGAAATATATCAATGCCACTTTTAGTGAATTTACAGAGTGGGTCCAGAATGGTACGTTTAACACTTCATTGTCATGTCCGGGCGGGTGGTTATTGTGGCCTATACACACCAACGGGTGTCATCAACGTTTTGTCACCTCCTCGGGGGGTTTCAGGACAAGTAGGGCAGACCCTCGCTACATATCACCTGAACATGCTGAAATTATTACTACATATAACGTGGGAAAATTATGTCAACAATGGTTAAAATCATCCACGCTAGATGCAGTTAAGACACATCTCATGCTCCTGTCTAATAACACTGACTTACAAGATTTTTTGTCAGGCCCGAAGACACCCCGTAGGAAACGTTTTTTATACGAAGTATACAATGAAATATGGAAACTTTCCCAGGAAGAGGCTGCGGCCCGGTTAAGGCAGATAGATCAGGAAAATTTGAAACAGGCATTAGCTGTTGTAGATAATGGAATTCACACCCTGTCCGACCGAATATATACCATTGACAACATTGTTTCTTCTGCTATAGACATTATACGATCTGACATGTCTTCATTATACCATGGACAAAGTCAAACAAGGTCCATTATGCAGTTGGGTTGGACACTTCAGACACTGAAGGCGTGTCGCGTTCCGTGGCAGCACATCAGAGCCAGGGAGATATTTTTTTCCTTTAATTTGACACGTCAACAACAACTGATGGCTAAAAAGGAGGCGACTTATGTCATGTTAAACATTGAAAAATTGGAAAGGTTGCCTTTTATCGTGGCCGAGATTCCCTCAGCTGAGTGGTTGATACACGGGGTTATTAATCTGCCTATTTCTACACTACAATTCAATTCTTGTTTAAAACATGTTCCAGTAGGCAGATATGAAAAGCTGGGAGACAGTTATATACATGAGGTGTGGGAACTTCCCTTCTTGTACAAATGTCTTAATGGCATGAGAGAGGTTTTTCTTAGCGGTAATGAATGGGAGACTTCAGTCAGCCATTCGATGATTTGTAAGCAGCTGTCCTTGCATGGGGCATGTAATGCCTCGGTTGCGGATTTGGCTTGCTATCTGAAGGGAGTTCCAGTCCCCTTGATTAAAAACACATTCCAGGTGCTTTCGAACGGCAGCTACGTCCTCCTCAATATTGAAGAGTGTTGTGGCATGCGGGCCGAAATAGTTTACGTTGTTTCGGTCACCAAGGTCGTTACTTGCTGCGGGAATGTGTTATTTCTCCCCACTAAATTAAGGGAGGTAGCAGATATCTGGCCTCACATTGCTACTTCCAAGGTGAATTTCGACAAGTTAAGTAGACTAAAGGCTTTATTGTTTCAGAAGCATGTGGGCCTTACATCTGCGCGCGAGACCTACGCACTTCAGGTGGCAAGGTCATCAGCAGAAATACAGTCCCTGTTAAATACCAACTTTCCGAGCCACTTTGGTGAACTCGTGGGACGTATATTTAATGCGTCCAGCACAGCTGGACTAGCACATTTTTTCAAAACCGTGGGTATTGGTTTTGCTCATACCTTCTCTTCCATATTCGGTTTGATACCTTCGGCTATTCATTCAATTTTCGGAAGCATTTTTGAGGGATTTCCGATCACTTTGGCTTTATTAGCCGGCGTTTTCATGTTGCTGTTGTTTTTCGGCAATGGCTGTCCCGCCGCAACAAGAGCGAATGTGGGCGCTCCCATCAGCACAGCTGTGTCGTGAACGCATGATGCAGCACTTCGCAGCAACACTCCTGGAACATTTGTAGTGTGACTGGTCTCTGTCATTCAGACCAGTTTTGGATTGTGTGCAGCCCATGTTTCGGTGCCATTGGTGCTCGTTTGAACATGCACTAGACATCTGTCTCTCACGGCAACGCCCCCCAGTGGTTGATGCTGTTCTGTTGATGTTCCCGGTGAGGGCTCATTCCCAGACATGCGCGCCGTGGCTGCGTTTGCTTCATGAGGCTGATTACGAGATACCCTTCCAGGAGGAAGTTGATATTACCTCGTTCACAGGCCCTGCACGGGATGCCGCCTTGGATGATTCTGAGGCTTTGGAACACACCGGCTCCTTAATAGTATTTGGCGTGGATTTTCTGGTCTTGTCATCTGCCGAAGTGGAGAAACTCCTGCTTTCCATGACCACCGTTTGAATTGAATTTTATCTAAATTGACACTGTTATATGAATTTGGCTCTTGGCCGCATACTTATTTTTAAATTTAGGATTCTTGTGCTTTGGTGTCCTCTTGACTTGTTGAAATTAACGTTTTCATAGATTTTTAATATAGGGCATTTTTTAAGCTTCGATTAGAACCACTTTCTACAGACAACGGGAGGGTGTAGTGTAGCCATTTTTAATATAGCCATTGCGCGTTTGCATCAAGCATTAGGCCTCTGTGCACTTTGTTCTAGATGCATTTTATTTAGCCTCGCACTGTTATTTTTCAATAACCAGTTTCACGGTCTTGTTTTATTTTCTTCTATCACACTGTTTAGCTTACTTCAGCACCGGAGTTCTCAAACAATACATTCTTGCTCGCTCTGTGCTTCAGTCAAGGATACAATCTGGTACATTGCCGATAGACGTGGTAGGACTTTAGTCTTTAGGGTTCATAGACGATACACATTCTTACGTAGGGACGTTTCTTAGCACACCGGCGTGTTAGTTATAAAAACGCTTCCTACTCCTAATACACGTAAGAGGGAGATTCCGACCACGGAACCACAACTAGACGCTGACTGCCCAGTTGCAGAATCTGATCCAGATCACAGGCCTTTCCTCAGGTATGAGGGTTGATGTCCTCCCGGGGAATCTGAAAGGCAAGCTTAGAGCTTAACATACTGTGCTCAAAATAGAAATTAGTAGAGAGAACGTAACCTGGTAACACTATGATAGCGTTATTTCTATGTTTCACTCTTCTCGTTGCTATTTCAATCCTACTGTGTTGTATGGTTCTGGTTATTGCGGCTCACGGCTTATTATCTAAAATGCAGTTGTTTTACTAAATCAATCTGTAAAACTTAAACTGCCTCTGTCATTTGTATATGAGACCACACTTGGTATGAGAGAACTGGTTGGGATCTGAGTGACCACGACTTTCCTGAGAAGCTCTAAGATGTCATGCGCTCGGCTGCCCAATCATCCCTTCCCTTTGGGAGAGATGAGGCACTGCTAGTTAGCCGGAGCAAAACCGGATTGAGGGTGACAGTGATCCTTCCCCGTGGGTTAGACTTAGTCCCCCCCACACTGAGAACGACCCTGATACCCAAAAATCCAGTAGTCTCATTAGGATAATGAGAGCCAACGCGACAGGGGAAAGTGGTTTATCTGGGACACCTGGTAGGTAGAGAACAGATTGCACCACTTCAGGGGCAAATACAAACAATCATGGATTGTGTTCCCCCTACAACTCAGACCCAGGTGAGAGCCTTCCTAGGCCTCACTGGGTATTACAGGAGATTCATAAAAAACTATGGCTCCATTGCAGCCCCACTTAATGATCTCACTAGCAAGAAGATAACTAAAAAGGTATTGTGGACAGCTAGCTGTCAGAAAGCTTTTGAGGAGCTGAAACAGGCCATGTGCACTGCACCTGTCCTAAAAAGCCCATGTTACTCCAAGAAATTAATTGTTCAAACTGAAGCATCTTAATTAGGGGTAGGGGCAGTCTTATCACAACTCAATTCTGAGGGCCAGGATCAACCTTTTGCTTTTATCAGCAGAGGTTGACCCCTAGAGAAAAGCGTTGGTCTGCCATAGAGAGGGATGCCTTTGCTGTGGTCTGGGCTCTGAAGAAGTTGAGGCCATACCTGTTTGGCACTCACTTCATTGTTCAGACAGACCACAAGCCTCTACTTTGGCTAAATCAAATGAAAGGTGAAAACCCTAAATTGTTGAGGTGGTCCATATCTCTACAGGGAATGGACTATACAGTGGAACATAGACCTGGGAGTACCCACTCCAATGGAGATGGACTCTCCAGGTGTTTCCATTTAGACAATGAAGACACATCAGGTCATGGCTAGCCTTATTGTCCTTCGTTTGGGGGGGGGGGGGTTGTGTAGGAAAGTACCATCTTGCCTGGCATGTTACCCCCATATTTCACTGTATATATGTTGTTTTAGTGTATGTGTCACTGGGACCCTGCCAGGCAGGGCCCCAGTGCTCATAGTTGTGCCCTGTATGTGTTCCCTGTGTGATGACTAACTGTCTCACTGAGGCTCTGCTAACCAGAACCTCAGTGGTTATGCTCTCTCTGCTTTCCAAATTGTCACTAACTGGCTAGTGACCAATTTTACCAATTCACATTGGCACACTGGAACACCCTTATAATTCCCTAGTATATGGTACACAGGTACCCAGGGTATTGGGGTTCCAGGAGATCCCTATGAGCTGCAGCATTTCTTTTGCCACCCATAGGGAGCTCGGACAATTCTTACACAGGCCTGCCACTGCAGCCTGAGTGAAATAATGCCCACATTATTTCACAGCCATTTTACACTGCACAAAAGTAACTTATAAGTCACCTATATATCTAACCTTCACCTGGTAAAGGTCGGGTGCAAAGTTACTTAGTGTGTGGGCACCCTGGCACTAGCGAAGGTGCCCCCACATCGTTCAGGGCACTTGCACAATATCATAAGAAAACACAATACACAGTTATACTAAAAATAAAGGTACTTTATTTTTATGACAATATGCCAAAGTATCTTAGAGTGTACCCTCAGTGAGAGGATAGCAAATATACACAAGTTATATGTACACAATACCAAAAATATGCAGTATAGTCTTAGAAAACAGTGCAAACAATGTATAGTTACAATAGGATGCAATGGGGACACATAGGGATAGGGGCAACACAAACCATATAATCCAAAAGTGGAATGCGAACCACGAATGGACCCCAAACCTATGTGACCTTGTAGAGGGTCGCTGGGACTATTAGAAAATAGTGAGAGTTAGAAAAATAGCCCTCCCCAAGACCCTGAAAAGTGAGTGCAAAGTGCACTGAAGTTCCCCAAAAGACAAAGAAGTCGTGATAGAGGAATAATGCAGGAAAGACACAAACCAACAATGCAACAACAGTGGATTTCCAATCTAGGGTACCTGTGGAACAAGGGGACCAAGTCCAAAAGTCACAAGCAAGTCGGAGATGGGCAGATGCCCAGGAAATGCCAGCTGTGGGTGCAAAGAAGCTTCTACTGGACAGAAGAAGCTGAGGTTTCTGCAGGAACGAAAAGGGCTAGAGACTTCCCCTTTGGTGGACAGATCTCACTCGCCGTGGAAAGTCGTGCAGAAGTGTTTTCCCGCCGAAAGAACGCCAACAAGCCTTGCTAGCTGCAAATCGTGCAGTTAGCGTTTTTGGATGCTGCTGTGGCCCAGGAGGGACCAGGATGTCGCAAATTGCGTCAGGAGAGAGAGGGGATGTAGAGCAAGACAAGGAGCCCTCTCAGCAGTGGCTAGCACCCAGAGAAGTGCCAGAAACAGGCACTACAAGGATGCGTGAAACGGTGCTCACCCGAAGTTACACAAAGGAGTCCCACGTCGCCGAAGACCAACTTAGAAAGTCGTGCAATGCAGGTTAGAGTGCCGTGGACCCAGGCTTGGCTGTGCACAAAGGATTTCCGCCGGAAGTGCACGGGAGCGGGAGTAGTTGCAAAGACGCGGTTTCCAACAATGCAGTCTGACGTGGGGAAGCAAGGACTTACCTCCACCAAACTTGGACTGAAGAGTCACTGGACTGTGGGAGTCACTTGGACAGAGTTGCTGGATTCGAGGGACCTCGCTCGTCGTGCTGAGAGGAGACCCAAGGGACCGGTAATGCAGCTTTTTGGTGCCTGCGGTTGCAGGGGGAAGATTCCGTCGACCCACGGGAGACTTCTTCTGAGCTTCTAGTGCAGAGAGGAGGCAGACTACCCCCACAGCATGCACCACCAGGAAAACAGTCGAGAAGGCAGCAGGATCAGCGTTACAGAGTTGCAGTAGTCGTCTTTGCTACTATGTTGCAGTTTTGCAGGCTTCCAGCGCGGTCAGCAGTCGATTCCTTGGCAGAAGGTGAAGCGAGAGATGCAGAGGAACTCTGATGAGCTCTTGCATTCGTTATCTAAAGTTTCCCCAGAGACAGAGACCCTAAATAGCCAGAAAAGAGGGTTTGGCTACCTAGGAGAGAGGATAGGCTAGCAACACCTGAAGGAGCCTATCAGAAGGAGTCTCTGACGTCACCTGGTGGCACTGGCCACTCAGAGCAGTCCAGTGTGCCAGCAGCACCTCTGTTTCCAAGATGGCAGAGGTCTGGAGCACACTGGAGGAGCTCTGGACACCTCCCAGGGGAGGTGCAGGTCAGGGGAGTGGTCACTCCCCTTTCCTTTGTCCAGTTTCGCACCAGAGCAGGGCTAAGGGGTCCCCTGAACCGGTGTAGACTGGCTTATGCAGAATTGGGCACATCTGTGCCCAAGAAAGCATTTCCAGAGGCTGGGGGAGGCTACTCCTCCCCTGCCTTCACACCATTTTCCAAAGGGAGAGGGTGTAACACCCTCTCTCAGAGGAAGTCCTTTGTTCTGCCATCCTGGGACAAGCCTGGCTTGACCCCAGGAGGGCAGAAACCTGTCTGAGGGGTTGGCTGCAGCAGCAGCTGCAGTGAAACCCCAGGAAAGGCAGTTTGGCAGTACCAGGGTCTGTGCTACAGACCACTGGGATCATGGGATTGTGCCAACTATGCCAGGATGGCCTAGAGGGGGCAATTCCATGATCATAGACATGTTACATGGCCATATTCGGAGTTACCATTGTGAAGCTACATATAGGTAGTGACCTATATGTAGTGCACACGTGTAATGGTGTCCCAGCACTCACAAAGTCCGGGGAATTGGCCCTGAACAATGTGGGGGCACCTTGGCTAGTGCCAGGGTGCCCTCACACTAAGTAACTTTGCACCTAACCTTTACCAGGTAAAGGTTAGACATGTAGGTGACTTATAAGTTACTTAAGTGCAGTGTAAAATGGCTGTGAAATAACGTGGACGTTATTTCACTCAGGCTGCAGTGGCAGGCCTGTGTAAGAATTGTCAGAGCTCCCTATGGGTGGCAAAAGAAATGCTGCAGCCCATAGGGATCTCCTGGAACCCCAATACCCTGGGTACCTCAGTACCATATACTAGGGAATTATAAGGGTGTTCCAGTAGCCAATATAAATTGGTAAAATTGGTCACTAGCCTGTCAGTGACAATTTGAAAGAAATGAGAGAGCATAACCACTGAGGTTCTGATTAGCAGAGCCTCAGTGAGACAGTTAGTCATCACACAGGTAACACATTCAGGCACACTTATGAGCACTGGGGCCCTGGAGAACAGGGTCCCAGTGACACATACAACTAAAACAACATATATACAGTGAAAAATGGGGGTAACATGCCAGGCAAGATGGTACTTTCCTACAATGCCTAACTGTCTCACTGAGGCTCTGATAACCAGAACCTCAGTGGTTATGCTCTCTCTGCTTTCCAAATTTGTCACTAACAGGCTAGTGACTAAATTTACCAATTCACATTGGCATACTGGTACACCCATATAATTCCCTAGTATATGGTACTGAGGTACCCAGGATATTGGGGGTCCAGGAGATCCCTATGGGCTGCAGCATTTCTTTTGCCAACCATAGGGAGCTCTGACAATTCTTACACTGGCCTGCCAGTGCAGCATGAGTGAAATAACATCCCCGTTATTTCACAGCCATTTACCACTGCACTTAAGTAACTTATAAGTCACCTATATGTCTAACCTTCACCTGGTGAAGGTTGGGTGCAAAGTTACTTAGTGTGTGGGCACTCTGGCACTAGCCAAGGTGCCCCGACATCGTTCATGGCACATTCCCCGGACTTTGTGAGTGCGGGGACCCCATTACACGCGTGCACTACACATAGGTCACTACCTATGTGTAGCTTCACAATGGTAACTCCGAAAATGGCCATGTAACATGTCTATGATCATGGAATTGCCCCCTCTATGCCATCCTGGCATAGTTGGCACAATCCCATGATCCCACTGGTCTGTAGCACAGACCCTGGTACTGCCAAACTGCCTTTTCAGGGGTTTCACTGCAGCTGCTGCTGCTGCCAACCCCTCAGACAGGTTTCTGCCCTCCTGGGGTCCAGCCAGGCTTGGCCCAGGATGGCAGAACAAAGGACTTCCTCAGAGAGAGGGTGTTACACCCTCTCCCTTTGGAAAAAGGTGTTAAGGCAGGGGAGGAGTAGCCTCCCCCAGCCTCTGGAAATGCTTTCATGGGCACAGATGGTGCCCATTTCTGCATAAGCCAGTCTACACCGGTTCAGGGACCCCTCAGCCCTGCTCTGGCGCGAAACTGGACAAAGGAAAGAGGAGTGACCACTCCCCTGACCTGCACCTCCCCTGGGAGGTGCCCAGAGCTCCTCCAGTGTGCTCCAGACCTCTGCCATCTTGGAAACAGAGGTGCTGCTGGCACACTGGACTGCTCTGAGTGGCCAGGGCCAGCAGGTGACGTCAGAGACTCCTTCTGATAGGCTCCTTCAGGTGTTGCTAGCCTATCCTCTCTCCTAAGTAGCCAAACCCTCTTTTCTGGCTATTTAGGGTCTCTGCTTTGGGGAATTCCTTAGATAACGAATGCAAGAGCTCATCAGAGTTCCTCTGCATCTCTCTCTTCACCTTCTGCCAAGGAATCGACTGCTGACCGCGCTGGAAGCCTGCAAAACTGCAACAAAGTAGCGAAGACAACTACTGCAACTCTGTAACGCTGATCCTGCCGCCTTCTCGACTGTTTTCCTGGTGGTGCATGCTGTGGGGGTAGTCTGCCTCCTCTCTGCACTAGAAGCTCCGAAGAAATCTCCCGTGGGTCGACGGAATCTTCCCCCTGCTACCGCAGGCACCAAAGAACTGCATCACCGGTCCCCTGGGTCTCCTCTCAGCACAACGAGCGAGGTCCCTTGAATCCAGCAACTCTGTCCAAGTGACTCCCACAGTCCAGTGACTCTTCAGTCCAAGTTTGGTGGAGGTAAGTCCTTGCCTCCCCACGCCAGACTGCATTGCTGGGAACCGCGTCCTTTGCAGCTACTCCGGCCTCTGTGCACTTCCGGCGGAAATCCTTTGTGCACAGCCAGGCCTGGGTCCACGGCACTCTAACCTGCATTGCATGACTTTCTAAGTTGTCCTCTGGCGGCGTGGGACTCCTTTGTGCAACTTCAGGTGAGCACCATTTCACTCCTCTTCATAGTGCCTGTTCTGGCACTTCTGCGGGTGCTGCCTGCTTCTGAGAGGGCTGCTTGTCTTGCTGGGCTCCCCCTCTGTACCCTGACACAATTGGCAACATCCTGGTCCCTCCTGGGCAACAGCAGCTTCCAAAAACCTTAACCACACAATTTGCAGCTAGCAAGGCTTGTTTGAGGTCTTTCGGCGGGAAAACACTTCTGCACGACTCTTCATAACGAGGAACATCCATCCTCCAAAGGGGAAGTTTCTAGCCCTTGTCGTTCCTGCAGAATCCTCAGCTTCTACTGCCTAGTAGCAGCTTCTTTGCACCCACAGCTGGCATTTCCTGGGCATCTGCCCATCTCCGACTTGCTTGTGACTTTTGGACTTGGTCCCCTTGTTCCACAGGTACCCTCGTTTGGAAATCCATTGTTGTTGCATGGCTGGTTTGTGTCTTTCCTGCAGAATTACCCTATCACGACTTCTATGTCCTTTTGGGGAACTTTAGTGCACTTTGCACTCACTTTTCAGGGTCTTGGGGTGGGCTATTTTTCTAACCCTCACTGTTTTCTTACAGTCCCAGCGACCCTCTACAAGGTCACATAGGTTTGGGGTCCATTCGTGGTTCGCATTCCACTTTTGGAGTATATGGTTTGTGTTGCCCCTATCCCTATGTGTCCCCATTGCATCCTATTGTAACTATACATTGTTTGCACTGTTTTCTAAGACTATACTGCATATTTTTGGTATTGTGTACATATATCTTGTGTAGATTTGCTATCCTTATACTGAGGGTACTCACTGAGATACTTTGGCATATTGTCATAAAAATAAAGTACCTTTATTTTTAGTATATCTGTGTATTGTGTTTTCTTATGATATTGTGCAAGTGACACTAGTGGTACTGTAGGAGCTTCACTCGTCTCCTAGTTCAGCCTAAGCTGCTCTGCTAAGCTACCATTATCTATCAACCTAAGCTGCTAGACACCCTATACACTAATAAAGGATACCTGGGCCTGGTGCAAGGTGTAAGTACCCCTTGGTACCCACTACAAGCCAGTCCAGCCTCCTACAAGAGAACGTAATCTGGTAACAGTATGATAGCGTTATTTCTATGTTTCACTCTTCTCGTTACTATTTCAATCCTACTGTGTTGTATGGATCTGGTTATTGCGGTTCACGCCTTATTATCTAAAATGCAGTTGTTTTATTAAATCAATCTGTAAAACTTAAACTGCCTCTGTCATTTGTATATGAGACCACACTTGGTATGAGAGAACTGGTTGGGATCTGAGTGACCACGACTTCCCTGAGAAGCTCTAAGATGTCATGCGCTCGGCTGCCCAATCATCCCTTCCCTTTGGGAGAGATGAGGCACTGCTAGTTAGCCGGAGCAAAACCGGATTGAGGGTGACAGGGATCCTTCCCCATGGGTTAGACGTAGTCCCCCCTACACTGAGAACGACCCTGATACCCAAAAATCCAGTAGTCTCATTAGGATAATGAGAGCCAACGCGACATGGCGCCGCCAACGTTTGGTCAGGCTCTAATTTTCGGGTCCACCGGTCTCTCTCGGTCTCATATATTACAATGATTCCTCGGTGCCTTTAACAGAGACGTCAGTGGCACTGAGTACTTCCACCACCGCGATAAAGGTAATCCTAGTTATAGCGCATGGTTGTTCAAGCTTGAACTCTAAATGGAAAGACCCCGTTTTTGGTGTGCCTTCTCTGAACTGTCACTGTTTTTATAATGCGGAATCCCCAGGTAATACAAATAGCTCTTAATATGAGGCAACCGCTCAAGGCGCATTTGCTTGCACATGGTCCTACGAACCAGGGGGTCCAGTCACATTTGTGGTGGCCGCCCATGCAGCCTATAGAACAGAACTTTTTTACTCCTGGGTCACATTTCCAGCAGCCGATGGGAATACAAATACATTTCACACATATACGATCGCGAACGCGCCTGGCCAGTACAGGGCGTACGCATATTTAGAGATACCTCTATCTTATCAAGAACATAATAATTGGCTTGATGGCGCCCTACCCCATACAATATTACCATTTAGGTTAGGTCCACTGAGTAATGATGGTCCGACCTGGCCTTTATTGGCCACATATACACCACATCCAGCGGTTGCAAACATGGCGGTGGCTGAAGTTCGTCGTTTATATACAGACTTAACGGCTACATATAGACGCTTAGTACAATTTGTGATGCAGACACTAAACACAAACCCAGCGTGTGCTGCTCCAGCTCAACAACATGCAGTCGCTCCAGGTATAAATCGGGCGACTGTACACTCTAACATGGGTAAGGTTTCAGCAAAACGTGAGGAGACTCCATTTTGGCTGGTGCAAAAAATTAATACGCTGGAGGCGGTATTTCCCCATACGGGACCTCAGGATAAACATAGGATATTAACAATGTGTTTACCGTTTGGAATGGTTCCCACAGTGGAACATTGTAATACATGGGGCGCGGTGTTTGCTGCGCTCTACACGACCGCACACGGTACACCAACATTGGCAAACCTACCGGAAGTGCTTAAACAGATTCAGGATGAATATGGGGCTGCCCCAGCCTTAGATTTGGGAATGCAACTGATGGGCAATTTTGCCACGGTTTCCTCAATAATATTAAGTAATCTAAAAGGGGAGGCAGTGGCACTAGCGGTGCGTATGCGTCTTCGTGACGTCCCGCAACTAGATCAGGAGCGGGAACTGCCTAAAATAATAGCGGAAACATATTCCAGTATCGGTTGAGATAGCCTAGGGGCTAGACCACAGAAACCGCAGTTTCAAGGAAAAATTAGTAAAGACAATACTAAACAACAACCTGAGGGTAATAAAAAGCGCTGGGAGGAAAAACAACAGACACCTAAAAAAGAAAGGGGAGAATCTCCGCGACCGGAGACCCCGCAGACTAGGTATAATCTTGGAAATAGGGATAACTTGAAAACGCCTGATAGATATTAATACACTGATACACGCCAATCTCTTTCCTTTCAGGACTCATCGGACAAGAGAAATGAGAGAGGTGGGCGGTCAGAGTGGAGAACAGAGTACGTGAAACCAAGACAGGAATCACAACGCTCTTCAGAGGTTTCTGTCAAAAAAGAGAAACCGATACAACAAAAACAACAGTTTCAAAAGAAACAAGTGGCGGCAGTCTCGGTTAGACATGCCACACAGGAAGAGAGTTCTCTTGAAGAACAAGACATGGGCACTGGCACTGTTAGACAGCGCGGCAGAGGTCACAATAGTTCGCTGGAATCTTCTAGAGCATCTGGAGGTGAAAGCAACTGATGACTTCATACAAGTCGAAACAGCAGATATGCATGTCTCTGATCCCGATAGGGTATATACAGTGACTTTACAATTGGAAGGAGACATTGAACGCACTATAAACGCAATCTTTTGGGATTGTGTAGTCATGATATATGACATTTTGCTGGCTGAACAAGATTGGCCGCCTGACTTTGTTCGCACCTGCCCAGTTGGGGAGGAAGTTATTAAACCTTCGTTCTCACCCCTTGTTCCAGGGGAACTCGCAGAGTCATATAGCATCAAATGGGCTCTAGCACAAGCACCTGCCTTATATAGCAATCACGTGGGGTGGGATAGGGATTCTCCATACCATGTAATTCCGATTAAAGGCGAACCTCAGCCACAACCACAATATCCAATAAAACATGAACAAGGGCACCGGTGAGAGAAATACTTACACAATTGGAGTACCAGGGAGTGATTGAACCCTGTGTCTCACCGATGAATAATCCCTTATTTCCTGTAGCTAAACCGGACCATTCATATAGAATAGTGTTGGACTACAGACATTTGAACGGACATACACATACATATGCTATACAAAATTCACATAGCGCAGCACTAATGAACAACATTGTGCGGAAAAAGTACAAAACAACTTTGGACATCTCAAATGGTTTCTTCTGCCAGAATATAGCACCCGAACGTAGGGATCTTACAAGCTTTAGTGCGTTGGGCTCTCAGAAGAAATTCTGTAGTTTGCCTCAGGGGTATAAGAATAGCCCAGGACTGTTTTCGGCTCGTTTGACTGAAATATTGCACGAGTTGGACCCTGAAGCATTGTCATATGTAGATGATATATATCTCACAGATGACGAGTTACTACAACATTTAAGACGAGTAGCCCGCATTGTTGTAGGGTTTGCCAAAATTGGCTACAACTTTAACTTCAAAAAGTCGACAATTGCCTTCCTCAGTGTCATCTTCCTGGGATATGAGCTGTCGAACGAAGGTAAGAGCCTAGCGCCACAATTTTTAGAGAAATGTGCACAATTGCAACCTCCTAATATGATTAAGAAACTCCAATCATTGTTGGGATTTCTAAATTTTGGCAGAACTTGCATTCCTGATTATGCTACACGCATAAAAAAATTATACGAATTAATACATCCTGATTTTTCAAGCAGATTTTGGACGATTGAGCATACACATACTCTTCAAGAATTGCAAACAGATCTTCTAGCTGCAAAGCATTTACATACACGGGACAATAAGACACATTTGGTCATCAGGGTGATAGCTGGGGCCATTGGGTTTACGTATGTCACCTTTAATGAGGGTGAAACAGTCCCGATAGGATACAAGTCTCACTTGTATTCGACTGCTGAACAACGATTCGCACCAACAGAGAAAATTCTTACTGCTGTGCAGATGGCTGTTATTAAAGAACAACCTGTTGCCCAGGGCAAACGCATTATAGTCGTTTCCCCCATTCCGGCCATAGAGGCTGTTACGAAGGCGAGTGTTCCTAACGCGAAAGCATTACACCCGCTCTGGATACAATGGGCTACATCTTTAACAGCCACTGATGTAGATTACATTTTTGACCCAAAGCTATAGACACTGGAATTTCTACAATATGAAATTGAATACCCAGTTCCCGCTGACACGTTGCCTATTGATCGCTATCAAGTAGTGATGTACACCGATGGCTCTGCGCAACCGGCGGTGGGGACAAAACACCAATATTCTGCTGCATGTGCAGTAGTGAGCGGCCATATGGAGGGGGAGAAGTTCTGCCCCCAACATACTTATACACAGACATTAGGGGACTGTACAGCACAATTGGCTGAGCTGAAAGCTCTAATGCTTGCCCTGGAACATACGGATCCGGCACCGTTTACACTGATTGTTTGTGATTCATATTATTGTGTCCAGTCTTTTAATGAATATCTACATTACTGGCGGTTGAATGGGTTCAGAGATTCAAAGGGCAACACCATTTAGCACAGACTTCTGTGGGGGAAGGTAGCAGACCTGAAGGAGACGCTACCTAAAGTCCATGTTGTACATACTCTTGGACACCGGCGCGTTGGAATACACGTTGCTGGGAATACTTTGGCTGATGAAGCCGCACAATCAGCAGTGGCAGTTGCCACTGTGGCCGCAGTTACTTGCTCGAGTTCCAAACCAGACACAGAGATTCTGGCTGCCATAAAAGCTACGATTGATGGCACGCCTTATCCTAAGGGATTTCCAAATAAATATCAATACTTAATGGGAAGTATGCTGAATGCTGAGGTTAAAATACCAGGCGTAGGCGTAGGCGTACGCGAGATCCCCAATAAAATTGTACGACCTCAATTGATTAATGCAGCGCATGAGGGGGCTGCATCTGCACATGCTGGCTTGGCCGCCACAATTTCACTATTACAGGCCCGTTACTGGTGGCCTGGTCTCTATAAGAAGACGAAGCAGTATGTCCTTTGTTGTGACATCTGTCAACAAATTAAAGTTTCAACGGCTAAGCACCCGCCGCAGACACCCCTCTTAATATCAAATAGACCATTACAATGTGTGTACTTGGATCATTGTGGTCCACGGACACCAGACAGTGCCTACAAATATATCTTGGTGGCTGTAGATTCTTTTCCAGATTTGTGTGGGTGTGGCCACAGCGCTCGGCTGACGCTCGAACTGTTGTTAAAGATTTGCGTATCTTTGTCGGTACATATGCAGTTGCGGCGTTCCATTCGGACCAGGGCCCTGCTTTTGCCTCAAGGGCATTCAGGGACGCCATGGCTTCATTGGGGGTCCAGCTCCAGTTCTCGTCTCCATTTCATCACGAGGGAAATTCTGTCGTGGAGCGTTTGAATCGCAATTTAAAGCAATCCTTAATGGCTAGAGTGTTAGGTACGGGTCGTAGTTGGCTAACTCACCTGTATGGAGTACAGAGAGCACTAAATAACTTGCCTAGAAGGTCCCTGGGGGGTCGTACTTCATATGAGTGCATGTTCGGAACACAAATGTTTGTTCCGGATCTAGATGGTCCTGGTGTGGAGACGGCGGAAACGCCTTTTGACATAAATGATCATGTCACTGATTTGCAGGAATTACAACAGTTCTGTGAAGATAACTCTTCTACAAGTGCTGCCTCCACAGGAATTAAGGATGTGCCAGTAACGCCTACTGGTTGGATTCCCAGAGTTGGGGATCTTGTGCGTGAAAAGGTCGCAGTAAAAAAAGAATTTGGCCCTTCTTATCGAGCACCAGTCCCTGTGCTGGAAATACACGGAACAAGAACTGTTATTTTACCACCGTTGCCAGGTGCCAAAGAAAATCGCTTTGTCTCCATCAACAATGTCAAGTTACAACATGTGGCTGGTTGTGCACAGCAGACCAAGAGGAACGCCCAGTAGTTCCCGAATCCCTCTCACTACTGGGGAAGATATTCCGCTGCAAGTGATTTACCCCAACACTGTTGCCTCTCCGAGCTTGGGGAGGGTGGAAGATGATCTTGCGATAGTTCCACTAACGACAAATAATTTGGAAACATTTGATCGAGTCACTGTGACTGCTGATGTTGCAGGAGGTGTTATCTACAGTGTACCACCGTGGGAGACACCTACTACTCCCTTGTACACGGCGGCACCTTTTGCAAGAACTGCCTCTGGATGCTTTGCCAACAACGACGATGGTCTGTCGGACTCTTTTGCCTCTTCAACACCTGACCCAGGTCCACGTAAGCTGATTTCTTGGCTTAAAGATACGTATTTTGTTTTTCCTTGGAACTATCTGTAGCTTTTTATGACTATGACAGCGTTTTTTCTGTGGATAGGGTTTGTCGTTACCTTTTTTCTGTTGATACATGGTCATTTTCTTCCTGAGAACTCAGCGGTTGAACAGGTGGAGGAGGTGTTGAAGTCACATTTTTCATCACATCGGGTTCGAAGAGACTTGTCCTTTGTGAACATTTCTGCAGTGCCAATTGTGGATGGGATTGTGTGGGATAAAGTAATGTTTGATATATACGGTCCCACTGAGATAATTCAAATACAGTATTGTATCTGATGATTGGGACGTGAAGACAGTTGATTCTATGATGACTGAGTTACAATATTATACTGTCTATGAGAATGAAGATGTTTACCAGTTTAAGGATAATTATGGTGATATGTTTTGTTACAATTATTATGGGCACCACTTTATACATAAAGCCAGTAGTCCGAAGACAATATTTGACTAGATGCAATGGGATCATTGCCCGACTCCCCAGCGAGGGAGTTCTAAAACATATTCTGACAAATTTGCGTATTTTTCTGAGCATCATCAAATGAATGCTAAGTCATATTATTTTAAGTTAACTCCGTATAAAGATAAGCAAATATTGTTGACTAATACGAAATTCCTATACTGAGATTCTTTTGTTTCCCGACTGTCAATTGAGGGCTATGAATATTGGTAAAAAAATGTTGATTTGAAAAGTGTTTGGGGAACAAAACATTGGCAGACACAGGGTAGAGAAACATTGTTTAGAGCATGTCTCATTCCTGTCCAAATGATTTTTTTAAATGACACTGTGCAACAGACTAGCTGTTTGGGCTTAACGACAATTAGAGAATTGAATATGCCTGGCATACCTGTCCCTACCAAAATGAAGGATTGGCAGAAATATATCAATGCCACTTTTAGTGAATTTACAGAGTGGGTCCAGAATGGTACGTTTAACACTTCATTGTCATGTCCGGGCGGGTGGTTATTGTGGCCTATAGACACCAACGGGTGTCATCAAAGTTTTGTCACCTCCTTGGGGGGTTTCAGGACAAGTAGGGCAGACCCTCGCTACATATCACCTGAACATGCTGAAATTATTACTACATATAGCGTGGGAAAATTATGTCAACAATGGTTAAAATCATCCACGCTAGATGCAGTTAAGACACATCTCATGCTCCTGTCTAATAACACTGACTTACAAGATTTTTTGTAAGGCCCGAAGACACCCCATAGGAAACGTTTTTTATACGAACTATACAATGAAATATGGAAACTTTCCCAGCAAGAGGCTGCGGCCCGGTTAAGGCAGATAGATCAGGAAAATTTGAAACAGGCATTAGCTGTTGTAGATAATGGAATTCACACCCTGTCCGACCGAATATATACCATTGACAACATTGTTTCTTCTGCTATAGACATTATACGATCTGACATGTCTTCATTATACCATGGACAAAGTCAAACAAGGTCCATTATGCAGTTGGGTTGGACACTTCAGACACTGAAGGCGTGTCGCGTTCCGTGGCAGCACATCAGAGCCAGGGAGATATTTTTTTCCTTTAATTTGACACGTCAACAACAACTGATGGCTAAAAAGGAGGCGACTTATGTCATGTTAAACATTGAAAAATTTGAAAAGTTGCCTTTTATCGTGGCCGAGATTCCCTCAGCTAAGTGGTTGATACACGGGGTTATTAATCTGCCTATTTCTACACTACAATTCACTTCTTGTTTAAAAAATGTTCCAGTAGGCAGATATGAAAAGATGGGAGACAGTTATATACATGAGGTGTGGGAACTTCCCTTCTTGTACAAATGTCTTAATGGCATGAGAGAGGTTTTTCTTAGCGGTAATGAATGGGAGACTTCAGTCAGCCATTCGATGATTTGTAAGCAGCTGTCCTTGCATGGGGCATGTAATGCCTCGGTTGCGAATTTGGCTTGCTATCTGAAGGGAGTTCTAGTCCCCTTGATTAAAAACACATTCCAGGTGCTTTTGAACGGCAGCTACGTCCTCCTCAATAGTGAAGAGTGTTGTGGCATGCGGGCCGGAATAGTTTACGTTGTTTCGGGCACAAAGGTCGTTACTTGCTGCGGGAATGTGTTATTTTCCCCCACTAAATTAAGGGAAGTAGCAGATATCTGGCCTCACATTGCTACTTCCAAGGTGAATTTCGACAAGTTAAGTAGACTAAAGGCTTTATTGTTTCAGAAGCATGTGGCCCTTACATCTGCGCGCGAGACCTACACACTTCAGGTGGCAAGGTCATCAGCAGAAATACAGTCCCTGTTAAATACCAACTTTCCGAGCCACTTTGGTGAACTCGTGGGACGTATATTTAATGCGTCCAGCACAGCTGGACTAGCACATTTTTTCAAAACCGTGGGTATTGGTTTTGCTCATACCTTCTCTTCCATATTCGGTTTGATACCTTTGGCTATTCATTCAATTTTCGGAAGCATTTTGGGGGGATTTCCGATCACTTTGGCTTTATTAGCCGGCGTTTTCGTGTTGCTGTTGTTTTTCGGCAATGGCTGTCCCGCCGCAACAAGAGCGAATGTGGGCGCTCCCATCAGCACAGCTGTGTTGTGAACGCATGATGCAGCCCTTCGCAGCAACACTCCTGGAACATTTGTAGTGTGACTGGTCTCTGTCATTCAGACCAGTTTTGGATTGTGTGCTGCCCGTGTTTCGGTGCCATTGGTGCTCGTGTGAACATGCACTAGACATCTGTCTCTCACGGCAACGCCCCCCAGTGGTTGATGCTGTTCTGTTGATGTTCCCGGTGAGGGCTCATTCCCAGACATGCGCGCCGTGGCTGCGTTTGCTTCGTGAGGCTGATTACGAGATACCCTTCCAGGAGGAAATTGATATTACCTCGTTCACAGGCCCTGCATGGGATGCCGCCTTGGATGATTCTGAGGCTTTGGAACACACCTGCTCCTTAATAGTATTTGGTGTGGATTTTCTGGTCTTGTCATCTGCCGAAGTGGAGAACCTCCTGCTTTCCATGACCACTGTTTGAATTGAATTTGATCTAAATTGACACTGTTATATGAATTTGGCTCTTGGCCGCATGCTTATTTTTTAATTTAGGATTCTTGTGCTTTGGTGTCCTCTTGACTTGTTGAAATTAACGTTTTCATAGATTTTTAATATAGGGCATTTTTTAAGCTTCGATTAGAACCACTTTCTACAGACAACGGGAGGGTGTAGTGTAGCCATTTTTAATATAGCCATTGCGCGTTTGCATCAAGCATTAGGCCACTTTGTTCTAGATGCATTTTATTTAGCCTCGCACTGTTATTTTTCAATAACCAGTTTCACGGTCTTGTTTTATTTTCTTCTATCACACTGTTTAGCTTACTTCAGCACCGGAGTTCTCAAACAATACCTTCTTGCTCGCTCTGTGCTTCAGTCAAGGATACAATCTGGTACATTGCCGATAGACGTGGTAGGACTTTAGTCTTTAGGGTTCATAGACGATACACATTCTTACGTAGGGACGTTTCTTAGCACACCGGCGTGTTAGTTATAAAAACGCTTCCTACTCCTAATACACGTAAGAGGGAGATTCCGACCACGGAACCACAACTAGACGCTGACTGCCAAGTTGCAGATGCTGATCCAGATCACAGGCCTTTCCTCAGGTATGAGGGTTGATGTCCTCCCGGGGAATCTGAAAGGCAAGCTTAGAGCTTAACATACTGTGAGAGAACGTAACCTGGTAACACTATAATAGCGTTATCTGTTTCACTCTTCTCGTTACTATTTCAATCCTACTGTGTTGTATGGTTCTGGTTATTGCGGCTCACGGCTTATTATCTAAAATGCAGTTGTTTTACTAAATCAATCTGTAAAACTTAAACTGCCTCTGTCATTTGTATATGAGAACACACTTGGTATGAGAGAACTGGTTGGGATCTGAGTGACCACGACTTTCCGGAGAAGCTCTAAGATGTCATGCGCTCGGCTGCCCAATCATCCCTTCCCTTTGGGAGAGATGAGGCACTGCTAGTTAGCCGGAGCAAAATCGGATTGAGGGTGACAGGGATCCTTCCCCGTGGGTTAGACTTAGTCCCCCCCACACTGAGAACGACCTTGATACCCAAAAATCCAGTAGTCTCATTAGGATAATGAGAGCCAACGCGACAGGGGAAAGTGGTTTATCTGGGACACCTGGTAGGTGGAGAACAGATTGCACCACTTCAGGGGAAAATCCAAACAATCATGGATTGTGTTCCCCCTACAACTCAGACCCAGGTGAGAGCCTTCCTAGGCCTCACTGGGTATTACAGGAGATTCATTAAAAACTATGGCTCCATTGCAGCCCCACTTAATGATCTCACTAGCAAGAAGATGCCTAAAAAGGTATTGTGGGCAGCTAGCTGTCAGAAAGCTTTTGAGGAGCTCAAACAGGCCATGTGCACTGCACCTGTCCTAAAAAGCCCATGTTACTCCAAGAAATTCATTGTTCAAACTGATGCATCTGAATTAGGGGTAGGGGCAGTCTTATCACAACTCAATTCTGAGGGCCAGGATCAACCTGTTGCTTTTATCAGCAGGAGGTTGACCCCTAGAGAAAAGCGTTGGTCTGCCATAGAGAGGGAGGCCTTTGCTGTGGTCTGGGCTCTGAAGAAGTTGAGGCCATACCTGTTTGGCACTCACTTCATTGTTCAGACAGACCACAAACCTCTCTTTGGCTAAAACAAATGAAAGGTGAAAACCCTAAATTGTTGAGGTGGTCCATATCTCTACAGGGAATGGACTATACAGTGGAACATAGACCTGGGAGTACCCACTCCAATGCAGATGGACTCTCCAGATGTTTCCATTTAGACAATGAAGACTCATCAGGTCATGGCTAGCCTTATTGTCCTTCGTTTGGGGGGGGGTTGTGTAGGAAAGTACCATCTTGCCTGGCATGTTACCCCCATATTTCACTGTATATATGTTGTTTTAGTGTATGTGTCACTGGGACCCTGCCAGGCAGGGCCTCAGTGCTTATAAGTGTGCCCTGTATGTGTTCCCTGTGTGATGACTAACTGTCTCACTGAGGCTCTGCTAACCAGAACCTCAGTGGTTATACTCTCTCTGCTTTCCAAATTGTCACTAACAGGCTAGTGACCAATTTTACCAATTCACATTGGCACACTGGAACACCCTTATAATTCCCTAGTATATGGTACTGAGGTACCCAGGGTATTGAGGTTCCAGGAGATCCCTATGGGCTGCAGCATTTCTTTTGCCACCCATAGGGAGCTCGGACAATTCTTACACAGGCCTGTCACTGCAGCATGAGTGAAATAATGCCCACATTATTTCACAGCCATTTTACACTGCACAAAAGTAACTTATAAGTCCCCTATATATCTAACCTTCACCTGGTTGGGTGCAAAGTTACTTAGTGTGTGGGCACCCTGGCACTAGCCAAGGTGCCCCCACATCATTCAGGGCAAATTCCCCGGACTTTGTGAGTGCGGGGACATCATTTCACTTGTGCACTATACATAGGTCACTACCTATGTATAGCGTCACAATGGTAACTCCGAAAATGGCTATGTAACATGCCTAAGATCATGGAATTGTCACCCCAATGCCATTCTGGCATTGGGGAGACAATTCCATGATCCCCCGGGTCTCTAGCACAGAACCTGGGTACTGCCAAACTGTGTTTCCCGGGGTTTCACTGCAGCTGCTGCTGCTGCAAACCCCTCAGACAGGTTTCTGCCCTCCTGGGGTCCAGCCAGGCCTGGCCCAGGAATGTAGAACAAAGGACTTGCTCAGAGAGGGTGTTACACCCTCTCCCTTTGGAAATAGGTGTCAGGGCTGGGGAGGAGTAGCCTTCCCCAGCCTCTGGAAATGCCTTGATGGGCACAGATGCTACACATCTCTGCATAAGCCAGTCTACACCGGTCTAGGGATCCCCCAGCCCTGCTCTGGCGCGAAACTGGACAAAGGAAAGGGGAGTGACCACTCCCCTGCCCTGCACCTCCCAGGGGAGGTGCCCAGAGCTCCTCCAGTGTGCCCCAGACCTCTGCCATCTTGGAAACAGAGGTGTTGCTGGCACACTGGACTGCTTTGAGTGGCCAGTGCCATCAGGCGATGTCAGAGACTCCTTCTGATAGGCTCTTACCTTTCTTACTAGCCTATCCTCCTTCCTAGGTAGCCAAACCTCCTTTTCTGGCTATTTAGGGTCTCTGCTTTGGGGAATTCTTCAGATACCGAATGCAAGAGCTCACCAGAGTTCCTCTGCATTTCCCTCTTTACCTTCTGCCAAAGGATCGACTGCTGACTGGTCAGGACGCCTGCAAAACCGCAACAAAGCAGCAAAGACGACTACTGCAACCTTGTATCGCTTCATCCTGCCGGCTTTCTCGACTGTTTCCTGGTGGTGCATGCTCTGAGGGTAGCCTGCCTCCTTCTTGCACCAGGAGCTCTGAAGAAATCTCCCGTGGGTCGACGGAATCTTCCCCCTGCAACCGCAGGCAACAAAAGGTCCTCTGGGTCCCCTCTCAGCACGACGAGCGTGGTCCCTGGAACTCAGCAACTCTGTCCAAGTGACTCCCACAGTCCAGTGACTCTTCAGTCCAAGTTTGGTGGAGGTAAGTCCTTGCCTCCCCACAATAGACTGCATTGCTGGGTACCGCGTGATTTGCAGCTGCTCCGCCTCCTGGATTCTTCCAGGATGTCCTTCGTGCACAGCCAAGCCTGGGTCCCCGACACTCTAACCTGCAGTGCACAACCTCCTGAGTTGTCCTCCGGCGTCGTGGGACTCCCTTTTGTGACTACGGGTGGACTCCGGTTCACTCCTCTTCTAAGTGCCTGATCCGGTACTTCGGCGGGTGCTGCCTGCTTCTGTGAGGGCTCCCTGACTTGCTGGGCGCCCCCTCTGCCTCCTCATCCAAGTGGCGACATCCTGGTCCCTCCTGGGCCACAGCAGCATCCAAAAACCCTAACCGTGACCCTTGCAGCTAGCAAGGCTTGTTTGCGGTCTTTCTGTGTGGGAACACCTCTGCAAGCTTCTCCACGCCGTGGGACATCCATCCTCAAAAGGGGAAGTTCCTAGTCCTCTTCGTTCTTGCAAAACACCAAGCTTCTCCCATCCGGTGGCAGCTTCATTGCACCCTCAGCTGGCATTTCCTGGGCATCTGCCCACTCTCAACACTGTCGCGACTCTTGGACTTGGTCCCCTTCTCTTACAGGTACTCAGGTCCGGAAATCCACTGTTGTTGCTTTGCTGGTGTGGGTTTTCCTTGCAGAATCCCCCTATCACGACTTCTGTGCTCTCTGGGGGTTGTAGGTGCACTTTACAACTACCTTACAGGGCCTTGGGGTGGGCTATTTTTCTAACCCTCACTGTTTTCTTACAGCCCCAGCGACCCTCTACAAGTTCACTTAGGTTTGGGATCCATTCGTGGTTCGCATTCCACTTTGGGAGTATATGGTTTGTGTTGCCCCTATACCTATGTGCTCCTTTTGCAATCTATTGTAACTTTACACTGCTTGCATTACTTCCTTTTGCTATTACTGCATATTTTTGGTATTGTGTACATATATGTTGTGTATATTTGGCATCCTCATACTGAGGGTACTCACTGAGATACTTTTGGAATATTGTCATAAAGATAAAGTACCTTTATTTTTAGTATATCTGTGTATTGTGTTTTCTTATGATATTGTGCATATGACACCAGTGGTATAGTAGGAGCTTTCCATGTCTCAGAGTTCAGCCTAAGCTGCTCTGCTATAGCTACCTTGTAGGAACACCTACAAGGTAGCCTAAGCTGCTAGAAACACCTCTTCTACACTAATAAGGGATAACTGGACCTGGTACAGAGTGCAAGCACCCCTTGGTACCCACTACAAGCCAGGCCAGCCTCCTACATTGGTTGTGCAGCGGTGGGATAAGTACTTGTAACTACTTACCACTTTGTCATATTGTACTTTTCATAAGAGAATAATATACAAAACAAGTTCAGTGTATGTACACCTAACCAAAAAGTTTTGCTTTTCTTCTCTTACAATGTCTACTAAGTGCTGAAAAGTACTCCTAAACTTTCAAAAAGTTTCCAAAAGTTGAAAAAGTTGTATTTCCTGTGATGTAAAAAGTCCTAAAACTTTTTCTCTCTTTTATCTGTCCCTGAACCTTTTCTATCATGTCTGATGTAGGAACTCCTCTTAATTTGGTCAGCACAGCTTGTGACCACATTAACTTTAAGGGCCTTAAGAGTCTCTGCATTGATAGAGTTTTAGTGGTAGGAAAGAACCCCTCTAGAGAATTATTGTGTAACATGCTTATTGAAAATGATAAGGCCTTGCCTGGCACTTCAATTGAGAAGTTAGGAGATAGCTCACACTCTGACTCAGGGAAGCCCCCCGTAAGAGTGTTAGAGGGTGCCCTTCCTAACCTGCCCCTTAGCAGACCACCTACTATAGCTGGTAGTAATGGAAGCTCCCATCACAGTAGGGATAGTTTTGTTCCTGCAGTTCAGGTTGCTAGGGTGCCAACTGTTAGGGACAGGTCTCCCTCTGTTCATTCACATCATTCTTCTGTGTCAAAGCATTCCCAACCCACCCACCCTGATGACAGAATGTTAGAAAGAGAACCCAATAGACTGAGAGTGGAAGAGTCCAGGCTGAAGCTTAAACAGCAACAACTGGCTCTAGACAGGGAATCCCTAGACTTAGAAAAAGAGAGACAGAGGTTGGGGTTTGGACCCCATGGTGGCAGCAGCAGTATTCCTGATAGTAATCCTGTCAAAGAGCATGATTCTAGGAATCTGCATAAGATAGTTCCCCCTTACAAGGAGGGGGATGACATTAACAAGTGGTTTGTTGCACTTGAGAGGGCCTGTATGGTACAGGGGGTCCCTCAAAGGCAGTGGGCTGCTATCCTATGGCTATCTTTCAGTGGAAAGGGTAGGGATAGGCTCCTTACTGTGAAGGAAAGTGATGCCAATAATTTTACAGTTTTGAAGAATGCACTCTTGGATGGATTTGGCTTAACCACTGAACAATACAGGATTAAGTTCAGAGAAACCAGAAAAGAGTCCTCACAAGACTGGGTAGACTTTGTTGACTATTCAGTGAAGGCCTTGGAGGGGTGGTTACATGGCAGTAAAGTTTCTGAGTATAAAAGCCTGTACAATCTAATCTTGAGAGAGCATATTCTGAATAACTATGTGACTGATTTGTTACACCAATATCTAGTGGACTCAGATCTGACCTCTCCCCAAGAATTGGGAAAGAAGGTAGACAAATGGGTCAGAACAAGAGTGAACAGAAAAGTTCATACAGGGGGTGACAAGGATGGCAAGAAGAAAGATGGTAAGTCTTCAGACAAGGGTGGGGACAAATCTAAAAATGAGACTTCATCAGGCCCACAAAAACACTCTGGTGGGGGTGGTGGGTCCAAATCCTCTTCTAATCAAGTAAGGAAACCATGGTGCTATTTATGTAAAGTAAAAGGCCATTGGACAACTGATGCCAGCTGTCCAAAGAAAAGCACCAAGCCTCCCACTACCACAACCCCTACTGCAACCTCTAGTGCCCCTAGTAATAGCAGTGGTGGTGGGAGCAAACCTACTAAAAGCCAATCCAAGGGAGTAGCTGGGCTCACTTTTGGTAAGTTAGTTGGGGTTGGTCTTGTTAGGGAGACCACAGAGGCTGTGCTAGTCTCTGAAGGTGCCATTGATTTGGCCACCTTGGTTGCTTGTCCCCTTAATATGGAGAAGTACAAGCAACTTCCCCTAATCAATGGTGTTGAGGTTCAGGCCTATAGGGACACAGGTGCCAGTGTTACCATGGTGATAGAGAAACTGGTACACCCTGAACAACACCTACTTGGTCACCAGTACCAAGTGACAGACGCTCATAACAACACTCTTAGCCACCCCATGGCTGTTGTGAATCTCAACTGGGAGGAGTTACTGGTCCAAAGAAAGTTGTGGTTGCCTCAGATTTACCTGTAGACTGTCTACTAGGGAATGATTTAGAGACATCAGCTTGGGCAGAAGTGGAGTTGGAGGCTCATGCAGCAATTCTGGGCATTCCTGGGCATATTTTTGCTTTAACCAGGGCTCAGGCCAAAAAGCAAAAAGGACAGGGCGACTTGGATCCTGGAACAATGGACCAAGTGCTCCCTAAAGCTAGGGTTAGTAAGGGTAAATCCCTACCAACTATCCCTCCCTCTACGGATGATTCTACTTCTGAGGAAGAAGAATTTCCCCCCTGTGCAGAACCTTCACCAGAGGAGCTGGCAGCAGACACTGCTGAGCTTTTGGGTGGAGGTGGGCCTGCCAGGGAGGAGCTGAGTGTGTAGGAGGCTGGACTGGCTTGTAGTGAGTACCAAGGGGTACTTGCACCTTGCACCAGGACAAGTTATCCCTTATTAGTGTATAGGGTGTCTAGCAGCTTAGGCTGATAGATAATGGTAGCTTAGCAGAGCAGCTTAGGCTGAATTAGGAGACGTGTGAAGCTACTACAGCTCCACAAAGACGCACTAGTAACAATAACATTGCCAAAGGCACACAAGGTTGCTGGAGACGTTTACCCCGTGGCCCATCACGTACCCCTAGTGTACAATATAAACACAAAATCGTTTTTGTAGTAGGTTCTCCCTTTATAAAGCACCTGTAAGCTCCGCCCGCTGAGCCACCCCCCGTCCACCCTCAAAGTAGGTAAAGGAATTCCCGCATTTTTACCAGGATGATGGACAGCTTTCCAAAACGACCCCAATGCGTTTACCGCCGATTCCGGTGATGCGTTGTTGATGCTCAGAAGCACGAGGACATCTCCACAAAGACGCACTAGTAACAATCATATTGCCAAAGGAACACAAGGTTGCTGGAGACGTTTTACCCCGTGGCCCATCACGTACCCTTAGAGTACAATATAAACGGGGCGTATAAAACATGCTAGGTTACGCCTACTGACATACTCGTTGAAAATACTCCGGTTGGGTAGGCCACGATGCTCATTTTTACAGAAACTAAACCTCAAAGGAAGCACTTACAAATATAAACGTAGCAGGTGCCGCAGTTGAAGCTCAGCTTCTGGAAAGGACAAGCCACCCTAACTCTTGGGCCTGGCAAAGATAAAGCAAGGCTGTGCGCTCAGAGATCCCATAGCAGAAAAAGATCTAGAATCCTTCCTGGAGGTGAACTGATGATGTACTGGAGCGTAATCTGTATCTGACTGTGACGCGCGGGTTCTATCTTCCTCTGCTGGAGACACAGAGTAGAAAGTTTCGCCCTTTATAAAGCACCTGTAAGATCCGCCCGCTGAGCCACGCCCGTCCACCCTCGAAGTAGGTAAAGGAATTCCCGCCTTTTACCAGGATGATGGACAGCTTTCCAAAACGACCCCACTGCGTTTACCGCCGATCCCGGTGGTGCGTTGTTGATGCTCAGAAGCACGAGGACATATCCACAAAGACGCACTAGTAACAATCACATCGCCAAAGGCACACAAGGTTGCTGGAGACGTTTACCCCGTGGCCCATCACGTACCCCTAGTGTACAATATAAACAGGGCGTATAAAACATGATAGGTAACGATTACTGACATACTCGTAGAAAATACTCCGGTTGGGTAGACCACGATGCTCATTTTACAGAAACTAAACCGCAAAGGAAGCACTTACAATTATAATCGTAGCAGGTGCCGCAGTTGAAGCTCAGCTTCTGGAGGTGAACTGATGATGTACTGGAGCGTAATCTGTATATGACTGTGACGCGCGGTTTCTATCTTCCTCTCCTGGAGACACAGAGTAGAAGGTTCTCCCTTCATAAAACACCTGTAAGCTCCGCCCACTGAGCCACGCCCCGTCCACCCTTGAAGTAGGTAAAGGAATTCCCGCCTCTTACCAGGATGATGGACAGCTTTCCAAAACGACCCCACTACGTTTACCGCCGATTCACGTGGTGCGTTGTTGATGCGCAGAAGCACGAGGACATCTCCACAAAGACGCACTAGTAACAATAACATTGCCAAAGGCACACAAGGTTGCTGGAGACGTTTACCCCGTGGCCCATCACGTACCCCTAATGTACAATATAAAAGTAGCAAATGCCGCAGTTGAAGCTCAGCTCCTGGAAAGGACAAGCCACCCTAACGCTTGGGCTTGGCAAAGATAAAGCAAGGCTGTGCGCTCAGAGATCCCATAGCAGAAAAAGATCTAGAATCCTTCCTGGAGGTGAACTGATGATGTACTGGAGCGTAATCAGTATCTGACTAACGCGCGGGTTCTATCTTCCTCTCCTAGAGACACAGAGTAGAAGGTTCTCCTCTCATAAAGCACCTGTAAGCTCCGCCCGCTGAGCCACGCCCCGTCCACCCTCGAAGTAGGTAAAGGAATTCCCGCCTTTTACCAGGATGATGGACAGCTTTCCAAAACGACCCCACTGCGTTTTACCGCCGTTTCAAGTGGTGCGTTGTTGATGCGCAGAAGCACGAGGACATCTCCACAAAGACGCGCTAGTAACAATAACATTGCCAAAGGCACACAAGGTTGCTGGAGACGTTTACCCCGTGGCCCATCACGTACCCCTAGTGTACAATATAAACACAAAATCGTTTTTGTAGTAGGTTCTCCCTTTATAAAGCACCTGTAAGCTCCGCCCGCTGAGCCACGCCCCGTCCACCCTCGAAGTAGGTAAAGGAACTCCCGCCTTTTACCAGGATGATGGACAGCTTTCCAAAACGACCCCAATGCATTTACCGCCGATTCCGGTGGTGCGTTGTTGATGCTCAGAAGCACGAGGACATCTCCACAAAGACGCACTAGTAACAATCATATTGCCAAAGGAACACAAGGTTGCTGGAGACGTTTACCCCGTGGCCCATCACGTACCCTTAGTGTACAATATAAACGGGGCGTATAAAACATGCTAGGTTACGCTTACTGACATAATCGTAGAAATACTCCGGTTGGGTAGGCCACGATGCTCATTTTTACAGAAACTAAACCTCAAAAGAAGCACTTACAAATATAATCGTAGCAGGTGCCGCAGTTGAAGCTCAGCTTCTGGAAAGGACAAGCCACCCTAACTCTTGGGCTTAGCAAAGATAAAGCAAGGCTGTGCGCTCAGAGATCCCATAGCAGGAAAAGATCTAGAATCCATCCTGGAGGTGAACTGATGATGTACTAGAGCGTAATCTGTATCTGACTGTGACGCGCGGGTTCTATCTTCCTCTGCTGGAGACACAGAGTAGAAGGTTCTCCCTTTATAAAGCACCTGTAAGCTCCGCCCGCTGAGCCACGCCCCGCCCACCCTCGAAGTAGGTAAAGGAACTCCCGCCTTTTTACCACGATGATGGGCAGCTTTCCAAACGACCCCACTGCGTTTACCGCCGATTCCGGTGGTGCGTTGTTGATGCTCAGAAGCACGAGGACATATCCACAAAGACGCACTAGTAACAATCACATTGCCAAAGACACACAAGGTTGCTGGAGACGTTTTTACCCCGTGGCCCATCACGTACTCTTACTGTACAATATAAACGGGGCGTATAAAACATGCTAGGTAACGCTTACTGACATACTCGTAGAAAATACTCCGGTTGGGTAGGCCACGATGCTCATTTTACAGAAACTAAACCAATAACAATAAAATACACACACACTCTTTTAAACCTGTCTGACTAAGTATTTTTTACCCATGATTCTAATTATGTATTGTTATGTGCATATGTGTGTTTATTCATGTGTGTGTGTGTATAAATATATATATATATGTGTATGTATGTGTATATGTTGTTTCTGTGCCTGGCATGTTTGTGGATCATTGCATGGCTCCTGATATCTATGAATTTCTGCTCTCTTTTTATCAAACTTATCTACCCATCACTCTTATGTCATGTCTCTCTCAAACTATCCTCCATTCTCACTCGGACTCATCCCAAATCCCTTCGACCACTTTCATCTCCTAAATATCTCTGCCTAAGCTCTTCCCCTCCACCTCCACATCTAACTCACCAAACCTCACTCTACCTCTGTGACCTCCCACACAACCCTACTAAATTCTCCTGCATTCATCTCACCCTACTTCTATGCTCTCCCTAACCCTTCCACATCCTCTTTCCCCTCCGCTCCCCTATTATTCATCTCAAGCCTTTGGATTGAGTAAATGAAGGATAAACTCCCAATTAACACTTCTGGATTTCTTTCCTCCTCCACCCCTCCATTACTCCAGTCAATCTAACTAACAAACTCTCATGTCTGCAACTCAAATTAACTCATAATAATACTAAAACTGTACTCCTTATTAAATTATACTAATCCATCACTAATTCTTGTTGGGTACCGGAGTAGCGTGCTACTCATCGAAAAGCGCTTCGACGCCTCGTCAGGGGTAGTAAGCGCTATATAAATACGATTACAATACAATACAATACAATACTACAGTACCACTTAGTGTCATATGCACAATATCATAAGAAAACACAATACACAGTTATACTAAAAATAAAGGTACTTTATTTTTATGGCAATATGCCAAAGTATCTTAGAGTGTACCCTCAGTGAGAGGATAGGAAATATACACAAGATATATATACACAATAGCAAAAATATGCAGTATAGTCTTAGAAAACAGTGCAAACAATGTATAGTTACAATAGGATGCAATGGGGAAACATAGGGATAGGGGCAACACAAACCATATACTCCAAAAGTGGAATGCGAACCACGAATGGACCCCAAACCTATGTGACCTTGTAGAGGGTCGCTGGGACTATTAGAAAATAGTGAGGGTTAGAAAAATAACCCTCCCCAAGACCCTGAAAAGTGAGTGCAAAAGTGCACTAAAGTTCCCCTAAGGACAAAGAAGTCGTGTTAGAGGAATAATGCAGGAAAGACACAAACCAGCAATGCAACAACTGTGGATTTCCAATCTAGGGTACCTGTGGAACAAGGGGACCAAGTCCAAAAGTCACAAGCAAGTCGGAGATGGGCAGATGCCCAGGAAATGCCAGCTGCGGGTGCAAAGAAGCTTCTACTGGACAGAAGAAGCTGAGGTTTCTGCAGGAACGAAAAGGGCTAGAGACTTCCCCTTTGGTAGACGGATCCCTCTCGCCGTGGAGAGTCGTGCAGAAGTGTTTTCCCGCCGAAACAACGCCAACAAGCCTTGCTAGCTGCAAATCGTGCGGTTAGCGTTTTTGGACGCTACTGAGGCCCAGGAGGGACCAGGAGGTCGCAAATTAGACCAGCAGAGAGAGGGGACGTCGAGCAAGACAAGGAGCCCTCTATGAAGCAGGTAGCACCTGGAGAAGTGCCAGAAACAGGCACTAAGATGATGCGTGAAATGGTGCTCGCCGAAGTTGCACAAAGGAGTCCCATGTCGCCGGAGACCAACTTAGAAAGTTGTGCAATGCAGGTTAGAGTGCCGTGGACTCAGGCTTGGATGTGCACAAAGGATTTCTGCCGGAAGTGCACAGGGGGCGGAGTAGCTGCAAAGTCGCGGTTCCCAGCAATGCAGCCCAGCGAGGTGAGGCAAGGACTTACCTCCACCAAACTTGGGCTGAAGAGTCACTGGACTGTGGGGGTCACTTGGACAGAGTCGCTGGATTCG
The DNA here is from genome assembly GCF_031143425.1 of Pleurodeles waltl. Classification (NCBI taxonomy): domain Eukaryota; kingdom Metazoa; phylum Chordata; class Amphibia; order Caudata; family Salamandridae; genus Pleurodeles; species Pleurodeles waltl. The sequence goes on from NC_090440.1 coordinate 1,211,754,020, forward strand.
AGGGACCTCGCTCGTCGTGCTGAGAGGAGACCCAAGGGACCGGTAATGCAGCTTTTTGGTGCCTGCGGTTGCAGGGGGAAGATTCCGTCGACCCACGGGAGATTTCTTTGGAGCTTCTGGTGCAGAGAGGAGGCAGGCTACCCCCACAGCATGCACAAGCAGGAAAACAGTCGAGAAGGCGGCAGGATCAGCGTTACAGAGTTGCAGTAGTCGTCTTTGCTACTATGTTGCAGGTTTGCAGGCTTCCAGCGCGGTCAGCAGTCGATTCCTTATCAGAAGGTGAAGAGAGAGATGCAGAGAAACTCGGCTGAGCTCATGCATTCGCTATCTAAAGTTTCCCCAGAGACAGAGACCCTAAATAGCCAGAAAAGAGGGTTTGGCTACTTAGGAGAGAGGATAGGCTACTAACACCTGAAGGAGCCTATCAGAAGGAGTCTCTGACGTCACCTGGTGGCACTGGCCACTCAGAGCAGTCCAGTGTGCCAGCAGCACCTCTGTTTCCAAGATGGCAGAGGTCTGGAGCACACTGGAGGAGCTCTGGACACCTCCCAGGGGAGGTGCAGGTCAGGGGAGTGGTCACTCCCCTTTCCTTTATCCAGTTTCGCGCCAGAGCAGGGCTAAGGGATCCCCTGAACTGGTGTAGACTGGCTTATGCAGAATTGGGCACATCTGTGCCCAACAAAGCATTTCCAGAGGCTGGGGGAGGCTACTCCTCCCCTGCCTTCACACCATTTTCCAAAGGGAGAGGGTGTCACACCCTCTCTCAGAGGAAGTTCTTTGTTCTGCCATCCTGGGCCAGGCCTGGCTGGACCCCAGGAGGGCAGATGCCTGTCTGAGGGGTTGGCAGCAGCAGCAGCTGCAGTGAAACCCCAGGAAGGGCAGTTTGGCAGTACCAGGGTCTGTGCTACAGACCACTGGGATCATGGGATTGTGCCAACTATGCCAGGATGGCATAGAGGGGGCAATTCCCTGATCATAGACATGTTACATGGCCATATTCGGAGTTACCATTGTGAAGCTACATATAGGTAGTGACCTATATGTAGTGCACGCGTGTAATGGTGTCCCCGCACTCACAAAGTTCAGGGAATTGGCTCTGAACAATGTGGGGGCACCTTGGCTAGTGCCAGGGTGCCCTCACACTAAGTAACTTTGCACCTAACCTTTACCAGGTAAAGGTTAGACATATAGGTGACTTATAAGTTACTTAAGTGCAGTGTAAAATGGCTGTGAAATAACGTGGACGTTATTTCACTCAGGCTGCAGTGGCAGGCCTGTGTAAGAATTGTCAGAGCTCCCTATGGGTGGCAAAAGAAATGCTGCAGCACATAGGGATCTCCTGGAACCCCAATACCCTGGGTACCTCAGTACCATATACTAGGGAATTATAAGGGTGTTCCAGTAAGCCAATGTAAATTGGTAAAAATGGTCACTAGCCTGTTAGTGACAATTTTGAAAGAAATGAGAGAGCATAACCACTGAGGTTCTGGTTAGCAGAGCCTCAGTGAGACAGTTAGGCACCACACAGGGAACACACACATATACGCCACAAACCTATGAGCACTGGGGTCCTGACTAGCAGGGTCCCAGTGACACATACCAAACATACTGAAAACATAGGGTTTTCACTATGAGCACTGGGCCCTGGCAAGCAGGATACCAGTGAGACAGTGAAAACACCCTGACATACACTCACAAACAGGCCCAAAGTGGGGGTAACAAGGCTAGAAAGAGGCTACTTTCTCACACAACCCCCCCCCCAAACGAAGGACAATAAGGCTAACCTTGGCCAGTTGAGACTTTATTGTCTAAGTGGTGATAAGTAGAGAGTAGCTCTGCAATAGACTGGTTACTCCCTTTATCATCCACTATATGGTTACTTCCCTGTGGGGATGTAAACTACCCTGTTTGAAGTTTTTTAGCTAAGCAACAATGTGAAGATGTATTTTCAGAGTTTCTATCAGTAAGTTTTAGTTTAGAGCAGTGGGAATTGTCCACTGAACCTATTTGTAGTGATGGAAATGCCAGACAGGGATGCTGTCTCAGAAAAGCCATAGCTGGGCAAAAACTTTGTCCATATGGCTGGAAGAGAGAACAGGGATGCTGTTTCTCTTGGGTTGGAGCAGGGCAGGGATGCTGTCCTATCAGGTCCACACTAGGGCAGGGATGCTGTCCTAAGTGTTGTGAGGCAGTGCAGGGTTTCTGCACTAAAGTTTCTCTGGGAGGGTTGGAGGGATGCTCCATGTTAACTAAAATGGTGCTCTTTTTCTCACCAATGTTAGTTATCCCACAGAGAGGTACTTCCACCTCAGGGAGTACAGTTTTGCCAACTGATGATTCCCTTGGAACAGGTGCCACCCCAGGAGAGGTTTCTCCCACCACAGGAATGGTATCCTGAATGGTAGGGTGGTTAGGGGATACTGTGATACCCTTTTTACCTGTTGATGGAGAGGGATCCTGAGTTTTCAGGCCTTCTCTCCTTTGCTTTTTCATTTCAGTAGAAATGAGAGGGAACAATTCCTCAGGGATGCCCAGCATGGCTGCATGGGCATACAACTCTACATCAGCCCAACCTGAGGCCTCTAGGTCATTACCTAAGAGACAGTCTACAGGTAAGCTAGGTGATACCACCACCTGCTTAGGGCCAGTAACTCCATCCCAACTAAACTGAATTATAGCTAAGGGGAGAAACTTAGTGGAGTTATGGACATCAATAATCTTATACTGTTGTCCAATGATGTGTTGATCAGGATGCACTAGGTTTTCAGTCACCAAAGTGATACTGGCACCTGTGTCCCTGTAGGCCAAGGCCTCAACACCATTTATTGAAACTGTCTGCCTGTACTTATCCATTGTAAGGGGACAAGCAGCCAGTGTGGCAAGGCCAATGCCACTAGGTGTGACAGAAACTGTCTTGGGACTGACTACCCCAGTTTCTACTATGGACCCAAAAGTGAACCCAACTACACCCTTAACTTGACTGTTGCCAGCAGTCCCACCACTAGTACCACTACTGCTAGGGGCACTAGAGCTTGATGTATTAGTGGTGGTAGGCTCAGGGGGTTTACCTGGACAGGACTTATCCCCTGGCCTATGGCCTCTGTTTTTACACACAAAGCACCAAGGCTTTTTAATGTGTGTGGGTTGAGAAGAAGAGGAAGAATGTGTTTTATCCCCACCCTCTGAAGAGTGTTTAAGATTTGAAGTGGGATCTTTGGTTTTACCCTTATCCCCATGCTTATCTTGAGATTTTTCACCATCTTTCTTCTTATTGCCATCTTTGTCACCCCCTGTATGAACTTTTCTGTTCACCCTTGTTCTGACCCATTTGTCTGCCTTCTTTCCCAATTCTTGGGGAGAGGTCAGATCAGAGTCTACCAGGTACTGGTGCAACAAATCAGACACACAATTATTAAGTATATGCTCTCTCAGGATTGTGTTATACAGGCTTTCATAATCAGTAACTTTACTGCCATGTAACCACCCCTCCAAGGCCTTCACTGAATGGTCAATGAAATCAACCCAGTCTTGTGAAGACTCCTTTTTGGTCTCTCTGAACTTTATCCTGTATTGTTAATTGGTTAAGCCATAACCATCCAGGAGTGCATTCTTAAGAACTGTAAAATTATTGGCATCACTTTCTTTCACAGTAAGGAGTCTATCCCTACCCTTTCCACTAAATGATAGCCATAGGATAGCAGCCCACTGCCTTTGAGGGACATCCTGTACAACACAGGCCCTCTCAAGTGCAGCAAACCACTTGTTAATGTCATCCCCCTCCTTATAAGGGGGAACTATCTTATGCAGATTCCTGGAATCATGCTCTTTTGCAGGATGACTATGGGGAATACTGCTGCTGCCACCATGGGTTTCTAAACCCAACTTCTGTCTTTCCTTCTCTAGTTCAAAAGACTGTCTATCCAAATCCAGCTGTTGCTTTTTAAGCTTCAGTCTGGTTTGTTCCACCCTCAACTTATTGAGTTCCCTCTCTAACATTCTGTCATCAGGGTTGGTGGGAGGGACATTCCTAGAAACAGAGGTATGATGGGAATGAACAGAAGGAGACCTGTCCCTTACAGAAGCCACCCTAACAGCTTGGCTAACAGAAACATTACTACCAGTATGGTGAGAATAAATGCTTTTGCTACGATGTGAGACAACACTATTTGTATGGTGTGGCTCATCATCATTACCAACTATGCTAGACTGTCTAGTAATGGGCAGGCTAGGAAGTTTCTTTCCTGAATCTTTTCCTGGGGGAGTCCCTGAATCAGATTGGGAACTATTAGGTACTTTTTCAACAGATGAGGCACCTATGGCCTTATCCTGTTCTCTAAGCATGTTAAGTAACAGTTCCAAGGAAGGATTCTTCCCTACACTCAAACCTCTCTCTATACAGAGACTCCTTGCTCTTTTCCAGCTAAGGTTGTCATATGCAAGTTTGGACAGATCAACATTTTGGCCTGTGCCAGACATTTTTAGAGAGAGTTAAAGTGATAGTAAAAGATAAAAAGTTTGTCAGAGCTTTTAGAAAGACAGAGAAAAAAACTTTTAAAACTTTTTAGAACTTTTTAGAAAGTTAGAAGTACTTTTCAGCACTTAGAAAAGAGTGAAAAGAGGAAATGCAAAACTTTTTGGCTATGTGTATATACACTGACCTTGTTTTGTATATTTTTCTCTTATGAAAAGTACAATGACAAGAGTGGTAAGTAGTCTCAAAGCACTTATCCCACCACTGCACAACCAATGTAGGAGGCTGGACTGGCTTGTAGTGAGTACCAAGGGGTACTTGCACCTTGCACCAGGCCCAGTTATCCCTTATTAGTGTATAGGGTGTCTAGCAGCTTAGGCTGATAGATAATGGTAGCTTAGCAGAGCAGCTTAGGCTGAACTAGGAGACGTGTGAAGCTACTACAGTACCACTTAGTGTCATATGCACAATATCATAAGAAAACACAATACACAGTTATACTAAAAATAAAGGTACTTTATTTTTATGACAATATGCCAAAGTATCTTAGAGTGTACCCTCAGTGAGAGGATAGGAAATATACACAAGATATATATACACAATAGCAAAAATATGCAGTATAGTCTTAGAAAACAGTGCAAACAATGTATAGTTACAATAGGATGCAATGGGGAAACATAGGGATAGGGGCAACACAAACCATATACTCCAAAAGTGGAATGCGAACCACGAATGGACCCCAAACCTATGTGACCTTGTAGAGGGTCGCTGGGACTATTAGAAAATAGTGAGGGTTAGAAAAATAACCCTCCCCAAGACCCTGAAAAGTGAGTGCAAAAGTGCACTAAAGTTCCCCTAAGGACAAAGAAGTCGTGTTAGAGGAATAATGCAGGAAAGACACAAACCAGCAATGCAACAACTGTGGATTTCCAATCTATGGTACCTGTGGAACAAGGGGACCAAGTCCAAAAGTCACAAGCAAGTCGGAGATGGGCAGATGCCCAGGAAATGCCAGCTGCGGGTGCAAAGAAGCTTCTACTGGACAGAAGAAGCTGAGGTTTCTGCAGGAACGAAAAGGGCTAGAGACTTTCCCTTTGGTGGACGGATCCCACTCGCCGTGGAGAGTCGTGCAGAAGTTTTTTCCCGCCGAAAGAATGCCAACAAGCCTTGCTAGCTGCAAATCGTGCGGTTAGCGTTTTTGGACGCTGCTGAGGCCCAGGAGGGACCAGGAGGTCGCAAATTGGACCAGCAGAGAGAGGGGACGTCGAGCAAGACAAGGAGCCCTCTCTGAAGCAGGTAGCACCCGAAGAAGTGCCAGAAACAGGCACTACGAGGATGCGTGAAACGGTGCTCGCCGAAGTTGCACAAAGGAGTCCCACGTCACCGGAGACCAACTTAGAAAGTCGTGCAATGCAGGTTAGAGTGCCGTGGACCCAGGTTTGGCTGTGCACAAAGGATTTCCGCCGGAAGTGCACAGGGGCCGAAGTAGCTGCAAAGTCGCGGTTCCCAGCAATGCAGCCCAACGAGTTGAGGCAAGGACTTACCTCCACCAAACTTGGGCTGAAGAGTCACTGGACTGTGGGGGTTACTTGGACAGAGTCGCTGGATTCGAGGGACCTCGCTCGTCGTGCTGAGAGGACACCCAAGGGACCGGTAATGCAGCTTTTTGGTGCCTGCGGTTGCAGGGGGAAGATTCCGTCGACCCACGGGAGATTTCTTTGGAGCTTCTGGTGCAGAGAGGAGGCAGGCTACCCCCACAGCATGCACAAGCAGGAAAACAGTCGAGAAGGCGGCAGGATCAGCGTTACAGAGTTGCAGTAGTCGTCTTTGCTACTATGTTGCAGGTTTGCAGGCTTCCAGCGCGGTCAGCAGTCGATTCCTTATCAGAAGGTGAAGAGAGAGATGCAGAGGAACTCGGATGAGCTCTTCCATTCGTTATCTGAAGTTTCCCCAGAGACAGAGACCCTAAATAGCCAGAAAAGAGGGTTTGGCTACCTAGGAGAGAGGATAGGCTAATAACACCTGAAGGAGCCTATCAGAAGGAGTCTCTGACGTCACCTGGTGGCACTGGCCACTCAGAGCAGTCCAGTGTGCCAGCAGCACCTCTGTTTCCAAGATGGCAGAGGTCTGGAGCACACTGGAGGAGCTCTGGACACCTCCCAGGGGAGGTGCAGGTCAGGGGAGTGGTCACTCCCCTTTCCTTTGTCCAGTTTCACGCCAGAGCAGGGGCTAAGGGGTCCCTGAACCGGTGTAGACTGGCTTATGCAGAATTGGGCACATCTGTGCCCAACAAAGCATTTCCAGAGGCTGGGGGAGGCTACTCCTCCCCTGCCTTCACACCATTTTCCAAAGGGAGAGGGTGTCACACCCTCTCTCAGAGGAAGTTCTTTGTTCTGCCATCCTGGGCCAGGCCTGGCTGGACCCCAGGAGGGCAGATGCCTGTCTGAGGGGTTGGCAGCAGCAGCAGCTGCAGTGAAACCCCAGGAAGGGCAGTTTGGCAGTACCAGGGTCTGTGCTACAGACCACTGGGATCATGGAATTGTACCAACAATGCCAGGATGGCATAGAGGGGGCAATTCCATGATCTTAGACATGTTACATGGCCATATTCGGAGTTACCATTGTGAAGCTACATATAGGTAGTGACCTATATGTAGTGCACGCGTGTAATGGTGTCCCCGCACTCACAAAGTTCAGGGAATTGGCTCTGAACAATGTGGGGGCACCTTGGCTAGTGCCAGGGTGCCCTCACACTAAGTAACTTTGCTCCTAACCTTTACCAGGTAAAGGTTAGACATATAGGTGACTTATAAGTTACTTAAGTGCAGTGTAAAATGGCTGTGAAATAACGTGGACGTTATTTCACTCAGGCTGCAGTGGCAGGCCTGTGTAAGAATTGTCAGAGCTCCCTATGGGTGGCAAAAGAAATGCTGCAGCCCATAGGGATCTCCTGGAACCCCAATACCCTGGGTACCTCAGTACCATATACTAGGTAATTATAAGGGTTTTCCAGTAAGCCAATGTAAATTGGTAAAATTGGTCACTAGCCTGTTAGTGACAATTTTAAAGAAATGAGAGAGCATAACCACTGAGGTTCTGGTTAGCAGAGCCTCAGTGAGACAGTTAGGCACCACTCAGGGAACACATACATATAGGCCACAAACTTATGAGCACTGGGGTCCTGACTAGCAGGGTCCCAGTGACACATAACAAACATACTGAAAACATAGGGTTTTCACTATGAGCACTGGGCCCTGGCTAGCAGGATCCCAGTGAGACAGTGAAAACACCCTGACATACACTCACAAACAGGCCAAAAGTGGGGGTAACAAGGCTAGAAAGAGGCTACTTTCTCACACTGACCATGTCAGAGACTGCATAAAACAAGAAGTTCTGAAAATGCTTGAACTGGGAGTGCTTGAACATTCTGAAAGCCCGTGGGCCTCTCCTGTGGTATTTGTACCAAAGCCTCACTCCAAGGATGGAAAAAGGGAAATTAGGTTTTGTGTAGATTACAGAGGTCTCAACCAGGTAACTAAAACTGATGTTCACCCTATACCCAGGGCAGATGAGCTCATAGATACACTGGTATCTGCCAAGTATCTAAGCACCTTTGATTTGACTGCAGGGTATTGGCAATCAAGTTATCAGAGGATGCTAAAGCAAAAACTGCATTTTCGACTATTGAAGGACACTACCAATTCACAGTAATGCCCTTTGGTTTGAAAAATGCACCTGCCACTTTTCTGATTTTGGTGAATATAGACCTGCAAGGGTTGGAAGCTTTTAGTGCAGCATATCTGGACGATATAGCTGTCTTTAGCTCCACTTGGGATGATCACCTGGTCCACCCGTGGAAAGATTTGGAGGCCCTGCAAAAGGCAGGCCTCACTATCAAGGCTTCAAAGTGCCAGATAGGGCAGGGGAAAGTGGTTTATCTGGGACACTTGGTAGGTGGAGAATAGATTGCACCACTTCAGGGGAAAATCCAAACTATCATGGATTGAGTTCCCCTTACAACTCAAACCCAGGTGACAGCCTTCTTAGGCCTCACTGGGTATTACAGGAGGTTCATTAAGAACTACGGCTCCATTGCAGCCCCACTTAATGACCTCACTTCAAAGAAAATGCCAAAAAAGGTATTGTGGACAGCTAGCTATCAGAAAGCTTTTGAGGAGCTGAAACAGGCCATGTGCATTGCACCTGTCCTAAAAAGCCCATGTTACTCCAAGAAATTCATTGTTCAAACTGATGCATCTGAATTAGGGGTAGGGGCAGTCTTATCACAACTCAGTTCTGAGGGCCAGGATCAACCAGTTGCTTTTATCAGCAGGAGGTTGACCCCTAGAGAAAAGCGTTGGTCTGCCATAGAGAGGGAGGCTTTTGCTGTGGTCTGGGCACTGAAGAAGTTGAGGCCATACCTGTTTGGCACTCACTTCATTGTTCAGACAGACCACAAACCTCTACTTTGGCTAAAACAAATGAAAGGTGAAAACCCTAAATTGTTGAGGTGGTCCATATCTCTACAGGGACTGGACTATACAGTGGACCATAGACCTGGGAGTACCCACTCCAATGCAGATGGACTCTCCAGATATTTCCACTTAGACAATGAAGACTCATCAGGTCATGGCTAGTCTTATTGTCCTTCGTTTGGGGGGGTTGTGTAGGAAAGTACCATCTTGCCTGGCATGTTACCCCCATATTTCACTGTATATATGTTGTTTTGGTGTATGTGTCACTGGGACCCTGCCAGCCAGGGCCCCAGTGCTCATAAGTGTGCCCTGTATGTGTTCCCTGTGTGATGACTAACTGTCTCACTGAGGCTCTGCTAACCAGAACCTCAGTGGTTATGCTCTCTCTGCTTTCTAAATTGTCACTAACAGGCTAGTGACCAATTTCACCAATTCACATTGGCATACTGGAACACCCTTATAATTCCCTAGTATATGGTACTGAGGTACCCAGGGTATTGGGGTTCCAGGAGATCCCTATGGGCTGCAGCATTTATTTTTCCACCCATAGGGAGCTCTGACAATTCTTACACAGGCCTACCACTGCAGCCTGAGTGAAATAACGTCCACATTATTTGACAGCCATTTACCACTGCACTTAAGTAACTTATAAGTCACCTATATGTCTAACCTTCACCTGGTGAAGGTTGGGTGCTAAGTTACTTAGTGTGTGGGCACCCTGGCACTAGCCAAGGTGCCACCACATCGTTCAGGGCAAATTCCCCGGACTTTGTGAGTGCGGGGACACCATTTCACGCGTGCACTATACATAGGTCACTATCTATGTATAGCGTCACAATGGTAACTCCGAACATGGCCATGTAACATGTCAAAGATCATGGAATTGTCACCCCAATGTCATTCTGGCATTGGGGAGACAATCCCATGATCACCCGAGTCTCTAGCACAGACCCGGGTACTACCAAACTGCCTTTCCCGGGGTTTCACTGCAGCTGCTGCTGCTGCCAACCCCTCAGACAGGTTTCTGCCCTCCTGGGGTCCAGCCAGGCCTGGCCCAGGAAGGCAGAACAAAGGACTTCTTCAGAGAGAGGGTGTTACACCCTCTCCCTTTGCAAAAAGGTGTCATGGTTGGGGAGGAATAGCCTCCCCCAGCCTCTGGAAATGCTTTGATGGGTACAGATGGTGCCCATCTCTGCATAAGCCAGTCTACACCGGTTCAGGGATCCCCCAGCCCTGCTCTGGCACGAAACTGGACAAAGGAAAGGGGACTGACCAGTCCCCTGACCTGCACCTCCCAGGGGAGGTGCCCAGAGCTCCTCCAGTGTGCTCCAGACCTCTGCCATCTTGGAAACAGAGGTTTTGCTGGCTCACTGGACTGCTCTGAGTGGCCAGTGCCAGAAGGTGATGTCAGAGACTCTTTCTGGTAGGCTCTTACCTGTGTTACTAGCCTATCCTCCTTCCTAGGTAGCCAAACCTCCTTTTCTGGCTATTTAGGGTCTCTGCTTTGGGGAATTCTTTAGATAACGAATGCAAGTGCTCATCAGAGTTCCTCTGCATCTCTCTCTTCACCTTCTGTGGTTCTAAAAATTCTGGACCTATGTAATTTACTTTGCCACAGCAGTACGATTTTAGTATCAAAAGACCGATAATGACTAGTACACTAAGCATGAGCATTTTCGCTCAATTCCAGCAGCGTTTTCACCTCGAAATCGCCATTTTCGTCCTGCACTCGTGACTCCCATTTTATACACGGCAGCCATTTTTAAAAGTTGCCCTCACATAGGCTTATAATACAGTCAGATTTGATTCCAAGGACACGTACACCTTGATTGACTTTTCTCTGACCTGGGCAAGCTGGAACCATTGCCTCAGGCCAAACCTGTTTGGTCAGTCCCTCTCCCAGTGGCCGAATCAGATAGCATCAAGGCACACCATGCCATAAAACCCTTATTATCGCTCACACACCCTGCCTAATCTTGCTCACACCTGCACCTGCTCTTTTCTTCTTCTTACTTTACAAGGGGGAGGTGCCCGTTTTTATTGGGGGTCCACACTTATCTGATGTAAAATACTAGGCCTTGCCGGGTAATTTATTATGGGTTGGATGACATGAAATATGAGGTTTCATCATGACACTGTTTTTTCCTTTGTAGTGAAAACATGTGAATGACCAACCAAAATGTCAAGAATGTTTGCCTGAAGCTTAAAAAACTGTATATAAGGAAACCTGACTTTGCATTGAAACACAGTCTCCTGAGAACATACAAACCGTGCTGTTGTACTTCTAGGACGCTTGTTACTTGGCTGCAGCTAATAAATTCGATCTTTGACTTCACCTAGAAGACTCTGAGTTTCTGTGGTCTGAATCAGGAAAGTACCCGAGGTCTTTGGGTGTACCCTTGCACCGCTGGGTTACCGGATCAGTACCGGTTCTGAAAAACCCAGTACCTCAGTTGGCGCCCAACGTGGGGCGATACCAGCGGTACCGGTCCAAGCCTGAGGTCCGTGGGGAGCTTCGTGTGAAAATTCTGGAGGAAGGGCGCCACTTCATCGACCCCTGCATGTCGACGTGGTCCGAAAGTCTTTGCTGCGAGGTTCCCCGCTTCCCAACGGCTACGAAGGACTGCTGCCCTGGCTATCGCCCTGATTTGGACCCTTGATGTTTGGTAGAGCGAAACGATAAGACGAGTCTTCTGGTGACATCATCGATATTTTCAGTTAAGTATAAGTGGAGCGTCTCCCAGTCCTTAGTTGGACACTTGGTTTGGTCCTTAGTTGGACATTTGGTTTGGTATCCCTTCGGGATCACTTTGATTTGGAACTTGCAAGTACCAAAGCCGAAGGACTCGTGTATTCACGAGACTATCGTAAACGATAATCCTTTGAAGTTTGAATCTAGACTAGTGAGCGAAGATGCCTGGTCTTAGCAGACTTGGAAATTTGTTTTGTCTTGGTTGTAAAAGGGACTCCCGGTTGGAGGACTCATGTCCGGTTCCTCCGATTGGAACTCCAACCTATGAACTATATGTGAAGCACGGAGTGGGCCCCATCACGTTTAATAAAGAATGGGTCCGCTATTCTTGGAAATAAATGTCTGTGAGGCTGTTTTTGCAGTTTTTTGGAACACTAGTTTTCTTTTCTCTTGTAAATATGACTTACAACTAGGATCTGCAAACGGTTCTGTAAGTAAATTGCGACGGCGCTATTTATGAAAAATGGCTAAAGCGCGCTGTATTGTGTGTCCTGAGTGTTTTCTGTTTATATCTGAAATGAGCTCAATGTGTGTTTGTGGGTCTTCTTGATGTTTTCAGTTTGTTAAGTAAAATGTTGGTTAATTAATATTAAGTAGAAACTTAGAAAAAATCCAGAAATGAACCATGTGATGTGCTAACATAGCTATATGTTGCTCTTTAATTTATAGAATGAGCAATTGTGCACATATACAAAACTGCCGTTAAATGCTTAATAAATTAGAAAACACATTCAATAGATATAAATAGGGCCCCCCCAAAAAAACGAAATTATCTATTTTTGCAAAAAAATAAATAAATTTACAGCATTTTTCTTAGATGCATTGTATTAGATGTTCACAGGCAAACTTTTCAGCTGCAGTATATTTGATAGGAATGTTCAATTCAGCCAGCACTTTCCCAGTTAAACATGGGTGGAATTTTGCATAACCTTCCTTTTAAATGAAAGTGGCGCAAAAATGTGACGCATTTCAAGTTAGGCTTATGCGCTTAGGCTTGTGAGTTAATGTATCCCAAATAATAGGCAAGGGATGAAGCTTGCTTTTATATGTGGAATTATCACCAAAAAAAAGAATAATTGGGTTCTTATTTTCTTTAAAAAAGAAAATTATTAATTATGGAAAAATTATTTAAAAAATAAGTGCCTTTCAAAATCGTTTTTTAATATTTATAAAGCTTAATACCTATACTATGACCTCCTAGCATTAAAATTTAATTTAAGTTATGTTGCACCCCTAAAATGACATTTGTATGTGCAATTTTCCCTTGGGGCAGGAGCAAACAAGCTCATTTCTATAAAGTATAAGTTAATATTTTCAATGGCTGACTCATGGATTGTGTAATAGACATTCTGGTAATGCATATTATGCAAGCAAATTGTAGGATATTGATTTTTTAATGCCTAAAATATCAAAGTCGATTTTGGGCAAAAGCACTGTTTAAACTGCATTTTCTTTCATTCAAAGTACTTTTTAAAGTGTCTCAGGCTTCAGTAAATGCCTACATTTAGGTTTGATATATATTTGCAGGTTGTGCCTTCTTATGATTCAGTGAGTCAATGTGCCAGTACAAAGGCTTGTTTTAATATCGAGGTTGAAGGTTCTAACTTCAGCTGGGCCTACTGAGACGTTCATTCATTCGAGGTTGATGAAATATGTACCATTGCATGGGATTGCAACAAGCATTTATTCTAACAACTGGTATGTGTGTTATTAAGGTTTGTGAATTATTTACAGTACATGTAGTTTAATAATCTGGAAATAGAGATTATTTTTTTTAGCGCCTAAAAAGGATTTTTTTTTATTTTTTAAATAGAGTGAATTATTGCAGGTTAGAAGGAAAACAGGAAGGCCTAGTGTCTTTGACAGATTCAGAGTGGCAGAAGCTAGGAGAGCTACAGAGGCTAGCTCAAGTCACGCTGCTGAGATGCTATCTTTAGTTTTCCCATAAACAATGGAGGAGGCTGTCATGTTGACACTTGTGACCTTTTAAATTAGGGCCTTGTCTCTGTGAAATGCAGAATGACCCTACCGGGCCTCTAAAAGTGGGATTTCTGGTTTCTCCAGAAGAACATAAATACAATTAAAGAACTTAATTCCAAAGGGAAAATATAAAAAAAAGGGGTTTCTTCGAAAGTCCCAACATCATGTTAAATGCTCTGCAGAACTGATACATTTGTGTCTCCGCTCTAAAAAAATAAAATGATGCCTGCTAGTTGCTTTTATTTGACAGAAAACGAAGTGTTGCATTAAGTCTTAGACAGAAAATAAGATGCAGCCCTTTTCTAAAATTTTGAAGGCTACATGCCTTAATGAGAACGATTTAACAATTAAGACTTATTTTTCACAGTGGAAATTGTAGGTGCCAAATTAATATGGAGTGTCAGTGTAACAATTTTTACTTTTAGAAAGGTAAAACTAAGGTGGCTTGATGTTGCGAAGTAACTGACAAGAGGGTAACAGTTAAGTAATGGAAATTTATTTTCATGTATTTGGTCCTATCATGAATTGTTCTTGCTGGTCCTGTATGTTAGAAGAGAAACAGTAAAGTTATATTTGACAGCAGATTTCCATTGCCTGGTGATCTGCTGTCAAAAGGAGGGTAAGGATTTTAAACCTGACAAATTAAACAGGCCCAAATATTGGGTTTTGGGCTGCAGGTTTACAGTGCATAAAGTACATGACATGGTGTTGTGTGTCACCGCTTATTCACACATGCTATTGTTTTGTCTATGCTTTTTGTGCTTGATACACAGCAAGTATATCTGATGGCTTGACGTTTTGTGCGTTTTTATTATTTTTTATTTGTTTTTTGCATGTTTGTTGCTGCTTTTGATACTATTACAAGCTCCCCTGTGTTGTGAGGGGATGGTCATGACGATGCCCATCGCTACGCAACAGTTGGTTGAACTTGTTCTGGTTACTAAATTCCACAGATAATGATATTTCATGCTGTGAACATAAAAGACAACACTTCACCAGTGCATGTCTATTTGGCTATAATGGTATTGAAGGAAAATAAAAAGAGATATACAGGATCAAAGTGTGTCACCTGCAGTTAGTCACGTTACTGCCCCTTCCCTTAAAGGAACAGGCAGCCCTACATTTATGTAGCCTTGATTGGACCTAAGGATGAAATTATAGATCTGTGACTCAAGGTGGCCTAATTTCTATATTACATTAGTTAATGATGTTCTGTTTCCTAAGTAGCATATGGCTTTCGTTCCTTAAAAGAAAACCAGGTTTTCATTTTTTCCTGAAGAAGGAACTGAAACATTAGCTAGGAGTACCGTATATGGTGTAGTCGCCAATGGTAGAGTTAAAATTTGTGTAACTTTGGCCTTTGTGTATCACCCGTACTCTCGGTGTTGTGTCACATGCCTGACTATCACCCAAATAATTTTTTTTGTTCTTCCTATAGATTTTTTTCTTTTGTTACTTCCCCTGACCAATGTTGCATCATGCTTAGTTATTGAGATTTTAGCTATGTCCTAGTCCCATTTCTCTTTTTCGAATTCCTTTCACCAGTCAGCCCTTTTATTATTATTGATGTATTGTTCAGGTTCACATTTCCAGACTGCAGTGATGTACCAGGGACCCCCATGTTATGTATAATTCCCTTTGGTATGACCAGACTGGTTTTCAAGAATTTGCCTTAGGCCTGCTTCAATGTTTTCCAGCCTGACTGTCAGGGTAGCGATAGACTGGTTAACTGACTCAATATTATAGTAAGACAAGTTTTCCATCTCAATAGGAGATATCTTATGTTTACCTTTTTGAACATGACGAATTTTCAATGTCTATTTTAATTTGGTTTTCGGTTCCCTTCTGTTCCTGCTACTTTAATTTTTGGTGGGATCAGATGTGTCCTAATCATGCAAATATCAGGACCCTCTAGTTCTTGTCTTTTTGTTTGCACATTTGACTATTAGCCTGTGTATTGCATAGTGCACCTGATGCACAGTTTTTAAAGGAAGGTTTCTACATGTCCCTGATAATCGGTATCATGTGATTTCTCTATTGAGATGTTCTAAGGTAAGGAGGAACACCTAGACTTAATCATTGAGGAACATATGTGTTTACCCCATTAGACAATGCCACTGTGTGAGGAAATCCATTCAGATAGAATTCTCATGTAGCTATAGATGGCAGAGAATAATGGAGAGAACCCAATTAAAGATGCTAGAGACCCTGTTTTGCCCTTCTGCCTTTGTCTTTGTATTTTATGCCCATGGTGTATGGCTACTCCTTTGAAGATTGCAGACCACCTGCTTGCAGTCCCCTTGCTAAAAACCATGAACTGTTTTTTTTACTAAATTGAAGGAAACTAACAACTGTGGCACATTTCCTACGTCACTAGATTCTGCGGGTATCAAGTCATAATAACCTGCAGGAATTTAAGCCTAATTCCCATCAGTGACAGCTACAGATGAAAGACGGACGTTTTGGCCCTACAGTCTCAGCACCCAGAAAGTAGCAAAGCTGGACAGCGATCGCCAGCGCATGGTATCGTACTTGCTCCATCAGACGGCGTTGGACATCGCAGAGCCAAAGTTTCAGTGTAAAGGAGCTAAAGAGAAGGATTCCTGTTGTTGATGGCAGAGCTGTTTTGAGGTTTCATTTCTCTACCTGTCATGTGCTGGTAACCTCTGACAGTGTGCAATCCCTTGAGCTCCTTGGCCTGAGTTTTGGCCACACACCCCCTTTTCTTTGCTCCAACGGAAGAAGGGCAGTGCACCGGAGATTTCAAGTTTGGAAAAAGGCACTATATTTTGGTGCCCATGAAAGAGCAGCTTGAGCGTCCTCTGACACTAAATAATGAGTGTTGGAGTCTGAAAGTGTTGCTGAGCTTGAGCTATTTCCCAATTAATGGTGCTTGGGTCTGCACGAGATGATTTGTGCCCTTGATCAATGAAGAGCACATTGTTTGTAGTGTCTGCCACAGAGGAGAGACACTGGTGCATTGCTTTAAGACATTGAGACTTTCGAGTGAGCTGTGGGTGTTTGCCAGGAGGGCACTCCAACTAAGCAGTACTTTTCTCACGAAGAGGCCTGAATTGAGAGGCCCATGCGAAAGAAAACAACAAAAGAAAATTTGATGGACAATAGAAGCCTGCCAGAGAGGCTTTTTGAACGGACTCTGGGCATAGTTGGTTTCACAAGAGGTTTCCGTGTGATTGTATAGACTAGGTGTTAGGAGACTGATTGTTTTGCTGGCATTGTTTTAAAGTACTATTCTGTTTAGTAAAAGCAGAATAAAGTTCATTTTCTGTGGAAAGAGTACCCCCTTTTCACCTTAGAGCATTGATGAGAGTCACCACTGTTGCACCTGAACATACAAAAATTACTGAAATGCAGAGGAGCCCTAAAAATGTTACTAGATAATTTTAGGATTTGCTTTTTGGTTAGGGTTGTGAAAAATTATTATTTCATTTGTAATAGTGGTCACTACTTTCTCCCGTTGTCTATATGTTGTTAATAACGTGCTTTCTAGTGTCTTTTAAACATGACGTTGTCATTTATGGGTGGGATTGTTTTTCTCTACTCAATTGACTTCTGCACCCACTTCCCAACCTATGTCTTTTCCTACTATTGTTTCTTTGCACTCTTTTCACCCTTTTCCTGAACATGAGCAGGTTAGAAGATCAGAATTCGTAAGCAATTCTTTTGTACAGCTTCTGCATCAACACTAGTTAGTAGTGAACATCACTAATTGTTGGGTGTGTGATCTTATGCCACCTACTGCAGATAGAGGTATTCCTTATTTTGTCCTGCCATATGTGGCCTTTTGTGCTACTTCATGTTCGAGGAGACCTGTCCAGAGAGAGTTACCAAGTACTAGAATTTTGCTCCAGCAACATCTCCATGGCCTTATAAACATAGACCTGGACTCAGATTAGCATGAGAATAGGTTTATTGCCTATGTAAGGGCAAAAGGAGGGTTTGTGGTTCTAAAAATTCTGGACCCATGTAATTTACTTTGCCACAGCAGTACGATTTTAGTATCAAAAGACCGATAATGACTAGTACACTAAGCATGAGCATTTTCGCTCAATTCCAGCAGCGTTTTCACCTCGAAATCGCCATTTTCGTCCTGCACTCGTGGCTCCCATTTTATACACGGCAGCCATTTTTAAAAGTTGCCCTCACATAGGCTTATAATACAGTCAGATTTGATTCCAAGGACACGTACACCTTGATTGACTTTTCTCTGACCTGGGCAAGCTGGAACCATTGCCTCAGGCCAAACCTGTTTGGTCAGTCCCTCTCCCAGTGGCCGAATCAGATAGCATCAAGGCACACCATGCCATAAAACCCTTATTATCGCTCACACACCCTGCCTAATCTTGCTCACACCTGCACCTGCTCTTTTCTTCTTCTTACTTTACAAGGGGGAGGTGCCCGTTTTTATTGGGGGTCCACACTTATCTGATGTAAAATACTAGGCCTTGCCGGGTAATTTATTATGGGTTGGATGACATGAAATATGAGGTTTCATCATGACACTGTTTTTTCCTTTGTAGTGAAAACATGTGAATGACCAACCAAAATGTCAAGAATGTTTGCCTGAAGCTTAAAAAACTGTATATAAGGAAACCTGACTTTGCATTGAAACACAGTCTCCTGAGAACATACAAACCGTGCTGTTGTACTTCTAGGACGCTTGTTACTTGGCTGCAGCCAATAAATTCGATCTTTGACTTCACCTAGAAGACTCTGAGTTTCTGTGGTCTGAATCAGGAAAGTACCCGAGGTCTTTGGGTGTACCCTGGCACCGCTGGGTTACCGGATCAGTACCGGTTCTGAAAAACCCAGTACCTCACTTCTGCCAAAGGATCGACCGCTGACTGCTCAGGACGCCTGCAAAACCACAACAAAGTAGCAAAGACGACTACTGCAACCTTGTATCGCTTCATCCTGCTGGCTTTCTCGCCTGTTTCCTGGTGGTGCATGCTCTGGGGGTAGCCTGCCTCCTTCTTGCACCAGGAGCTCTGAAGAAATCTCCCGTGGGTCGACGGAATCTTACCCCTGCAACCGCAGGCAACAAAAGACTGCATCACTGGTCCTCTGAGTCCCCTCTCAGCATGACAAGCGTGGTCCCTGGAACTCAGCAACTCTGTCCAAGTGACTCCCACAGTCCAGTGACTCTTCAGCCCAAGTTTGGTGGAGGTAAGTCCTTGCCTCCCCACGCTAGACTGCATTGCTGGGTACCGCGTGATTTGCAGCTGCTCCGGCTCCTGTGCACTTTTCCAGGATTTCCTTCATGCACAGCCAAGCCTGGGTCCCCGACACTCTAACCTGCAGTGCACAACCTTCTGAGTTGTCCTCCGGCGTCGTGGGACTCCCTTTTGTGTCTTCGGGTGGGACTGCGGTTCACTCCTCTTCCAAGTGCCTGTTCCGGTACTTCTGCAGGTGCTGCCTGGTTCTGTGATGGCTCTCTGACTTGCTGGGCGCCCACTCTGTCTCCTCATCCAAGTGGCGACATCCTGGTCCCTCCTGGGCCACAGCAGTATCTAAAAACCACAACCACAACCCTTGCAGCTAGCGGTCTTTCTGCGTGGGAACACCTCTGCAAGCTTCTTCACGACGTGGGACATCCATCCTCCAAAGGGGAAGTTCCTAGTCCTCTTCGTTCTTGCATAATCCACAGCTTCTACCATCCGGTGGCAACTTCTTTGCACCCTCAGCTGGCATTTCCTGGGCATCTGCCCACTCTCGACATTGTCGCGACTCTTGGACTTGGTCCCCTTATTCCACAGGTACTCAGGTCCGGAAATCCACTTTGGTTGCTTTGCTGGTGTTGGTCTTCCTTGCAGAAACCCCCTATGACGACTTCTGTGCTCTCTGGGGGTCATGGGTGCACTTTACACCTACTTTTCAGGGTCTTCAGGTGGGCTATTTTTCTAACCCTCACTGTTTTCTTACAGTCCCAGCGACCCTCTACAAGCTCACATAGGTTTGGGGTCCATTCGTGGTTCGCATTCCACTTTTGGAGTATATGGTTTGTGTTGCCCCTATACCTATGTGCTCCTATTGCAATCTACTGTAACTTTACATTGCTTGCATTACTTCCTTTTGCTATTATCTGCATAATTTTGGTTTGTGTACATATATCTTGTGTATATTTCTTATCCTCATACTGAGGGTACTCACTGAGATACTTTTGGCATATTGTCATAAAAATAAAGTACCTTTATTTTTAGTACTTCTGTGTATTGTGTTTTCTTATGATATTGTGCATATGACACCAGTGGTATAGTAGGAGCTTTACATGTCTCCTAGTTCAGCCTAAGCTGCTTTGCCATAGCTACCTTCTATCAGCCTAAGCTGCTGGAAACACCACTTCTACACTAATAAGGATAACTGGACCTGGCACAAGGTGTAAGTACCTCTGGTACCCACTACAAGCCAGGCCAGCCTCCTTCAGGCTGCAGTGGCAGGCCTGTGTAAGAATTGTCTGAGCTCCCTATGGGTGGCAAAATAAATGTTGCAGCCCATAGGGATCTCCTGGAAACCCAATACTCTGGGTACCTCAGTACCATATACAAGGGAATTATATGGGTGTACCAGTGTGCCAATGAGTATTGGTAAATTTAGTCACTAGCTTGCATTGACAAATTTAGAAAGCAGAGAGAGCATAAACACTGAGGTTCTGGTTAGCAGAGCCTCAGTGATACAGTTAGGCACCACACAGGGAACACATACAGGGCACATACTATGAACACTAGGGTCCTGCCTGGCAGGATCCCAGTGACACAAGGGCTAAAAGAACATACATACAGTGAAATATGGGGGTAACATGCCAGGCAAGATGGTAGTCTCCTACAGTATCAAAGTATTCCTTCCCCACCCTGCCACAAATGATCCCATCCCTGTGGTGGGAGAAACCTGTCCTGGGGTGGAACCTGTACCAAAGGAGCCATTAGCTACCACAGCTGGACTCCCAGACGTAAAAGTACCTCTCTGTGGATCTACTAATCCAGATGTGCAAAAATGCGCCATTTTACTAAATATGGAGCATCCCTCTAACCCTCCCAGAGAAACTTTAGTGAAGCAGCCCTGCACTGCCTCTAAACTCTTAGGACAGCATCCCTGTCCTGGTGTGGAGCTTATAGGACAGCAGCCCGGTCCTGCTCCAACTCAAGAGAAACAGTAACCATGTTCTCTCTTACATCCATATGGACAAAGTTTTTGCCCTCCTATGGCTTTATTAAGACAGCATCCCTGTCTAGCATTTCCTTCATTTGACATAGGCCCAGTGGACCAATCCCACTGTCCAACTTTAAAACATACTCATAGGAACTATGAGAACTTACACTCACACTGTTGGTTAGGTAAAAATCTCCAAACAGGGTGGTTTACATCCCCACAGGAAAGTAACCATATAGAGGATGATAAAGGGAATAACCACTCTATTGCAGATCTACTCTCCACCTATCACCACTTGGACAATAAAGTCTCAAATGGCCAAGGTTAGCCTTATTGTCCTTCGTTTGGGGGTGGAGGGTTGTGAAGGAAAGTAGCCTCTTTCTAGCATGGTTACCTCCACTTTTGGCCTTTTGCAAGTGTGTGTCAGTGTGTTTTTACTGTGTCACTGGGATCCTGGAAGCCAGGACCCCAGTGTTCATAGATAAAAACCTATATGGCAGTGTGTTTTGCCTGTCTCACTGGGATCCTCCTACCCACGACCCCAGTGCTCATAGTTTGAGGCCTAATGTGTATGCCTGTGTAGTGCCTAACTGTGTCACTGAGGCTCTGCTAATCAGACCCTCAGTGCTTATGCTTCCTCTGCTTTTAAATTTGTCACTGTAGGCCAGTGACTCTATTTATCAATCTCAATTGTCACACTGGACCCCACTTATAAGTCCCTAGTATATGGTACCTAGCTAGCCATAGCATTGGGGTTCCAGGGGATCCATATGGGCTGCAGCATTTCTTTTTCCACCCATAAGGAGCTCAGACAAACCCTTACACAGGACTGCCATGGCAGCCTGCGTGAAATAGTGCACACACTATTTCACAGCCATTTTCACTGCACCTAAGTAACTTATAAGTCACCTATATGTCTAACCTTCACTTGCTGAAGATTAGGTGCAAAGATACTAAGTGTGAGGGCACCCTTGAACTATCGAAGGTGCCCCCACATAGTTCAATCCCAATTCCCCGGACTTTGTGAGCGCAGGGACACCATTACACGCGTGCACTACATATAGGTCAATACCTATATGTAGCTTCACAATGGTAACTCCGAATATGACCATGTAACATATCTAAGATCATGGAATTGTCCCCCCATTCCAAATCTGGTATTGGGGAGCCAATTCCACGCATCCTGGTGGCGCCACCATGGACCCCAAGTACTGCCAAACAAGCTCTCTGAGACTTGCACTGCAGCTACAGCTGCTGCTACCTCACAGACAGGATTCTGCCCCCTGGGTTCTGGGCAGCCCAGTCCCAGGATGGCAGAGAAAAGCATTTCCTCTGAAAGCAGGGTATTACACTCTCTCCCTTTGGAAATGGGTGTTACAGGCTGGGGAAAGGTAGCCTCCCCCAGCCTCTGGAAATGTTTGAAGGGCACAGATGGTGCCCTCCTTGCATAAACCAGGCTACACCAGTTCAGGACCCCTTCTCTCCTGCTCTGGCGGGAAACTGATCAAAGGAAAGGGGAGTGACCACTCCCATGTCCATCACCACCCCAGGGGTGGTTCCCAGAGATCCTCCAGTGTGTCCCAGACTTCAGTCATCTTGCTTTGCAAGGTGTGAGGGCACTCTGGAAGGGTCTGAGTGCCCAGTGCCAGCAGGTGACATCAGAGACCCCTCCTGATAGGTCCATACCTGATAAGGTAGCCAATCCCCCTCTCAGGGCTGTTTAGGGTCTCTGCTGTGGGTTCTCTTCAGATTCTGCTTGCAAGTTTCCTTCAGGAATCCTCTGCAACACCTTCAGACTCTTCTGACCTCAGATCAAATGCAGCCTGCTACAAAAAACGCTGTAACTGCAACAAAGTGTCTACAAGAGACACTTTTCTTCAGCAACCTCAGCTCCAAGTCAACAACTGCAACAGTTTCCATGGTGTGCACACTCTGGGGACTGCCTCTCTTCATCCTTCACCAGAAAGACCGAAGAAATCTCTCGTGGAGGGACGGAGTCTCTCCCCTGCTCCAAGCAGGCACCTTCAAAGATGATGATTGGTACCCTGGGACCCCTCTAACAGCGACAAGTGTGCTCCTAAGGACACAAAGGGTGGACATCATTGACATAGACTGTTCTGAGGTCCTGCTGACGCAATATGGAGGAGGTAAGACCTTGCCTTCCCCAAGAACAATGGTACCCCTTTGTACTATGTCTTCTTCACCTCCTGAGGCCTCTGTGCACTCTTTGCAAAATTCCTTCATGCACAGCCTGGCCCAGGTCCCCAGCACTCCACCCTGCGACACTCAACTCACTGAGTTGTTCCCTGGCAGTGTGGGACCTTCTTTTGTTGTGCTGCATCAACCATGTTTTGCACCTCTTTTGAACCCAGATCATACAGCTTCTGGGGGTGATGGCTGGCATCCTGAGGGGTCTCTAAACTGCTGAAAGCCCCATCTTCATCCTCAGATACAGTTGAGGCCCCCAGGTCCCTCCTGGGTCCACCCAGCGCCATTTTGATGCAAAATGCACTTTTGCCACTGCCAAGGTTTGTTGGCACCTTCCAACACAAAATCTCATCTGCAATGATCTTTACACTGTGGGGCATCTTTTGCATTATGCAGGAACCCGCTGGCATCTTCCTAGGGTGCATTTCTGCAGTCTTTGACTATCCAGGGACTCTTCTTTTGCACCCTCTTCTGGGTTAGCAGGGGTCCTGTCCTTCCTGGAATTTCTTTCGACTTCTGGACTTGGTCCCCTTTCTTTGCAGGTCTTCAGGTCCAATCATCCAGCAATTGTCCTTTGGAGACTTGGTTGGCTGCTGCAAAATCCCAATAACGAGGTGTAGTGTGTCCTAAGGAAACTTGCAGTACTTTACTCCTGCTATTCTGGGCTCCGGGGTGGGGTAATTTACATACCTTTACTGTATTCTTACTCTCCCAGCGATTCTGCACACACTACACTTGTCTAGTGGGGAATTTGTGATTCACATTCCATTTTTGTAGTATATGGTTTGTTTTGCCCCAAACCTCTTTTCTCCCATTGCATTCTATAGGATTTCCTACTGTTTGCATTGTTCTATGACTATATATTTGTCTAATTTTGGTGTCTAGTGTATATGTTGTGTATAATACTTACCTCCAGAAGGAGTATTGTCACTAAGATATTTTTTGGTACTGTGTCATGTAGGAGGCTGGACTGGCTTGTAGTGAGTACCAAGGGGTACTTGCACCTTGCACCAGGCCCAGTTATCCTTTATTAGTGTATAGGGTGTCTAGCAGCATAGGCTGATAGATAATGGTAGCTTAGCAGAGCAGCTTAGGCTGAACTAGGAGACGAGTGAAGCTCCTACAGTACCACTAGTGTCACTTGCACAATATCATAAGAAAACACAATACACAGATATACTAAAAATAAAGGTACTTTATTTTTATGACAATATGCCAAAGTATCTCAGAGTGTACCCTCAGTATGAGGATAGCAAATATACACAAGATATATGTACACAATACCAAAAATATGCAGTATAGTCTTAGAAAACAGTGCAAACAATGTATAGTTACAATAGGATGCAATGGGGACACATAGGGATAGGGGCAACACAAACCATATGCTCCAAAAGTGGAATGCGAACCACGAATGGACCCCAAACCTATGTGACCTTATAGAGGGTCCCTGGGACTATTTGAAAATAGTGAGGTTTAGAAAAACAGCCCACCCCAAGACCCTGAAAAGTGAGTGCAAAGTGCACTAAAGTTCCCCAAAGGACATAGAAGTCGTGATAGGGGAATTCTGCAGGAAAGACACAAACCAGCAATGCAACAATGATGGATTTCCAGTCGAGGGTACCTGTGGAACAAGGGGACCAAGTCCAAAAGTCACAAGCAAGTCAGAGATGGGCAGATGCCCAGGAAATGCCAGCTGTGGGTGCAAAGAAGCTTCTACTGGACAGGAGAAGCTTAGGTTTCTGCAGGAACGACAAGGGCTAGAGACTTCCCCTTTGGAGGATGGATCTCGCACACCGTGGAGAGTCGTGCAGAAGTGTTTTCCCGCCAAAAGACCGCCAACAAGCCTTGCTAGCTGCAAATCGTGAAGTTAGTGTTTTTGGATGCTGCTGTGGCCCAGGAGGGACCAGGATATTGCAAATTGTGTCAGGAGACAGAGGGGACGTCGAGCAAGACAAGGAGCCCTCTCAGCAGCAGATATCACCCGGAGAAGGGCCAGAAACAGGCACTATAAGGATGTGTGAAACGGTGCTCACCCGAAGTTGCACAAAGGAGTCCCACGTCGCAGGAGACCAACTTAGAAAGTCGTGCAATGCAGGTTAGAGTGCCGTGGATGCAGGCTTGGCTGTGCACAAAGTATTTCCGCCGGAAGTGCACAGAGGCCGGAGTAGCTGCAAAAGTCGCGGTCCCCAGCAATGCAGTCTGGCGTGGGCAGGCAAGGACTTACCTCCACCAAACTTGGACTGAAGAGTCACTGGACTGTGGGGGTCACTTGGACACAGTTGCTGGATTCGAGGGACCTCGCTCGTCGTGCTGAGAGGAGACCCAAGGGACCGGTAATGCAGTTCTTTGGTGCCTGCGGTTGCAGGGCGAAGATTCCGTCGACCCACAGGAGATTTCTTTGGAGCTTCTAGTGCAGAGAGGAGGCAGACTACCCCCACAGCATGCACCACCAGGAAAACAGTCGAGAAGGCGGCAGGATCAGCGTTACAGAGTTGCAGTAGTCGTCTTTGCTACTATGTTGCAGTTTTGCAGGCTTCCAGCGCGGTCAGCAGTCGATTCCTTGGCAGAAGGTGAAGAGAGAGATGCAGAGGAACTCTGATGAGCTCATGCATTCGTCATCTAAAGTTTCCCCAGAGACAGAGACCCTAAATAGCCAGAAAAGAGGGTTTGGCTACCTAGGAGGGAGGATAGGCTAGCAACACCTGAAGGAGCCTATCAGAAGGAGTCTCTGACGTCACCTGGTGGCACTGGCCACTCAGAGCAGTCCAGTGTGCCAGCAGCACCTCTGTTTCCAAGATGGCAGAGGTCTGGAGCACACTGGAGGAGCTCTGGACACCTCCCAGGGGAGGTGCAGGTCAGGGGAGTGGTCATTCCCCTTTCCTTTGTCCAGTTTCGCGCCAGAGCAGGGCTAAGGGGTCCCTGAACCGGTGTAGACTGGCTTATGCAGAAATGGGCACCAAATGTGCCCATGAAAGCATTTCCAGAGGCTGGGGGAGGCTACTCCTCCCCTGCCTTCACACCATTTTCCAAAGGGAGAGGGTGTAACACCCTCTCTCAGAGAAAGTCCTTTGTTCTGCCATCCTGGGACAAGCCTGGCTTGACCCCAGGAGGGCAGAAACCTGTCTGAGGGGTTGGCAGCAGCAGCAGCTGCAGTGAAACCCCAGGAAAGGCAGTTTGGCAGTACCAGGGTCTGTGCTACAGACCACTGGGATCATGGGATTGTGCCAACTATGCCAGGATGGCACAGAGGGGGCAATTCCATGATCATAGACATGTTACATGGCCATATTCGGAGTTACCATTGTGAAGCTACATATAGGTAGTGACCTATATGTAGTGCACGCGTGTAATGGTGTCCCCGCACTCACAAAGTCCGGGGAATTTGCCCTGAACAATGTGGGGGCACCTTGGCTAGTGCCAGGGTGCCCTCACACTAAGTAACTTTGCACCTAACCTTTACCAGGTAAAGGTTAGACATATAGGTGACTTATAAGTTACTTAAGTGCAGTGTAAAATGGCTGTGAAATAACGTGGACGTTATTTCACTCAGGCTGGAGTGGCATGCCTGTGTAAGAATTGTCAGAGCTCCCTATGGGTGGCAAAATAAATGCTGTAGCCCATAGGGATCTCCTGGAACCCCAATACCCTGGATACCTCAGTACCATATACTAGGGAATTATAAGGGTGTTCCAGTAAGCCAATGTAAATTGGTAAAATTGGTCACTAGCCTGTTAGTGACAATTTGTAAGAAATGAGAGAGCATAACCACTGAGGTTCTGATTAGCAGAGCCTCAGTGAGACAGTTAGTCACTACACAGGTAACACATTCAGGCACACTTATGAGCACTGGGGCCCTGGATAACAGGGTCCCAGTGACACATACAACTGAAACAACATATATACAGTGAAAAATGGGGGTAACATGCCAGGCAAGATGGTACTTTCCTACAGCTTCTAGTGCAGAGAGGAGGCAGACTACCCCCACAGCATGCACCACCAGGAAAACAGTCGAGAAGGCGGCAGGATCAGCGTTACAGAGTTGCAGTAGTCGTCTTAGCTATTTTGTTGCAGTTTTGCAGGCTTCAAGCGCGGTCAGCAGTCGATTCCTTGGCAGAAGGTGAAGAGAGAGATGCAGAGGAACTCTGATGAGCTCATGCATTCGTTATCTAAGGAAATCCCCAAAGCAGAGACCCTAAATAGCCAGAAAAGAGGGTTTGGCTACTTAGGAGAGAGGATAGGCTAGCAACACCTGAAGGAGCCTATCAGAAGGAGTCTCTGACGTCACCTGCTGGCCCTGGCCACTCAGAGCAGCCCAGAGTGCCAGCAGCACCTCTGTTTCCATGATGGCAGAGGTCTGGAGCACACTGGAGGAGCTCTGGACACCTCCCAGGGGAGGTGCAGGTCAGGGGAGTGGTCACTCCCCTTTCCTTTGTCCAGTTTCGCGCCAGAGCAGGGCTAAGGGGTCCCTGAACCGGTGTAGACTGGCTTATGCAGAAATGGGCACCAAATGTGCCCATGAAAGCATTTCCAGAGGCTGGGGGAGGCTACTTCTCCCCTGCCTTCACACCATTTTCCAAAGGGAGAGGGTGTAACACCCTCTCTCAGAGGAAGTCCTTAGTTCTGCCATCCTGGGACAAGCCTGGCTTGACCCCAGGAGGGCAGAAACCTGTCTGAGGGGTTGGCAGCAGCAGCAGCTGCAGTGAAACCCCAGGAAAGGCAGTTTGGCAGTACCAGGGTCTGTGCTACAGACCACTGGGATCATGGGATTGTGCCAACTATGCCAGGATGGCACAGAGGGGGCAATTCCATGATCATAGACATGTTACATGGCCATATTCGGAGTTACCATTGTGAAGCTACATATAGGTAGTGACCTATATGTAGTGCACGCGTGTAATGGTGTCCCCGCACTCACAAAGTCCGGGAAATTGGCCCTGAACAATGTGGGGGCACCTTGGCTAGTGCCAGGGTGCCCTCACACTAAGTAACTTTGCACCTAACCTTTACCAGGTAAAGGTTAGACATATAGGTGACTTATAAGTTACTTAAGTGCAGTGTAAAATGGCTGTGAAATAACGTGGACGTTATTTCACTCAGGCTGCAGTGGCAGGCCTGTGTAAGAATTGTCAGAGCTCCCTATTGGTGGCAAAAGAAATGCTGCAGCCCATAGGGATCTCCTGGAACCCCAATACCCTGGGTACCTCAGTACCATATACTAGGGAATTATAAGGGTGTTCCAGTAAGCCAATGTAAATTGGTAAAATTGGTCACTTGCCTGTTAGTGACAATTTGAAAGAAATGAGAGAGCATAACCACTGAGGTTCTGATTAGCAGAGCCTCAGTGAGACAGTTAGTCACTACACAGGTAACACATTCAGGCACACTTATGAGCACTGGGGCCCTGGCTGACAGGGTCCCAGTGACACATACAACTAAAACAACATATATACAGTGAAAAATGGGGGTAACATGCCAGGCAAGATGGTACTTTCCTACACAACCCCCCCCCCAAACGAAGGACAATAAGACTAGTCATTCACTGATGGGTCTTCATTGTCTAAGTGGAAATATCTGGAGAGTCCATCTGCATTGGAGTGGCTACTCCCAGGTCTATGTTCAACTGTATAGTCCATTCCCTGTAGGGATATGGACCACCTCAACAATTTAGGATTTTCACCTTTCATTTGTTTTAGCCAAAGTAGAGGTTTGTGGTCTGTCTGAACAATGAAGTGAGTGCCAAACAGGTATGGCCTCAACTTCTTCAGTGCCCAGACCACAGCAAAGGCCTCTCTCTCAATGGCAGACCAACGCTTTTCTCTAGGGGTCAACCTCCTACTAATAAAAGCAACAGGTTGATCCTGGCCCTCAGAATTAAGTTGTGATAGGACTGCCCCTACTCCTAATTCAGATGCATCAGTTTGGACATAGAATGTTTTAGAGTAACAAGGGCTTTTCAGGACAGGTGCAGAGCACATGGCCTGCTTCAGCTCCTCAAAAGCTTTCTGGCAGTTTGCTGTCCATAATACCTTTTTAGGCATTTTCTTGGATGTGAGGTCATTAAGAGGGGCTCCCATGGAGCCATAGTTCTTAATGAACCTCCTGTAATAACCAGTGAGGCCTAGGAAGGCTCTTACCTGAGTCTGAGTAGTAGGGGGAACCCAATCAATAATTGTTTGGATTTTCCCCTGTAGTGGTGCAATCTGTTCCCCACCAACAAGGTGTCCCAGATAAACCACCTTACCCTGCCCTATCTGGCACTTTGAAGCCTTGATAGTGAGGCCTGCCTTTTGCAGGGCCTCCAAAACTTTCCATAGGTGGACCAGGTGATCATCCCAGCTGGAGCTAAAGACAGCTATATCGTCCAAATATGCTGCACTGAAAGCTTCCAGCCCTTGCAGGACTGTGTTCACCAACCTCTGAAAAGTGGCAGGTGCATTTTTCAATCCAAAAGGCATTACAGTGAACTGGTAATGTCCTCCAATGGTTGAAAATGCAGTTTGAGGTTTAGCATCTTCTGATAATTTGATCTGCCAATACCCTGTAGTCAAATCAAAAGTGCTTAGATACTTGGCAGATGCCAGTGTATCTATGAGCTCATCTGCCCTGGGTATAGGGTGAGCATCAGTTTTGGTTACCTGGTTGAGACCTCTGTAGTCTACACAAAACCGCATTTCCTTCTTTCCATCTTTGGAATGGGGTTTTGGTACAAGTACCACAGGAGAAGCCCATGGACTTGCAGAGTGCTCAACCACTCCCAGTTCTAACATTTTCTGCACCTCTTGCTTTATGCAGTCTCTGACATGGTCAGGCTGCCTATAGATCTTACTTTTGACAGGCAAGCTGTCTCCAGTATCTATAGTGTGCTCACACCAAGAAGTGGTACCTGGCACAGTAGAGAAGAGTTCAGAAAACTGACCCAGGAGATTTATGCAATGGTCTTTCTGCTCAGCAGTAAGACAATCAGCCAAAACTACCCCTTCCACCAGAGCATCTTGTTCTGTGGAAGAGAAGAGATCAGGTAGAGGATCACTGTCTTCTTCCTGTCCCTCATCAGTTGCCATGAGCAGGGTGAGATCAGCCCTGTCATAGTAGGGTTTCAGGCGATTGACATGGAGCACCCTAAGGGGACTCCTGGCAGTTCCTAAGTCAACTAAATAGGTGACTTCACCCTTTTTCTCAACAATTGTGTGGGGTCCACTCCATTTATCTTGGAGTGCTCTTGGGGCCACAGGCTCCAAGACCCACACTTTCTGCCCTGGTTGGTACTGAACCAAAACAGCCTTCTGGTCATGCCATTGCTTCTGGAGCTCTTGGCTGGCCTGAAGGTTTTTACTGGCCTTTTTCATATACTCAGCCATCCTTGATCTGAGGCCAAGTACATAATCCACAATATCTTGTTTTGGAGCTTTTAAAGGTTGTTCCCAACCCTCCTTGACAAGTGTTAGTGGACCCCTAACAGGCTGTCCAAAGAGGAGTTCAAAGGGGCTGAAGCCCACTCCTTTCTGGGGTACCTCCCTGTAGGCAAAACAGAGGCATGGTAAAAGGATATCCCATCTCCTGCGGAGTTTTTCAGGGAGACCCATAAGCATGCCTTTGAGAGTTTTGTTAAATCTCTCCACCTGTGTAGGAAAGTACCATCTTGCCTGGCATGTTACCCCCATTTTTCACTGTATATATGTTGTTTTAGTTGTATGTGTCACTGGGACCCTGGTAACCCAGGGCCCCAGTGTTCATAAGTGTGCCTGAATGTGTTACCTGTGTAGTGACTAACTGTCTCACTGAGGCTCTGCTAATCAGAACCTCAGTGGTTATGCTCTCTCATTTCTTTCCAAATTGTCACTAACAGGCTAGTGACCATTTTTACCAATTTACATTGGCTTACTGGAACACCCTTATAATTCCCTAGTATATGGTACTAAGGTACCCAGGGTATTGGGGTTCCAGGAGATCCCTATGGGCTGCAGCATTTCTTTTGCCACCCATAGGGAGCTCTGACAATTCTTACACAGGCCTGCCACTGCAGCCTGAGTGAAATAACGTCCACGTTATTTCACAGCCATTTTGCACTGCACTTAAGTAGCTTATAAGTCACCTATATGTCTAACCTTTACCTGGTAAAGGTTAGGTGCAAAGTTACTTAGTGTGTGGGCACCCTGGCACTAGCCAAGGTGCCCCCACATTGTTCAGAGCCAATTCACTGAACTTTGTGAGTGCGGGGACACCATTACACGCGTGCACTACATATAGGTCACTACCTATATGTAGCTTCACAATGGTAACTCCGAAAATGGCAATGTAACATGTCTATGATCATGGAATTGCCCCCTCTATGCCATCCTGGCATAGTTGGCACAATCCCATGATCCCAGTGGTCTGTAGCACAGACCCTGGTACTGCCAAACTGCCCTTCCTGGGGTTTCACTGCAGCTGCTGCTGCTGCCAACCCCTCAGACAGGCATCTGCCCTCCTGGGGTCCAGCCAGGCCTGGCCCAGGATGGCAGAACAAAGAACTTCCTCTGAGAGAGGGTGTGACACCCTCTCCCTTTGGAAAATGGTGTGAAGGCAGGGGAGGAGTAGCCTCCCCCAGCCTCTGGAAATGCTTTGTTGGGCACAGAGGTGCCCAATTCTGCATAAGCCAGTCTACACTGGTTCAGGGACCCCTTAGCCCCTGCTCTGGCGCGACACTGGACAAAGGAAAGGGGAGTGACCACTCCCCTGACCTGCACCTCCCCTGGGAGGTGTCCAGAGCTCCTCCAGTGTGCTCCAGACCTCTGCCATCTTGAAAACAGAGGTGCTGCTGGCACACTGGACTGCTCTGAGTGGCCAGTGCCACCAGGTGACATCAGAGACTCCTGCTGATAGGCTCCTTCAGGTGTTAGTAGCCTATCCTCTCTCCTAGGTAGCCAAACCCTCTTTTCTGGCTATTTAGGGTCTCTGTCTCTGGGGAAACTTCAGATAACGAATGCAAGAGCTCATCCGAGTTCCTCTGCATCTCTCTCTTCACCTTCTGATAAGGAATCGACTGCTGACTGCGCTGGAAGCCTGCAAACCTGCAACATAGTAGCAAAGACGACTACTGCAACTCTGTAACGCTGATCCTGCCGCCTTCTCGACTGTTTTCCTGCTTGTGCATGCTGTGGGGGTAGTCTGCCTCCTCTCTGCACCAGAAGCTCCGAAGAAATCTCCCGTGGGTCGATGGAATCTTCCCCCTGCAACCGCAGGCATCAAAAAGCTGCATTACCGGTCCCTTGGGTCTCCTCTCAGCATGACGAGCGAGGTCCCTCGAATCCAGCGACTCTGTCCAAGTGACCCCCACAGTCCAGTGACTCTTCAGTCCAAGTTTGGTGGAGGTAAGTCCTTGCCTCACCTCGCTGGGCTGCATTGCTGGTAACCGCGACTTTGCAGCTACTCCGGCCCCTGTGCACTTCCGGCCAAAATCCTTTGTGCACAGCCAAGCCTGGGTCCACGGCACTCTAACCTGCATTGCACGACTTTCTAAGTTGGTCTCCGGCGACGTGGGACTCCTTTGTGCAACTTCGGCGAGCACCATTTCACGCATCCTCGTAGTGCCTGTTTCTGGCACTTCTCCGGGTGCTACCTGCTTCAGTGAGGACTCTTTGTCTTGCTCGACGTCCCCTCTCTCTTCAGGTCCAATTTGCGACCTCCTGGTTTCTCCTGGGCCCCAGCAGCGTCCAAAAACGCCAAATGCACGATTTGCGACTAGCAAGGCTTGTTGGCGTCCTTCTGGCGGGAAAACACTTCTGCACGACTCTCCAAGGTGAGAGGGACCCGTCCACCAAAGGAGAAGTCTCTAGCCCTTTTCGTTCCTGCAGAAACCTCAGCTTCTTCTGTCCAGTAGAAGCTTCTTTGCACCCGCAGCTGGCATTTCCTGGGCATCTGCCCATCTCCGACCTGCGTGTGACTTTTGGACTTGGTCCCCTTGTTCCACAGGTACCCTAGATTGGAAGTCCACAGTTGTTGCATTGCTGGTTTGTGTCTTTCCTGCATTATTCCTCTAACACGACTTCTTTGTCCTTAGGGGAACTTTAGTGCACTTTGCACTCACTTTTCAGGGTCTTGGGGAGGGTTATTTTTCTAACTCTCACTATTTTCTAATAGTCCCAGTGACCCTCTACAAGGTCACATAGGTTTGGGGTCCATTCATGGTTCGCATTCCACTTTTGGAGTATATGGTTTGTGTTGCCCTTATCCCTATGTTTCCCCATTGCATCCTATTGTAACTATACATTGTTTGCACTGTTTTCTAAGACTATACTGCATATTTTTGCTATTGTGTATATATATCTTGTGTATATTTCCTATCCTCTCACTGAGGGTACACTCTAAGATACTTTGGCATATTGTCATAAAAATAAAGTACCTTTATTTTTAGTATAACTGTGTATTGTGTTTTCTTATGATATTGTGCATATGACACTAAGTGGTACTGTAGTAGCTTCACCCGTCTCCTAGTTCAGCCTAAGCTGCTCTGCTAAGCTACCATTATCTATCAGCCTAAGCTGCTAGACACCCTATACACTAATAAGGGATAACTGGGCCTGGTGCAAGGTGCAAGTACCCCTTGGTACTCACTACAAGCCAGTCCAGTCTCCTACAACCAGTCCATTTGTTTGTGGATGATAGGGTGTAGTGAATTTGTAAGTCACACCACACTCCTTCCACATGGCCTTTAAGTATGCAGACATGAAATTGCTTCCTCTGTCTGATACTACTTCCTTTGGGAAGCCCACCCTGGAAAATATTCCCAGGAGGGCCTTTGCCACTGCAGGTGCTGTAGTGGTCCTTAAAGGATTTGCTTCAGGGTATCTTGTGGCATGGTCCACTACCACCAAGATAAACCTATTGCCTGAAGCAGTAGGAGGGTCAAGGGGGCCAACTATGTCAACCCCTACCCTTTCAAAGGGAACCCCAACCACAGGCAGTGGAATACGGGGTGCCTTTGGTGTGCCACCTGTCTTGCCACTGGCTTGACAGGTTTCACAGGACTTACAAAACTCTTTTGTGTCCTCAGACATTCTAGGCCAATGAAACAAGGGAACAAGTCTGTCCCAAGTTTTCATTTGTCCCAGATGTCCTGCTAGGGGAATGTCGTGAGCAAGAGTTAGGAGGAACTTTCTGTACTCCTGGGGAATCACTAATCTCCTGGCAGCTCCAGGTTTAGGATCCCTTGCCTCAGTGTACAAGAGGTTGTCCTCCAAGTAAACTCTGTGAGAGTCACTGACATCCCCATTAGCTTGTTTGACAGCTTGCTGTCTTAGACCATCTAGTGTGGGACAGGTTTGCTGTGCCACACTCAGCTCCTCCCTGGCAGGCCCCCCTTCACCCAAAAGCTCAGCAGTGTCTGCTTCCAGCTCCTCTGGTGTAGATTCTGCACAGGGTGGAAATTCTTCTTCCTCAGAAGTAGAATCCACTGTAGAGGGAGGGATAGTAGGTAGTGCTTTACTTCTACTAGTCCTAGCTTTAGGGAGCACTTGGTCCATTGTTCCAGGATCCAAGCTTCCCTGTCCTTTTTGCTTTTTGGCCTGAGCCCTGGTTAAAGCAAAAATATGCCCTGGAATGCCCAGCATTGCTGCATGGGCCTCCAACTCCACATCTGACCAAGCTGATGTCTCCAAATCATTTCCTAGCAGACAGTCTACAGGTAAATCTGAGGCTACCACAACTTTCTTTGGACCAGTAACCCCCCCCCAGTTGAGATTTACAACAGCCATGGGGTGGCTAAGTGTGTTGTTGTGAGCATCGGTTACTTGGTACTGGTGACCAAGTAGGTGTTGTTCAGGGTGGACCAGTTTCTCTATCACCATTGTGACACTGGCACCAGTGTCCCTGTAGGCCTGAACCTCAACACCATTTATTAGGGGTAGCTGCTTGTACTTATCCATATTAAGGGGACAAGCAACTAAGGTGGCTAACTCAATAGCCCCCTCAGAGACTAGCACAGCCTCTGTGGTCTCCCTAACAAGACCAACCCCAACTAAGTTACCAAAGGTGAGCCCAGCTGCTCCCTTAGATTGGCTATTAGTAGGTTTGCTCCCACCACCACTGCTATTAGTAGGGACACTAGGTGTAGCAGTAGGGGTTGTAGTGGTAGGAGGCTTGGTGCTTTTCTTTGGACAACTGGGATCTGTTGTCCAATGGCCTTTTATTTTACATAAATAGCACCATGGTTTCTTTTCATTGTTTTGATTAGAAGAGGATTTGGGCCCACCACCCCCACCAGAGTGTTTTTGTGGGCCTGATGAAGACTCATTTTTAGATTTGTCCCAACCCTTGTCAGAAGACTTACCATCCTTCTTCTTATTGCCATCCTTGTCACTCCCTGTATGAACTTTTCTGTTCACCCTTGTTCTGACCCATTTGTCTGCCTTCTTTCCCAATTCTTGGGGAGAGGTCAGATCAGAGTCCACCAAGTACTGGTGCAACAAATCAGACACACAATTATTAAGAATATGCTCTCTCAGGATCAAGTTATACAGGCTGTCATATTCAGTAACTTTACTGCCATGTAACCACCCCTCCAAGGCCTTCACTGAATGGTCAATGAAATCAACCCAGTCTTGTGAAGACTCCTTTTTGGTCTCTCTGAACTTTATCCTGTATTGTTCAGTGGTTAAGCCATAACCATCCAGGAGTGCATTCTTAAGAACTTTGTAATCATTGGCTTCACTTTCTTTCACAGTAAGGAGCCTATCCCTACCTTTTCCACTAAATGATAGCCATAGGATAGCAGCCCACTGCCTTTGAGGGACATCCTGTACAGCACAGGCCCTCTCAAGTGCAGCAAACCACTTGTTAATGTCATCCCCCTCCTTGTAAGGGGGAACTATCTTGTGCAGATTCCTGGAATCATGCTCTTTTGCAGGATGACTATAGGGAATACTCCTGCTACCACCATGGGTTTCTAAACCCAATTTCTGTCTCTCCTTCTCTACTTCTAATGTCTGTCTATCCAAATCCAGCTGTTGCTTCTTGAGCTTCAGTCTGGTTTGTTCCACTCTAAATCTATTGAGCTCCCTTTCTAACAATCTGTCATCAGGGTGGGTGGGAGGGACATGCCTTGAAACAGAAGTATGGTGAGAATGGACAGAAGGAGACCTGTCCCTTACAGAAGGCACCCTAGCAGCTTGGCTAACAGAAACATCACTTCTACTGTGGTGAGAATGAATGCTCTTGCTATGATGTGAGACACCACCATCTGTATGGTGTGACTCCACATCAGTACCAACTATGCTAGACTGTCTAGTAATGGGCAGGCTAGGAAGTTTCTTTCCTGAATCTTTTCCTTGGGGAGTCCCAGGATCAGATTGGGAACCATTAGCTACTTTTTCAACAGATGGGGCACTTTTGGCCTTATCTTGTTCTCTAAGTATGTTAAGCAACAATTCCAAAGAAGGATTCTTCCCTACACTCAAACCTCTTTCTACACAGACTCCTTGCTCCTTTCCAGCTAAGGTGGTCATATGCAAGTTTGGACAGATCAACATTTTGGCCTGTGCCAGACATTTTAGAAAGAGTTTAAGTGACAGAAAAAGTGAAGAAAAAGTTTTTCAGAACTTTTAGAAAGACAGATTTTTTTTTTTTTTTAAACTTTCTAGAACTTTTTAACAAGTTTAGAAGTACTTTTCAGCACTTACAAAAGAGTGAAAAGAGGAAATGCAAAACTTTTTAGCTATGTGTACACACACTGAACTTGTTTTGTATATTTTTCTCTTATGAAAAGTACAATGACAAGAGTGGTAAGTAGTCTCAAAGCACTTATCCCACCGCTGCACAACCAATGTAGGAGGCTGGACTGGCTTGTAGTGAGTACCAAGGGGTACTTGCACCTTGCACCAGGCACAGTTATCCTTTATTAGTGTATAGGGTGTCTAGCAGCATAGGCTGATAGATAATGGTAGCTTAGCAGAGCAGCTTAGGCTGAACTAGGAGACGAGTGAAGCTCCTACAGTACCACTAGTGTCACTTGCACAATATCATAAGAAAACACAATACACAGATATACTAAAAATAAAGGTACTTTATTTTTATGACAATATGCCAAAGTATCTCAGAATCTACCCTCAGTATGAGGATAGCAAATATACACAAGATATATGTACACAATACCAAAAATATGCAGTATAGTCTTAGAAAACAGTGCAAACAATGTATAGTTACAATAGGATGCAATGGGGACACATAGGGATAGGGGCAACACAAACCATATACTCCAAAAGTGGAATGCGAACCACGAATGGACCCCAAACCTATGTGACCTTGTAGAGGGTCGCTGGGATTATTTGAAAATAGTGAGGGTTAGAAAAATAGCCCACCCCAAGACCCTGAAAAGTGAGTGCAAAGTGCACTAAAGTTCCCCAAAGGACATAGAAGTCGTGATAGGGGAATTCTGCAGGAAAGACACAAACCAGCAATGCAACAACGATGGATTTCCAGTCGAGGGTACCTGTGGAATAAGGGGACCAAGTCCAAAAGTCACAAGCAAGTCGGAGATGGGCAGATGCCCAGGAAATGCCAGCTGTGGGTGCAAAGAAGCTACTACTGGACAGTAGAAGCTGAGGATTCTGCAGGAACGACAAGGGCTAGAGACTTCCCCTTTGGAGGATGGATCCCCCACGCCGTGGAAAGTCATGCAGAAGTGTTTTCCTGCTGAAAGATTGCCAACAAAGCCTTGCTAGCTGCAAGTTGTGCGGTTAGTGTTTTTGGATGCTGCTGTGGCCCAGAAGGGACCAGGATGTCGCCAATTGAGTCTGGGGACAGAGGGTCATCGAGCAAGACAAGGAGCCCTCTCAGAAGCAGGCAGCACCTGCAGAAGTGCTGGAACAGGCACTACGAAGAGGAGTGAAACAGTGCTCACCCGAAGTTGCACAAAGGGGTCCCACGTCGCCAGAGACCAACTTAGAAAGTCATGCAATGCAGGTTAGAGTGCCGTGGACCCAGGCTTGGCTGTGCACAAAGGATTTCCACCGGAAGTGCACAGAGGCTGCAGTAGGTGCAAAAGTCGCGGTTCCCAGCAATGCAGTCTGGCGTGGGGAGGCAAGGACTTACCCTCCACCAAACTTGGACTGAGGAGTCACTGGACTGTGGGAGTCACTTGGACACAGTTGCTGGATTCAAGGGACCTCGCTCGTCGCGCTGAGAGGAGACCCAAGGGACCGGTGATGCAGTTCTTTGGTGCCTGCGGTTGCAGGGGTAAGATTCCGTCGACCCACGGGAGATTTCTTCGGAGCTTCTAGTGCAGAGAGGAGGCAGACTACCCCCACAGCATGCACCACCAGGAAAACAGTCGAGAAGGCGGCAGGATCAGTGTTACAGAGTTGCAGTAGTCGTCTTAGCTACTTTGTTGCAGTTTTGCAGGCTTCCAGCGCGGTCAGCAGTCGATTCCTTGGCAGAAGGTGAAGAGAGAGATGCAGAGGAACTCTGATGAGCTCATGCATTCGTTATCTAAGGAAATCCCCAAAGCAGAGACCCTAAATAGCCAGAAAAGAGGGTTTGGCTACTTAGGAGAGGGGATAGGCTAGCAACACCTGAAGGAGCCTATCAGAAGGAGTCTCTGATGTCACCTGCTGGCCCTGGCCACTCAGAGCAGTCCAGTGTGCCAGCAGCACTTCTGTTTCCAAGATGGCAGAGGTCTGGAGCACACTGGAGGAGCTCTGGACACCTCCCAGGGGAGGTGCAGGTCAGGGGAGTGGTCACTCCCCTTTCCTTTGTCCAGTTTCGTGCCAGAGCAGGGCTAAGGGGTCCCTGAACCGGTGTAGACTGGCTTATGCAGAAATGGGCACCAAATGTGCCCATGAAAGCATTTCCAGAGGCTGGGGGAGGCTACTTCTCCCCTGTCTTCACACCATTTTCCAAAGGGAGAGGGTGTAACACCCTCTCTCAGAGGAAGTCCTTTGTTCTGCCATCCTGGGACAAGCCTGGCTTGACCCCAGGAGGGCAGAAACCTGTCTGAGGGGTTGGCAGCAGCAGCAGCTGCAGTGAAACCACAGGAAAGGCAGTTTGGCAGTACCAGGGTCTGTGCTACAGACCACTGGGATCATGGGATTGTGCCAACTATGCCAGGATGGCACAGAGGGGGCAATTCCATGATCATAGACATGTTACATGGCCATATTCGGAGTTACCATTGTGAAGCTACATATAGGTAGTGACCTATATGTAGTGCACGCGTGTAATGGTGTCCCCGCACTCACAAAGTCCGGGAAATTGGCCCTGAACAATGTGGGGGCACCTTGGCTAGTGCCAGGGTGCCCTCACACTAAGTAACTTTGCACCTAACCTTTACCAGGTAAAGGTTAGACATAGAGGTGACTTATAAGTTACTAAAGTGCAGTGTAAAATGGCTGTGAAATAACGTGGATTTTATTTCACTCAGGCTGCAGTGGCAGGCCTGTGTAAGAATTGTCAGAGCTCCCTATGGGTGGCAAAAGAAATGCTGCAGCCCATAGGGATCTCCTGGAACCCCAATACCCTGGGTACCTCAGTACCATATACTAGGGAATTATAAGGGTGTTCCAGTAAGCCAATGTAAATTGGTCAAATTGGTCACTAGCCTGTTAGTGACAATTTGAAAGAAATGAGAGAGCATAACCACTGAGGTTCTGATTAGCAGAGCCTCAGTGAGACAGTTATTCACTACACAGGTAACACATTCAGGCACACTTATGAGCACTGGGGCCCTGGCTGACAGGGTCCCAGTGACACATACAACTAAAACAACATATATACAGTGAAAAATGGGGGTAACATGCCAGGCAAGGTGGTACTTTCCTACACAACCCCCCCCCCCAAACGAAGGACAATAAGACTAGTCATTCCCTGATGGGTCTTCATTGTCTAAGTGGAAATATCTGGAGAGTCCATCTACATTGGAGTGGCTACTCCCAGGTCTATGTTCCACTGTATAGTTCATTCCCTGTAGGGATATGGACCACCTCAACAATTTAGGATTTTCACCTTTCATTTGTTTTAGCCAAAGTAGAGGTTTGTGGTCTGTCTGAACAATGAAGTGAGTGCCAAACAGGTATGGCCTCAACTTCTTCAGTGCCCAGACCACAGCAAAGGCCTCTCTCTCAATGGCAGACCAACGCTTTTCTCTAGGGGTCAACCTCCTACTAATAAAAGCAACAGGTTGATCCTGGCCCTCAGAATTAAGTTGTGATAGGACTGCCCCTACTCCTAATTCAGATGCATCAGTTTGGACATAGAATGTTTTAGAGTAACAATGGCTTTTCAGGACAGGTGCAGAGCACATGGCCTGCTTCAGCTCCTCAAAAGCTTTCTGACAGTTTGCTGTCCATAATACCTTTTTAGGCATTTTCTTGGATGTGAGGTCATTAAGAGGGGCTGCCATGGAGCCATAGTTCTTAATGAACCTCCTGTAATACCCAGTGAGGCCTGGGAAGGCTCTTACCTGAGTCTGAGTAGTAGGGGGAACCCAATCAATAATTGTTTGGATTTTCCCCTGTAGTGGTGCAATCTGTTCCCCACCAACAAGGTGTCCCAGATAAACCACCTTACCCTGCCCTATCTGCAACTTTGAAGCCTTGATAGTGAGGCCTGCCTTTTGCAGGGCCTCCAAAACTTTCCATAGGTGGACCAGGTGATCATCCCAGCTGGAGCTAAAGACAGCTATATCGTCCAAATATGCTGCACTGAAAGCTTCCAGCCCTTCCAGGACTGTGTTCACCAACCTCTGAAAAGTGGCAGGTGCATTTTTCAATCCAAAAGGCATTACAGTGAACTGGTAATGTCCTCCAATGGTTGAAAATGCAGTTTTAGGTTTAGCATCTTCTGATAATTTGATCTGCCAATACCCTGCAGTCAAATCAAAAGTGCTTAGATACTTGGCAGATGCCAGTGTATCTATGAGCTCATCTGCCCTGGGTATAGGGTGAGCATCAGTTTTAGTTACCTGGTTGAGACCTCTGTAGTCTACACAAAACCGCATTTCCTTCTTTCCATCTTTGGAATGGGGTTTTGGTACAAGTACCACAGGAGAAGCCCATGGACTTTCAGAGTGCTCAACCACTCCCAGTTCTAACATTTTCTGCACCTCTTGCTTTATGCAGTCTCTGACAAGGTCAGGCTGCCTATAGATCTTACTTTTGACAGGCAAGCTGTCTCCAGTATCTATAGTGTGCTCACACCAAGAAGTGGTACCTGGCACAGTAGAGAAGAGTTCAGAAAACTGACCCAGGAGATTTATGCAATGGTCTTTCTGCTCAGCAGTAAGACAATCAGCCAAAACTACCCCTTCCACCAGAGCATCTTGTTCTGTGGAAGAGAAGAGATCAGGTAGAGGATTACTGTCTTCTTCCTGTCCCTCATCAGTTGCCATGAGCAGGGTGAGATCAGCCCTGTCATAGTAGGGTTTCAGGCGATTGACATGGAGCACCCTAAGGGGACTCCTGGCAGTGCCTAAGTCAACTAAATAGGTGACTTCACCCTTTTTCTCAACAATTGTGTGGGGTCCACTCCATTTATCTTGGAGTGCTCTTGGCGCCACAGGCTCCAAGACCCACACTTTCTACCCTGGTTGGTACTGAACCAAAACAGCCTTCTGGTCATGCCATTGCTTCTGGAGCTCTTGGCTGGCCTGAAGGTTTTTACTGGCCTTTTTCATATACTCAGCCATCCTTGATCTGAGGCCAAGTACATAATCCACAATATCTTGTTTTGGAGCTTTTAAAGGTTGTTCCCAACCCTCCTTGACAAGTGTTAGTGGACCCCTAACAGGGTGTCCAAAGAGGAGTTCAAAGGGGCTGAAGCCCACTCCTTTCTGGGGTACCTCCCTGTAGGCAAAAAGGAGGCATGGTAACAGGATATCCCATCTCCTGCGGAGTTTTTCAGGGAGACCCATAATCATGCCTTTGAGAGTTTTGTTAAATCTCTCCACCAGTCCATTTGTTTGTGGATGATAGGGTGTAGTGAATTTGTAAGTCACACCACACTCCTTCCACATGGCCTTTAAGTATGCAGACATGAAATTGCTTCCTCTGTCTGATACTACTTCCTTTGGGAAACCCACCCTGGAAAATATTCCCAGGAGGGCCTTTGCCACTGCAGGTGCTGTAGTGGTCCTTAAAGGAATTGCTTCAGGGTATCTTGTGGCATGGTCCACTACCACCAAGATAAACCTATTGCCTGAAGCAGTAGGAGGGTCAAGGGGGCCAACTATGTCAGCCCCTACCCTTTCAAAGGGAACCCCAACCACAGGCAGTGGAATAAGGGGTGCCTTTGGTGTGCCACCTGTCTTGCCACTGGCTTGACAGGTTTCACAGGACTTACAAAACTCTTTTGTGTCCTCAGACATTCTAGGCCAATGAAACAAGGGAACAAGTCTGTCCCAAGTTTTCATTTGTCCCAGATGTCCTGCTAGGGGAATGTCGTGAGCAATAGTTAGGAGGAACTTTCTGTACTCCTGGGGAATCACTAATCTCCTGGCAGCTCCAGGTTTAGGATCCCTTGCCTCAGTGTACAAGAGGTTGTCCTCCCAGTAAACTCTGTAAGAGTCACTTACATCCCCATTAGCTTGTTTGACAGCTTGCTGTCTTAGACCCTCTAGTGTGGGACAGGTTTCCGGTGCCACACTCAGCTCCTCCCTGGAAGGCCCCCCTTCACCCAAAAGCTCAGCAGTGTCTGCTTCCAGCTCCTCTGGTGTAGGTTCTGCACAGGGTGGAAATTCTTCTTCCTCAGAAGTAGAATCCACTGTAGAGGGAGGGATAGTAGGTAGTGCTTTACTTCTACTAGCCCTAGCTTTAGGGAGCACTTGGTCCATTGTTCCAGGATCCAAGCTTCCCTGTCCTTTTTGCTTTTTGGCCTGAGCCCTGGTTAAAGCAAAAATATGCCCTGAGATGCCCAGCATTGCTGCATGGGCCTCCAACTCCACATCTGACCAAGCTGATGTCTCCAAATCATTTTCTAGTAGACAGTCTACAGGTAAATCTGAGGCTACCACAACTTTCTTTGGACCAGTAACCCCCCCCAGTTGAGATTTACAACAGCCATGGGGTGGCTAAGTGAGTTGTTGTGAGCATCGGTTACTTGGTACTGGTGACCAAGTAGGTGTTGTTCAGTGTGGACCAGTTTCTCTATCACCATTGTGACACTGGCACCAGTGTCCCTGTAGGCCTGAACCTCAACACCATTTATTAGGGGTAGCTGCTTGTACTTATCCATATTAAGGGGACAAGCAACTAAGGTGGCTAACTCAATAGCCCCCTCAGAGACTAGCACAGCCTCTGTGGTCTCCCTAACAAGACCAACCCCAACTAAGTTACCAAAGGTGAGCCCAGCTACTCCCTTAGATTGGCTATTAGTAGGTTTGCTCCCACCACCACTGCTATTAGTAGGGACACTAGGTGTAGCAGTAGGGGTTGTAGTGGTAGGAGGCTTGGTGCTTTTCTTTGGACAACTGGGATCTGTTGTGCAATGGCCTTTTATTTTACATAAATAGCACCATGGTTTCTTTTCCTTGTTTTGATTAGAAGAGGATTTGGGCCCACCACCCCCACCAGAGTGTTTTTGTGGGCCTGATGAAGACTCATTTTTAGATTTGTCCCAACCCTTGTCAGAAGACTTACCATCCTTCTTCTTATTGCCATCTTTGTCACTCCCTGTATGAACTTTTCTGTTCACCCTTGTTCTGACCCATTTGTCTGCCTTCTTTCTCAATTCTTGGGGAGAGGTCAGATCAGAGTCCACCAAGTACTGGTGCAACAAATCAGACACACAATTATTAAGAATATGCTCTCTCAGGATCAAGTTATACAGGCTGTCATAATCAGTAACTTTACTGCCATGTAACCACCCCTCCAAGGCCTTCACTGAATGGTCAATGAAATCAACCCAGTCTTGTGAAGACTCCTTTGTGGTCTCTCTGAACTTTATCCTGTATTGTTCAGTGGTTAAGCCATAACCATCCAGGAGTGCATTCTTAAGAACTTTGTAATCATTGGCTTCACTTTCTTTCACAGTAAGGAGCCTATCCCTACCTTTTCCACTAAAAGATAGCCATAGGATAGCCGCCCACTGCCTTTGAGGGACATCCTGTACAGCACAGGCCCTCTCAAGTGCAGCAAACCACTTGTTAATGTCATCCCCCTCCTTGTAAGGGGGAACTATCTTGTGCAGATTCCTGGAATCATGCTCTTTTGCAGGATGACTATGGGGAATACTGCTGCTGCCACCATGGGTTTCTAAACCCAATTTCTGTCTCTCCTTCTCTACTTCTAAGGTCTGTCTATCCAAATCCAGCTGTTGCTTCTTGAGCTTCAGTCTGGTTTGTTCCACTCTCAATCTATTGAGCTCCCTTTCTAACAATCTGTCATCAGGATGGGTGGGAGGGACATGCCTTGAAACAGAAGTATGGTGAGAATGGACAGAAGGAGACCTGTCCCTTACAGAAGGCACCCTAGCAGCTTGGCTAACAGAAACATCACTTCTACTGTGGTGAGAATGAATGCTCTTGCTATGATGTGAGACACCACCATCTGTATGGTGTGACTCCACATCAGTACCAACTATGCTAGACTGTCTAGTAATGGGCAGGCTAGGAAGTTTCTTTCCTGAATCTTTTCCTTGGGGAGTCCCAGGATCAGATTGGGAACCATTAGCTACTTTTTCAACAGATGGGGCACTTTTGGCCTTATCTTGTTCTCTAAGCATATTAAGCAACAATTCCAAAGAAGGATTCTTCCCTACACTCAAACCTCTTTCTATACAGAGACTCCTTGCTCCTTTCCAGCTAAGGTGGTCATATGCAAGTTTAGACAGATCAACATTTTGGCCTGTGCCAGACATTTTAGAAAGAGTTTAAGTGACAGAAAAAGTGAAGAAAAAGTTTTTCAGAAGTTTTAGAAAGACAGAAAAAAAAACTTTTAAAACTTTTTAGAAC
This sequence comes from Pleurodeles waltl, assembly GCF_031143425.1. Classification (NCBI taxonomy): domain Eukaryota; kingdom Metazoa; phylum Chordata; class Amphibia; order Caudata; family Salamandridae; genus Pleurodeles; species Pleurodeles waltl. The sequence goes on from NC_090440.1 coordinate 1,211,798,989, forward strand.
TTTTTTAGCAAGTTTAGAAGTACTTTTCAGCACTTAGAAAAGAGTGAAAAGAGGAAATGCAAAACTTTTTAGCTATGTGTACACACACTGAACTTGTTTTGTATATTTTTCTCTTAGGAAAAGTACAATGACAAGAGTGGTAAGTAGTCTCAAAGCACTTATCCCAGCGCTGCACAACCAATGTAGGAGGTTGGACTGGCTTGTAGTGAGTATCAAGGGGTACTTGCACCTTGCACCAGGCCCAGTTATCCTTTATTAGTGTATAGGGTGTCTAGCAGCATAGGCTGATAGATAATGGTAGCTTAGCAGAGCAGCTTAGGCTGAACTAGGAGACGAGTAAAGCTCCTACAGTACCACTAGTGTCACTTGCACAATATCATAAGAAAACACAATATACAGATATACTAAAAATAAAGGTACTTTATTTTTATGACAATATACCAAAGTATCTCAGAGTGTACCCTCAGTATGAGGATAGCAAATATACACAAGATATATGTACACAATACCAAAAATATGCAGTATAGTCTTAGAAAACAGTGCAAACAATGTATAGTTACAATAGGATGCAATGGGGACACATAGGGATAGGGGCAACACAAACCATATAATCCAAAAGTGGAATGCGAACCACGAATGGACCCCAAACCTATGTGACCTTGTAGAGGGTCACTGGGACTATTAGAAAATAGTGAGGGTTAGAAAAATAGCCCACCCCAAGACCCTGAAAAGTGAGTGCAAAGTGCACTAAAGTTCCCCAAAGGACATAGAAGTCGTGATAGGGGAATTCTGCAGGAAAGACACAAACCAGCAATGCAACAACAATGGATTTCCAGTCGAGGGTACCTGTGGAACAAGGGGACCAAATCCAAAAGTCACAAGCAAGTCGGAGATGGGCAGATGCCCAGGAAATGCCAGCGGTGGGTGCAAAGAAGCTACTACTGGACAGTAGAAGCTGAGGATTCTGCAGGAACGACAAGGGCTAGAGACTTCCCCTTTGGAGGATGGATCCACCCCGCCGTGGAGAGTCGTGCAGAAGTATTTTCCTGCCGAAAGATTGCCAACAAAGCCTTGCTAGCTGCAAGTTGTGCTGTTAGTGTTTTTGGATGCTGCTGTGGCCCAGGAGGGACCAGGATGTCGCCACTTGGATAAGGGGACAGAGGGGTCGCCCAGCAAGTCAGGGAGCCCTCACAGAAGCAGGCAGCACCCGCAGAAGTACTGGAACAGGCACTTGGAAGAGGAGAGAACCGGAGTCCACCCGAAGTCACAAAAGGGAGTCCCACGATGCTGGAGGACAACTCAGAAGGTTGTGCACTGCAGGTTAGAGTGTGGAGGACCCAGGCCTGGCTGTGCATGAAGGAAATCCTGGAAGAGTGCACAGGAGCCGGAGCAGTTGCAAATCACGCGGTACCCAGCAATGCAGTCTAGTGTGGGGAGGCAAGGACTTACCTCCACCAAACTTGGACTGAAGAGTCACTGGACTGTGGGAGTCACTTGGACACAGTTGCTGGATTCAAGGGACCTCGCTCGTCGTGCTGAGAGGAGACCCAAGGGACCGGTGATGCAGTTCTTTGGTGCCTGCGGTTGCAGGGGTAAGATTCCGTCGACCCACGGGAGATTTCTTCGGAGCTTCTAGTGCAGAGAGGAGGCTGTTACGACTCGGTCGTCTCATTTCCAGGGGGCGCTGTAAGGGGACTGTCAGAAGCCTGGGAATCACCTTGAACACCTATCTAGAGTCCCTTGCTGACTCCTGTTTGTTTCTCTTTTTTCCATGGTACACTTGTGTAGGACTACATTTGCTTCTTGGGACTGCAAATCCCATAATGCACAGCTTGGTAGTCAGGAAAACCCGGATTCTGTTTCCCATTGTTTTCAATGGGAGAAGTCCAGTTGCTCCTTTTCACTGGATCCTCTCCTCCAGGACTTGCAAGTGTCCGAAACCACACACACCTGAAACCTCTCCTGTGCAGCCCAGCTTGGAACTGCTTATAAGCAGCCATTTCCTCAAGCTCCCCGTCGTGCATCGGACTTCAATTCCTTTGTGTTACAGACCCCTTGTCGGATGGTGTTCCAGTTTTGTTCCTGCTCCCTGTTTCTCTGCCCTGCTCCTGATTGTTCCAGCCAGAGTCTGCTCCCTATTTCTTAGCCTTGTACCTGTCTACAGGTAAATCTGAGGCTACCACAACTTTCTTTGGACCAGTAACCCCCCCCAGTTGAGATTTACAACAGCCATGGGGTGGCTAAGTGAGTTGTTGTGAGCATCGGTTACTTGGTACTGGTGACCAAGTAGGTGTTGTTCAGTGTGGACCAGTTTCTCTATCACCATTGTGACACTGGCACCAGTGTCCCTGTAGGCCTGAACCTCAACACCATTTATTAGGGGTAGCTGCTTGTACTTATCCATATTAAGGGGACAAGCAACTAAGGTGGCTAACTCAATAGCCCCCTCAGAGACTAGCACAGCCTCTGTGGTCTCCCTAACAAGACCAACCCCAACTAAGTTACCAAAGGTGAGCCCAGCTACTCCCTTAGATTGGCTATTAGTAGGTTTGCTCCCACCACCACTGCTATTAGTAGGGACACTAGGTGTAGCAGTAGGGGTTGTAGTGGTAGGAGGCTTGGTGCTTTTCTTTGGACAACTGGGATCTGTTGTGCAATGGCCTTTTATTTTACATAAATAGCACCATGGTTTCTTTTCCTTGTTTTGATTAGAAGAGGATTTGGGCCCACCACCCCCACCAGAGTGTTTTTGTGGGCCTGATGAAGACTCATTTTTAGATTTGTCCCAACCCTTGTCAGAAGACTTACCATCCTTCTTCTTATTGCCATCTTTGTCACTCCCTGTATGAACTTTTCTGTTCACCCTTGTTCTGACCCATTTGTCTGCCTTCTTTCTCAATTCTTGGGGAGAGGTCAGATCAGAGTCCACCAAGTACTGGTGCAACAAATCAGACACACAATTATTAAGAATATGCTCTCTCAGGATCAAGTTATACAGGCTGTCATAATCAGTAACTTTACTGCCATGTAACCACCCCTCCAAGGCCTTCACTGAATGGTCAATGAAATCAACCCAGTCTTGTGAAGACTCCTTTGTGGTCTCTCTGAACTTTATCCTGTATTGTTCAGTGGTTAAGCCATAACCATCCAGGAGTGCATTCTTAAGAACTTTGTAATCATTGGCTTCACTTTCTTTCACAGTAAGGAGCCTATCCCTACCTTTTCCACTAAAAGATAGCCATAGGATAGCAGCCCACTGCCTTTGAGGGACATCCTGTACAGCACAGGCCCTCTCAAGTGCAGCAAACCACTTGTTAATGTCATCCCCCTCCTTGTAAGGGGGAACTATCTTGTGCAGATTCCTGGGATCATGCTCTTTTGCAGGATGACTATGGGGAATACTGCTGCTGCCACCATGGGTTTCTAAACCCAATTTCTGTCTCTCCTTCTCTACTTCTAAGGTCTGTCTATCCAAATCCAGCTGTTGCTTCTTGAGCTTCAGTCTGGTTTGTTCCACTCTCAATCTATTGAGCTCCCTTTCTAACAATCTGTCATCAGGATGGGTGGGAGGGACATGCCTTGAAACAGAAGTATGGTGAGAATGGACAGAAGGAGACCTGTCCCTTACAGAAGGCACCCTAGCAGCTTGGCTAACAGAAACATCACTTCTACTGTGGTGAGAATGAATGCTCTTGCTATGATGTGAGACACCACCATCTGTATGGTGTGACTCCACATCAGTACCAACTATGCTAGACTGTCTAGTAATGGGCAGGCTAGGAAGTTTCTTTCCTGAATCTTTTCCTTGGGGAGTCCCAGGATCAGATTGGGAACCATTAGCTACTTTTTCAACAGATGGGGCACTTTTGGCCTTATCTTGTTCTCTAAGCATATTAAGCAACAATTCCAAAGAAGGATTCTTCCCTACACTCAAACCTCTTTCTATACAGAGACTCCTTGCTCCTTTCCAGCTAAGGTGGTCATATGCAAGTTTAGACAGATCAACATTTTGGCCTGTGCCAGACATTTTAGAAAGAGTTTAAGTGACAGAAAAAGTGAAGAAAAAGTTTTTCAGAAGTTTTAGAAAGACAGAAAAAAAAACTTTTAAAACTTTTTAGAACTTTTTAGCAAGTTTAGAAGTACTTTTCAGCACTTAGAAAAGAGTGAAAAGAGGAAATGCAAAACTTTTTAGCTATGTGTACACACACTGAACTTGTTTTGTATATTTTTCTCTTATGAAAAGTACAATGACAAGAGTGGTAAGTAGTCTCAAAGCACTTATCCCAGCGCTGCACAACCAATGTAGGAGGCTGGACTGGCTTGTAGTGAGTATCAAGGGGTACTTGCACCTTGCACCAGGCCCAGTTATCCTTTATTAGTGTATAGGGTGTCTAGCAGCATAGGCTGATAGATAATGGTAGCTTAGCAGAGCAGCTTAGGCTGAACTAGGAGACGAGTAAAGCTCCTACAGTACCACTAGTGTCACTTGCACAATATCATAAGAAAACACAATATACAGATATACTAAAAATAAAGGTACTTTATTTTTATGACAATATACCAAAGTATCTCAGAGTGTACCCTCAGTATGAGGATAGCAAATATACACAAGATATATGTACACAATACCAAAAATATGCAGTATAGTCTTAGAAAACAGTGCAAACAATGTATAGTTACAATAGGATGCAATAGGGACACATAGGGATAGGGGCAACACAAACCATATAATCCAAAAGTGGAATGCGAACCACGAATGGACCCCAAACCTATGTGACCTTGTAGAGGGTCACTGGGACTATTAGAAAATAGTGAGGGTTAGAAAAATAGCCCACCCCAAGACCCTGAAAAGTGAGTGCAAAGTGCACTAAAGTTCCCCAAAGGACATAGAAGTCGTGATAGGGGAATTCTGCAGGAAAGACACAAACCAGCAATGCAACAACGATGGATTTCCAGTCGAGGGTACCTGTGGAACAAGGGGACCAAGTCCAAAAGTCACAAGCAAGTCGGAGATGGGCAGATGCCCAGGAAATGCCAGCGGTGGGTGCAAAGAAGCTACTACTGGACAGTAGAAGCTGAGGATTCTGCAGGAACGACAAGGGCTAGAGACTTCCCCTTTGGAGGATGGATCCACCCCGCCGTGGAGAGTCGTGCAGAAGTATTTTCCTGCCGAAAGATTGCCAACAAAGCCTTGCTAGCTGCAAGTTGTGCTGTTAGTGTTTTTGGATGCTGCTGTGGCCCAGGAGGGACCAGGATGTCGCCACTTGGATAAGGGGACAGAGGGTGCGCCCAGCAAGTCAGGGAGCCCTCACAGAAGCAGGCAGCACCCGCAGAAGTACTGGAACAGGCACTTGGAAGAGGAGAGAACCGGAGTCCACCCGAAGTCACAAAAGGGAGTCCCACGATGCTGGAGGACAACTCAGAAGGTTGTGCACTGCAGGTTAGAGTGTGGAGGACCCAGGCCTGGCTGTGCATGAAGGAAATCCTGGAAGAGTGCACAGGAGCCGGAGCAGTTGCAAATCACGCGGTACCCAGCAATGCAGTCTAGTGTGGGGAGGCAAGGACTTACCTCCACCAAACTTGGACTGAAGAGTCACTGGACTGTGGGAGTCACTTGGACACAGTTGCTGGATTCAAGGGACCTCGCTCGTCGTGCTGAGAGGAGACCCAAGGGACCGGTGATGCAGTTCTTTGGTGCCTGCGGTTGCAGGGGTAAGATTCCGTCGACCCACGGGAGATTTCTTCGGAGCTTCTAGTGCAGAGAGGAGGCTGTTACGACTCAGTCGTCCCATTTCCAGGGGGCGCTGTAAGGGGACTGTCAGAAGCCTGGGAATCACCTTGAACACCTATCTAGAGTCCCTTGCTGACTCCTGTTTGTTTCTCTTTTTTCCATGGTACACTTGTGTAGGACTACATTTGCTTCTTGGGACTGCAAATCCCATAATGCACAGCTTGGTAGTCAGGAAAAACCGGATTCTGTTTCCCATTGTTTTCAATGGGAGAAGTCCAGTTGCTCCTTTTCACTGGATCCTCTCCTCCAGGACTTGCAAGTGTCCGAAACCACACACACCTGAAACCTCTCCTGTGCAGCCCAGCTTGGAACTGCTTATAAGCAGCCATTTCCTCAAGCTCCCCGTCGTGCATCGGACTTCAATTCCTTTGTGTTACAGACCCCTTGTCGGATGGTGTTCCAGTTTTGTTCCTGCTCCGTGTTTCTCTGCCCTGCTCCTGATTGTTCCAGCCAGAGTCTGCTCCCTATTTCTTAGCCTTGTACCTGTTTGTTTCTTCCAAAGCCTGCTCCCTGTTTCTCTGCCCTGCTCCTGCCTTGTTTCAGCCTGAACCTTCTCTCTGTTTCCCAGTCCTGTTTACTGCTCATTTCCTACTCCCTGTATTCCAGTCCTGTCCTTGCCTGTTCCAGCCAGAGCCTGTTCTCAGTTTCCCAGTCCTGTCTCTGTCTGTCCCAGCCAGAAGTTTGCGCCCTGTTTTCAAGTCCTAGACCCGCCTTTGCTTCAGCCTGAGCCTGTTCCTAGTTCTTGCCTCTGCCTCTTTGTTTGTTCCCTTCTGTTTCTGTTTCTTCTTGGTTCTTTGTGTCTGGTAAGTGTTCTATCAGTCTTCACCAGTGTATACGTGTCCTCCTGTGTACTGGGGTTGGCTCCTGGTTTCCAGGAGGCAATTCCAGCCCCCATCCTTGTCCAGTGTTATACGTTGTATTTCGTGCCTAACAGTGACAGTGTGCTATTGCTGTTTTCTCAGGAATCGCCACTGTGTTTCGAGCTGGACCCACAAGAGCGTGTCCTGTGTATGTAAGTACTATCCTTGTTTGTGCTCTAGGGTCCAGAGACAGAATCACTTCTGCTGCCTCCTTTCTATGGGGCTGGCAGGGTGACTATCTGTAAGAGCAAACTGCACAGAGGCATTGAGATTCCCTGTCACTGTGGGAGGTTCTGCGCCTTACTCTGTGTACAACCCCAGCGTGTTTGTCCACTGGTAATCTGTTTCCTGTTTGTTCGCACAAGGGTTGCTCTGCTTTTACTTTCCTGTTTCCTGTGCCTATCCATAGCTGTCCTTTCCGTGTATGCCTTTAGCTGCTCCTCTGCCCCAGTCTACTACCTCTTTAGGATATTCGGTGACCTCAAGGGGTGTCCCAACCAAAGTCCTGATCAGACCCGCCCGAAACCGTGACAGAGGCAGACTACCCCCACAGCATGCACCACCAGGAAAACAGTCGAGAAGGCGGCAGGATCAGCGTTACAGAGTTGCAGTAGTCGTCTTAGCTACTTTGTTGCAGTTTTGCAGGCTTCCAGCGCGGTCAGCAGTCGATTCCTTGGCAGAAGGTGAAGAGAGAGATGCAGAGGAACTCTGATGAGCTCATGCATTCGTTTTCTAAGGAAATCCCCAAAGCAGAGACCCTAAATAGCCAGAAAAGAGGGTTTGGCTACTTAGGAGAGAGGATAGGCTAGCAACACCTGAAGGAGCCTATCAGAAGGAGTCTCTGACGTCACCTGCTGGCCCTGGCCACTCAGAGCAGTCCAGTGTGCCAGCAGCAATTCTGTTTCCAAGATGGCAGAGGTCTGGAGCACACTGGAGGAGCTCTGGACACCTCCCAGGGGAGGTGCAGGTCAGGGGAGTGGTCACTCCCCTTTCCTTTGTCCAGTTTCGTGCCAGAGCAGGGCTAAGGGGTCCCTGAACCGGTGTAGACTGGCTTATGCAGAAATGGGCACCAAATGTGCCCTTGAATGAATTTCCAGAGGCTGGGGGAGGCTACTTCTCCCCTGCCTTCACACCATTTTCCAAAGGGAGAAGGTGTAACACCCTCTCTCAGAGGAAGTCCTTTGTTCTGCCATCCTGGGACAAGCCTGGCTTGACCCCAGGAGGGCAGAAACCTGTCTGAGGGGTTGGCAGCAGCAGCAGCTCCAGTGAAACCCCAGGAAAGGCAGTTTGGCAGTACCAGGGTCTGTGCTACAGACCACTGGGATCATGGGATTGTGCCAACTATGCCAGTATGGCACAGAGGGGGCAATTCCATGATCATAGACATGTTACATGGCCATATTCGGAGTTACCATTGTGAAGCTACATATAGGTAGTGACCTATGTGTAGTGCACGCGTGTAATGGTGTCCCCGCACTCACAAAGTGCGGGGAATTTGCCCTGAACAATGTGGGAGCACCTTGGCTAGTGCCAGGGTGCCCACACACTAAGTAACTTAGCACCCAACCTTTACCAGGTAAAGGTTAGACATATAGGTGACTTATAAGTTACTTAAGTGCAGTGGTAAATGGCTGTGAAATAACGTGGATGTTATTTCACTCAGGCTGCAGTGGCAGGCCTGTGTAAGAATTGTCAGAGCTCCCTATGGGTGGCAAACGAAATGCTGCAGCCCATAGGGATCTCCTGGAACCCCAATACCCTGGGTACCTCAGTACCATATACTAGGGAATTATAAGGGTGTTCCAGTATGCCAATGTGAATTGGTAAAATTGGTCACTAGCCTGTTAGTGACAATTTGGAAAGAAATGAGAGAGCATAACCACTGAGGTTCTGATTAGCAGAGCCTCAGTGAGACAGTTAGTCATAACACAGGTAACACATACAGGGCACACTTATGTGCACTTGGGCCCTGGCTGGCAGGGTCCCAGTGACACATACAACTAAAACAACATATATACAGTGAAATATGGGGGTAACATGCCAGGCAAGATGGTACTTTCCTACACAACCCCCCCCCCCCAAACGAATGACAATAAGACTAGCCATGCCCTGATGAGTCTTCATTGTCTAAGTGGAAATATCTGGAGAGTCCATCTGCATTGGAGTGGGTAATCCCAGGTCTATGTTCCACTGTATAGTCCATTCCCTGTAGGGATATGGACCACCGCAACAATTTAGGGTTTTCACCTTTCATTTGTTTTAGCCAAAGTAGAGGTTTGTGGTCTGTCTGAACAATGAAGCGAGTGCCAAACAGGTATGGCCTCAACTTCTTCAGTGCCCAGACCACAGCAAAGGCCTCCCTCTCTATGGCAGAGCAACGCTTTTCTCTAGGGGTCAACCTCCTGCTGATAAAAGCAACAGGTTGATCCTGGCCATCAGAATTAAGTTGTGATAAGACTGCCCCTACCCCTAATTCAGATGCATCAGTTTGGACAATTAATTTTTTGGAGTAACAGGGGCTTTTCAGGACAGGTGCAGAGCACATGGCCTGCTTCAGCTCCTCAAGAGCTTTCTGACAGTTTGCTGTCCATAATACCTTTTTAGGCATTTTCTTAGATGTGAGGTCATTAAGAGGGGCTGCAATGGAGCCATAGTTCTTTATGAAGCTCCTGTAGTACCCAGTGAGGCCTAAGAAGGCTCTCACCTGAGTTGTAGGGGGAACCCAATCTATAATAGTTTGGATTTTCCCCTGAAGTGTTGCAATCTGTTCTCCACCTACCAGGTGTCCCAGATAAACCACCTTCCCCTGCCCTATCTGGCACTTTGAAGCCTTGATAGTGAGGCCTGCATTTTGCAGGGCATCCAAAACTTTCCATAGGTGGACCAGGTGATCATCCCAGCTGGATCTAAAGACAGCTATATCATCTAGATATGCTACACTAAAAGCTTCCAGCCCTTGCAGGACTGTATTCACCAACCTTTGAAAAGTGGCAGGTGCATTTTTTAATCCAAAAGCCATTACTGTGAATTGGTAATGGCCTCCAATGGTTGAAAATGTAGTTTTTGCTTTTGCATCCTCTGATAACTTGATCTGCCAATACCCTGCAGTCAAATCAAAGGTGCTTAGATACTTGGCAGATGCCAGTGTATCTATTAGCTCATCTGCCCTGGGTATAGGGTGAGCATCAGTTTTGGTTACCTGGTTGAGACCTTTATAGTCTACACAAAACCGCATTTCCTTCTTTCCATCCTTGGAATGAGGTTTTGGTACAAGTATTACAGGAGAGGCCCATGGACTTTCAGAGTGCTCAACCACTCCCAGTTGAAGCATTGTCTGCACTTCTTGCTTTATGCAGTCTCTGACATGGTCAGGCTGCCTATAGATCTTAATTTTGACAGGCAAGCTGTCTCCAGTATCTATAGTGTGCTCACACCAAGAAGTGGTGCCTGGCACAGTAGAGAAGAGTTCAGAAAACTGACCCAGGAGATTTATGCAGTGGTCTTTCTGCTCAGCAGTAAGACAATCTGCCAGTACTACCCCTTCCACTAGAGCATCTTGTTCTGTGGAAGAGAAGAGATCAGGGAGAGGGTCAATCTCTTCTTCCTGTCCCTCATCTGTTGCCATGAGCAGGGTGAGATCCGCCCTGTCATAGTAGGGTTTCAGGCGATTGACATGGAGCACCCTAAGGGGACTCCTGGCAGTGCCTAAGTCAACTAAGTAGGTGACTTCTCCCTTCTTTTCAACAATTATGTGGGGTCCACTCCATTTGTCTTGGAGTGCTCTTGGGGCCACAGGCTCCAAGACCCACACTTTCTGCCCTGGTTGGTACTGAACCAAAACAGCCTTCAGGTCATGCCATTGCTTTTGGAGCTCTTGGCTGGCCTGAAGGTTTTTACTGCCCTTTTTCATGTACTCAGCCATTCTAGATCTTAGGCCAAGTACATAGTCCACTATGTCTTGCTTTGGGGCTTTTAAAGGTTGTTCCCAACCCTCCTTAACAAGTGTTAGAGGACCTCTTACAGGGTGTCCAAATAGGAGTTCAAAGGAGCTGAAGCCCACTCCTTTTTTGGGGTACCTCCCTTTAAGCAAAATGGAGGCAAGGTAACAGGATATCCCATCTCCTACGGAGTTTTTCAGGGAGTCCCATTATCATATCTTTGAGAGTTTTGTTAAATCTCTCCACCAGTCCATTTGTTTGTGGATGATAGGGTGTGGTGAACTTGTATGTCACACCACATTCCTTCCACATTGGCTTTAAGTAAGCAGACATGAAATTGCTTCCCCTGTCTGATACCACCTCTTTTAGGAAGCCCACCCTGGAAAAGATTCCCAGGAGGGCCTTTGCCACTGCAGGAGCTGTAGTGGTCCTTAGAGGAATTGCTTCAGGATATCTGGTAGCATGGTCCACTACCACCAAGATAAACCTATTGCCTGAAGCAGTAGGAGGGTCAAGGGGGCCAACTATGTCAACCCCTACCCTTTCAAAGGGAACCCCAACCACAGGCAGTGGAATAAGAGGTGCCTTTGGAGTGCCACCTGTCTTGCCACTGGCTTGACAGGTTTCACAGGACTTACAAAATTATTTTGAGTCCTCTGACATTCTAGGCCAATGAAACAAGGGGACAAGCCTGTCCCAAGTTTTCATTTGCCCCAAATGTCCAGCTAAGGGAATGTCGTGGGCTAGAGTTAGGAGGAACTTTCTGTACTCCTGAGGAATCACCAATCTCCTGGCAGCTCCAGGTTTTGGATCCCTTGCTTCAGTGTACAAGAGGTTGCCCTCCCAGTAAACTCTGTGAGAGTCACTGACATCCCCATTTGCTTGTTTGACAGCTTGCTGCCTTAGACCCTCTAGTGTGGGACAGGTATGCTGTGCCACACTCAGCTCCTCCCTGGCAGGCCCCCCGTCACCCAAAAGCTCAGCAGTGTCTGCTTCCAGCTCCTCTGGTGTAGGTTCTGCACAGGGTGGAAATTCTTCTTCCTCAGAAGTTGAATCCACTGTAGAGGGAGGGATAGTAGGTAGTGTTTTACCCTTACTAACCCTAGCTTTAGGGAGCACTTGGTCCATTCTTCCAGGATCCAAGTCACCCTGTCCTTTTTGCATTTTGGCCTGAGCCCTGGTTAAAGCAAAAATATGCCCTGGAATGCCCAGCATTGCTGCATGAGCCTCCAACTCCACTTCTGCCCAAGCTGATGTCTCCAAATCATTTCCTAATAGACAGTCTACAGGTAAATCTGAGGCAACCACAACTTTCTTTGGACCAGTAACCCCCCCCCCCCAGTTGAGATTCACAACAGCCATGGGGTGGCTAAGAGTGTTGTTATGAGCATCGGTTACTTGGTACTGGTGACCAAGTAGGTGTTGTTCAGGGTGGACCAGTTTCTCTATTACCATGGTAACACTGGCAACTGTGTCCCTGTAGGCCTGAACCTCAACACCATTTATTAGGGGTAGTTGCTTGTACTTATCCATGTTAAGGGGACAAGCAACCAAGGTGGCTAAATCAATAGCCCCCTCAGAGACTAATACAGCCTCTGTGGTCTCCCTAACAAGACCAACCCCAACTAAGTTACCAAAAGTGAGCCCAGCTACTCCCTTGGATTGGCTATTAGTAGGTTTGCTCCCACCACCACTATTACTAGGGGCACTAGGTGTAGCAGCAGGGGTTGTAGTGGTAGGAGGCTTGGTGCTTTTCTTTGGACAACTGGGATATGTTGTCCAATGGCCTTTTATTTTACATAAATAGCACCATGGTTTCTTTTCTTTGTTTTGATTTGAAGAGGATTTGGGCCCACCACCCCCACCAGAGGGTTTTTGTGGGCCTGATGAAGACTCATTTTTAGATTTGTCCCCACCTTTGTCAGAAGACTTACCATCCTTCTTCTTGCCATCTTTGTCACCCCCTGTATGAACATTTCTGTTCACCCTTGTTCTGACCCATTTGTCTGCCTTCTTTCCCAATTCTTGGGGAGAGGTCAGATCAGAGTCTACCAGGTACTGGTGTAACAAATCAGACACACAATTATTAAGAATATGCTCTCTCAGGATTAAGTTATACAGGCTTTCATAGTCAGAAACTTTACTGCCATGTAACCACCCCTCCAAGGCCTTCACTGAATGGTCAACAAAGTCTACCCAGTCTTGTGAAGACTCCTTTTTGGTTTCTCTGAACTTCATCCTGTACTGTTCAGTGGTTAAGCCATAACCATCTAGGAGTGCATTCTTAAGAACTGTAAAATTATTGGCATCACTTTCCTTTACAGTAAGGAGCCTATCCCTACCCTTTCCACTGAAAGATAGCCATAGGATAGCAGCCCACTGCCTTTGAGGGACCTCCTGTACAACACAGGCCATCTCAAGTGCAGCAAACCACTTGTTAATGTCATCCCCCTCCTTGTAAGGGGGAACTATCTTGTGCAGATTCCTAGAATCATGCTCTTTTGCAGGATGACTATTTGGAATACTGCTGCTGCCACCATGGGTTTCAAACCCCAATTTCTGTCTCTCTCTTTCTATCTCCAAGGACTGCCTATCTAAATCCAGCTGTTGCTTCTTGAGCTTCAGCCTGGATTGTTCCACTCTCAATCTATTGAGCTCCCTTTCTAACACTCTGTCATCAGGGTGAGTGGGTGAGGCATGTCTTGAGACAGAAGTATGGTGAGAATGAACAGAGGGAGACCTGACCCTAACAGATGGCACTCTAACAACCTGGCTAACAGAAGTAACACTCCTACTATGATGGGAAGGAACACTCTTACTGTGATGTGAGGTAACACTATTACTGTGGTGTGAAATCACATCAGTACCAGTTATGCTAGGTGGTCTGCTAATGGGCAGGTTGGGAAGGTTCCCTTCTAAATCCTTTGCTAGGGGTGCCCCATGGTCAGATTGGGAACCATCAGCTAATTTCTCAACAGAAGTGCCAACTAAGGTCTTATCTTGTTCAACGAGCATATTAACCAATAGTTCTCTTGAGGGATTCTTCCCTACCCCTAAACCTCTTTCAATGCAGACTCCTTGCTCCTTTCCAGCTAAGGTGATTGTAGGAGGCTGGACTGGCTTGTAGTGAGCACCAAGGGGTACTTGCACCTTGCACCAGGCCCAGTTATCCCTTATTAGTGTATAGGGTGTCTAGCAGCATAGACTGATAGATAATGGTAGCTTAGCAGAGCAGCTTAGGCTGAACTAGGAGACGAGTGAAGCTCCTATAGTACCACAAGTGTCACTTGCACAATATCATAAGAAAACACAATACACAGTTATACTAAAAATAAAGGTACTTTATTTTTATGACAATATGCCAAAGTATCTCAGAGTGTACCCTCAGAGTGAGGATAGCAAATATACACAAGTTATATGTACACAATACCAAAAATATGCAGTATAGTCTTAGAAAACAGTGCAAACAATGTATAGTTACAATAGGATGCAATGGGGACACATAGGGATAGGGGCAACACAAACCATATACTCCAAAAGTGGAATGCGAACCACGAATGGACCCCAAACCTATGTGACCTTGTAGAGGGTCGCTGGGACTATTAGAAAATAGTGAGGGTTAGAAAAATAGCCCTCCCCAAGACCCTGAAAAGTGAGTGCAAACTGCACTGAAGTTCCCCAAAGGACAAAGAAGTCGTGATAGGGGAATAATGCAGGAAAGACACAAACCAGCAATGCAACAACAATGGATTTCCAATCTAGGGTACCTGTGGAGCAAGGGGACCAAGTCCAAAAGTCACAAGCAAGTCGGAGATGGGCAGATGCCCAGGAAATGCCAGCTGTGGGTGCAAAGAAGCTTCTAATGGACAGAAGAAGCTGAGGTTTCTGCAGGAACGCAAAGGGCTAGAGACTTTCCCTTTGGAGGACGGATCCCTCTTGCCGTGGAGAGTTGTGTTTTCCTGCCAAAAGACCGCCAACAAGCCTTGCTAGCTGCAAATCGTGCGGTAAGCGTTTTTGGATGCTGCTGTAGCCCAGGAGGGACCAGGATGTCGCAAATTGCGTCAGGAGAGAGAGGGGATGTCGAGCAAGACAAGAAACCCTCTCAGCAGCAGGTAGCACCCGGAGAAGTGCCAGAAACAGGCACTACAAGGATGCGTGAAACGGTGCTCACCCGAAGTTACACAAAGGAGTCCCACGTCGCCGGAGACCAACTTAGAAAGTCGTGCAATGCAGGTTAGAGTGCTGTGGACCCAGGCTTGGCTGTGCACAAAGGATTTCCGCCGGAAGTGCACGGAAGCCGGAGTACTTGCAAAAGACGCAGTTTCCAACAATGCAGTCTGGCGTGGGGAGGCAAGGACTTACCTCCACCAAACTTGGACTGAAGAGTCACTGGACTGTGGGAGTCACTTGGACAGAGTTGCTGAGTTCAAGGTTCCTCGCTCGTCGTGCTGAGAGGAGACCCAGAGGACTGGTGATGCAGTTCTTTGGTGCCTGCGGTTGCAGGGGGAAGATTCCGTCGACCCACAGGAGATTTCTTCGGAGCTTCTAGTGCAGAGAGGAGGCAGACTACCCCCACAGCATGCAAACATCAGGAAAATAGTTGAGAAGGCGGCAGGATCAGCGTTACAAGGTCGCAGTAGTCGTCTTTGCTACTTTGTTGCAGTTTTGCAGGCTTCCAGCGCGGTCAGCAGTCGATTCCTTGGCAGAAGGTGAAGAGAGAGATGCAGAGGAGTTCTGATGAGCTCTTGCATTCGTTATCTAAAGAATTCCCCAAAGCAGAGACCCTAAATAGCCAGAAAAGGAGGTTTGGCTACTTAGGAGAGAGGATAGGCTAGCAACACCTGAAGGAGCCTATCAGAAGGAGTCTCTGACGTCACCTGCTGGCACTGGCCACTCAGAGCTGTCCAGTGTGCCAGCAGCACCTCTGTTTCCAAGATGGCAGAGGTCTGGAGCACACTGGAGGAGCTCTGGGCACCTCCCAGGGGAGGTGCAGGTCAGAGGAGTGGTCACTCCCCTTTCCTTTGTCCAGTTTCGTGCCAGAGCAGGGCTGAGGTATCCCTGAACCATTAAAGCATTTCCAGAGGCTGGGTAGGCTACTCCTCCCCTGCCTTAACACCTTTTTCCAAAAGGAGAGGGTGTAACACCCTCTCTCTGAGGAAGTCCTTTGTTCTGCCTTCCTGGGCCAAGCCTGGCTGGACCCCAGGAGGGCAGAAACCTGTCTGAGGGGTTGGCAGCAGCAGCAGCTGCAGTGAAACCCCTGAAAAGGCAATTTGGCAGTACCCGTGTCTGTGCTAGAGACCCGGGGAATCATGGGATTGTCTCCCCAATACCAGGATGGCATTGGGGGGGCAATTCCATGATCTTAGACATGTTACATGGCCATGTTCGGAGTTACCATTGTGAAGCTACACATAGGTAGTGACCTATGTGTAGTGCACGCGTGTAATGGTGTCCCCGCACTCACAAAGTCCAGGGAATTTGCCCTGAACAATGTGGGAGCACCTTGGCTAGTGTCAGGGTGCCCACACACTAAGTAACTTAGCACCCAACCTTTACCAGGTAAAGGTTAGACATATAGGTGACTTATAAGTTACTTAAGTGCAGTGGTAAATGGCTGTGAAATAACGTGGATGTTATTTCACTCAGGCTGCAGTGGCAGGCCTGTGTAAGAATTGTCAGAGCTCCCTATGGGTGGCAAAATAAATGCTGCAGCCCATAGGGATCTCCTGGAACCCCAATACCCTGGGTACCTCAGTACCATATACTAGGGAATTATAAGGGTGTTCCAGTATGCCAATGTGAATTGGTAAAATTGGTCACTAGCCTGTTAGTGACAATTTGGAAAGAAATGAGAGAGCATAACCACTGAGGTTCTGATTAGCAGAGCCTCAGTGAGACAGTTAGTCATAACACAGGTAACACATACAGGGCACACTTATGAGCACTGGGGCCCTGGCTGGCAGGGTCCCAGTGACACATAAAACTAAAACAACATATATACAGTGAAATATGGGGGTAACATGCCAGGCAAGATGGTACTTTCCTACAATTAGGTTCTCAGAAAAAATTCTGTTGTTTACCTCAGGGGCACAAGAACAGCCCCGGACTGTTTTCAGCTTGTGTGACTGCAAATTTGCACGACATTGACCCTAAAGCATTGTCCTATGTAGATGATATCTATCTTACGGATGATGAATTACTACAACATTTAAGACGGGTAGCCCACATTGCTGTGGGATTTGCTGAATTTGGCTTCAAATTCAACTTCAAAAATATAAAAATAGCCTTCCTCAGCGTCTTCTTTCTGGAATATGAGCTATCGGGTGAAGGAAAGAGCCTAGCACCACAATTCTTCGAAAAATGCGCACAATTTCAACCTCCAAATACAATTAAAAAACTCCAATCTCTATTGGGTTTCCTAAATTTTGGCAGAACTTACATTCCAGATTATGCATCATGCATAAAACCCTTATATGACTTAATACGTCCTGACTTCAACCAAATTTTGGACAGTCGAACACATACGCATTCTCAGAGACCTGCAGACAGACATGCTTGCAGCACAACATCTACACACAAGAGACAACAAAACACACTTGGTCATCAGAGTAATTGCTGGTGCCATCAGTTTCAACTAGGTAACTTTTAATGAGGGTGAGACCGTCCCAATAGCATAAAAATCACATTTATACTAAGCAGCAGAACAACGCTTTGCTCCCACTGAGAAATTCTGACTGCTGTTCAGATGGCTGTCATAAAATAAAGACCTCTAGCCCAGGGCAAATGCATTATTGTCGTTTCTCCCATCCCAGCCCTAGAGCCTTGTGGTACTGAAAATTCTGGACCCGTGTTATAAACATCGTCGTATCACAACGATTTTGGTATCAGCAGACCGAGAATGATTAGAATAGTATGCACAAGCATTGTATTCATATTCAGGTGACGAAATCACCCAAATATCAGAGTTTCCGACCTGAAACTCTGAGGTTCCGTTTAAACGACAGCCATTTTGTGATTGCCCTCACATAGGCCAATGACTAATGCTGAAAACGAGTCTGAAGGACACGTACATCTTTGCTGACTCCTCTGTGACCTGAGCAAGCTGACTCCACTGCCTGAAGCCAAACCTGTTCGGCCAGTTTCTTTCCCAGTGGCCGAATGAGATTAGTATCAAGGCACAACACATCATAAAACCTTTTCATCACACACAAACCATGCCTAATCTTACACACACCTGTCCCTGTTTCTTTCTTTATGACTTGCTTTACAAGGAGGAGGTGCCTATTTATATTGGGGGTCCGTCGATATCTGATGAAAGTACTGAGCCTTGCCGGGTAATTGATTGAGGGCTGGACAAACTGAAATATGGCTTGTCATCATAACCCTGCTATTTCTTTGTAGTGAAAATATGTGAATGGTCAACTGTAAAATAAGGAATGTTTGCCTAAAGCATAATATTTTGTATAAAAGAGAAGGTTAGCTTTACAAGGGGAGCAGTCTCCTGAGAATATACACCGTGTTGTATTTCTAGGATACCTGTAACTGGCTGCAGCCAATAAACAAGATCTTTGACTTCACCAAGAAGACTCTGTGTTTCTGTAGTCTGAAACAGGAAGGACTCGAAGTCTTAGGGTGTGTTCCCTGGCACCACTGGGTTCTGAAAAACCCAGTACTTCAGTTGGTGCCCAACGTGGGGTGATTTCAGCGGTACCGGTCCAAGCCAGAGGTTCGTGAGGAGCTTCGTGTGAAAATTCTGGAGGGAGGCCGCCACTTCATCGACCCCTGTATGTCGACGTGGTCCGAAAGTCTTTGCTGCGAGGTTCCCCGCTTTCCGACGGCTACGAAGGACTGCTGCCCTGACTATCGCCCTGTTTTGGACCCTTGATGATTTGGTAGAGCGAAACGATAAACGAGTCTTCTGGTGACGTCATCGAGTTAAGTATAAGTGGAGCGTGTCCCAGTCCTTAGTTTGGTTCTTAGTTTGGTATCCCCTTGGGATCTTTGATTTGGAACTTGCAAGTACCAAAGCCGAGGGATTCGTGTTTTCACGAGACTATCGTATTCGATAATCTTTTGAAGTTTGAAGCTAGACTGGAGAGCGAAGATGCCTGGTCTTAACAGACATGGAATTTTTTTTTGTCTTGGTTATAATAGGGATTCCCGATTGGAGGACTCGTGTCCGGTTCCTCCGATTGGAACTCCAACCTATGAACTATATGTGAAACATGGCATAGGCCCCATCATATATAATGAAGTATGGATCCGATACACCAGGAAAGATGGTGTTTTAAAATGGCCCCAATATGGTAGTTTTGACACAGAGATTCTGGATAATCTGGAGGTTAACCTTTTTAAGAAGAAAGCCCGGCCGGCGATGTTTGACTCTTTCCGCCTATGGCGTAAGGAAGCCAAACAGAAGGAAATTAAATTAGCAAAGAGAAATAAGAGGGAAGAGGGTATCTCGATAATGCAAGCTGCCATACAGTTTAAAGATGATGAAGAAGAACAGATAAATGAGCAGTTGCACAGGCAACGTAAAATGGTGACCGATAAATGTTATCCAGTTTTTCCGCTTCTTCAGCAAGATGCAGCAAAAGAACTTGAGAAAGATCCTTTAATGTCACACTTGTTGAGGTCGCCACCCCCTTATGCGCAGAATGCTACAGCACCTCCGCAACCTTTAGCTGTGCAACCTCTGGTTATTGTGCCTCAGGTTCTTCCACAGCCGCCAGCTCCTCTTCAGTTGGCTCCTACTACTATTGCGCAGCCCCTTCAAGGGCCGCCGACTTCGCTACCTGCTCCATCTGTACCTCCTACGAATTTATGTACTACATCGACTGCCTCTTCTGGTGTTCTTCCTGATACTGCCTCTGAGTCTGCCTCTGCGTCTGCCTTGCCTCCCTCTGTTTTTCCTCCTGTTCTTTCATCAACTTCTCCTTCTGTCCGACAGAGAATGACAGATACTGTTGCCAGCCTTATATTTCCTCTCTTTGGGTCGTCTGGTGTGACCCCAGATTCGGAGCGTAAGCAGTCGCGTAGTCAACTGCCTAATTCTCGAGAGAGAGAAATGTTTGACCTTATGGCGCGTAAATGGGTTGTTTACCCTTCAAGATACGATGTAGAGTCTGTTATGGATGTCTTCTGTCAATGGGAAGCACCGAAACAAAGATACGTTTTTGAGAAAATGTGTGCTTTCCTTCGTGAGGAATTGGAGGATAATGATTTGGAAACAAATCCGCCTGATTTGTGCCGTGTACGGTTTGAGTTTGCAAAGGGCACGATTGTGGGTTCCGATGTTGAGAAAGCAGTTGCGACGTTGTTGTCCTTTAGGAATAAGGATCCTTCTCAGTCATTGTTCGAACATGACTCCTCTGTTAAAAAAAAGGTGCAACAGTACCCAATGAGAGAAGTCCCTCCGGTATGGAAGGACGCCGTTGAGGCTGATGTTGCTAATCAAATTGATGCTGTCCCAGCTCATTTTTAGCGTGTTTGGGTACATGTTCTGAGGAAGCGAGCTGAAGTTTTAGCCCTTAAGCAGGCTTTGCCTGATCCCCGTAAAAACCCTGCAGGGTATTATAAGGAGTTATCACAGACTGCAGACTCATGCATTATGAATTTAGCCGACATAGACATGTTATTTGGGAATGTTGTTCCACAGCCTTTGTGGGGATTGATTCGCCATACAGATCATGCGCAAGAGTTAGGTGACTCATGGGCTAATATTAGTGCTGCAAATGATAGACAAGTTGGTGGTGCCAAGCCTGAGCCTTTGGTAGCAGAACTGCCTGCTAGGATCATTACTTTCATGAAGACTTTAATGCCTGCGATGCGTATGAATTGGGATAAATTGTCTGCGTGTAAGCAGAAGAAAGATGAAACAGTGTCTGATTTCTTCACCAGGTTTGAGGAAACGTTTATCGACCACAGTGGTCAAGATATGAGTACAGAAGGTGGTCAACGGTTGTTCGTCGACAAGTTTGTGCACAATTTGCTTGCCGAGCTGTGTAAGAAATTGAAGGATTCAGAGAGTTCTTGGGCCGTTTCCTCTTCAGCACAAATATTGGCTACTGCACAGTACTACGAAAATAGGGATAAAGATGAGAAGGATAGAGCAGACAAGAAAACTAAAGAATTAAAGACTAAGGTTCTTTTAGAACAGGCGTATCCGCCACGTGGTGGTCAGAGTAACTATCAGCAACCTCAACAGTTCCAGAGAAACTCGCAAAGGTTCGAGTTTTCTCAAACACGTGTTCCTGTAGGTCCCAATCAGTGTTCATATTGTAAAGAAGAGGGTCATTTCAAGTATAGTTGTCCTATTTTGTTACAGCGTATGAATGATGCTTCTGGCGCAAGAGGTCGAGGTGTTCAACAAGCTCCTAGAGGTAGAGGACGTGGAAGTTTCCCCAAGAACACGCGTTCCTTTCCATCTCAAAACTCAATGAATAGCTTTGACCAGCAACATAACGCGTCTGGTAGGACGGCTCAGTACTATGCTGACGACTACTATACAGAAGATGAGAACCTGGAAGGTAATAATTGCTAGGACAGCCATAGATGGAGAGAGGGAGTTTTTTTAGTTCCAGTAGATCAGAATGGACCTTATGTTAAGGTGATTACATCACGTGTGTCGGAGCCTTTTCTTTTGGATACTGGTGCTACAAAGAGTTCTATTATGCACTCAAAACTCCCTGGCGCACCTTTGTCTGGCGAGATGTATGTTTCAGTAGGTTTTTCTGGCGCCCTGGTTAGGAACCCGATTTCTAGTCCTATGTCCCTTTCTGTTGGACCTTGTGAATTGGAAGCACCCCTTATTCTGACGACAGGTTGTGGTGAAAACTTGTTAGGATTGGATTTGTTGAAAAGATTGTATGCGACATTATATTGTTCTCCTTCGGGAGTACAACTTACACTGGGTAGGAAAATGGTCTCTCCAATGTATTTGTCGAAGGATAAACTTCCAACCGAATTGTCGTTTCTTCCTGATATCATTTGGGCTACTGGTCCTAATGATGTGGGTCTTTTGGAAATACCGCCTTATGTTGTGACATTGAAAGCCAATGTTAAATTACCACGCATTCAACAATACAAGATCTCTAGTGAAGGTGAAAAGGCGTTGCTAGCGATCATTTATGATTTAATTGAAAAAGATGTAATTGAAGAGACAAGAGGCAACGTTTGTAATAGTCCTGTTCTGCCTGTTTTGAAACGTACTGACCCCTCTAAGCCACCTGTTTACAGGTTTGTGATTGATCTTAGAGAGGTAAATAAAATAGTTGTGCCACAGTTTCCAGTTGTTCCTGATATCACTGCCATATTAATTATGATTCCAGCTTCCGCCACCTGGTTCTCGGTGATTGACTTAAAGAATGCTTTCTTCAGCATCCCGATTGCCGAGGAGAGCAGGGATATTTTTGGCTTCAGTTTAGGAGGCCGAAGTTTCCGCTTCAAACGCGCTCCTCAAGGCTACTGTGGAAGTCCATCAATATATAGTCAGGCTTTAAAAACACAGCTTGATGCAATTGTTTTACCTGACGGCTGTAGGAAAGTACCATCTTGCCTGGCATGTTACCCCAATTATTCACTGTATATATGTTGTTTTAGTTGTATGTGTCACTGGGACCCTGTTCTCCAGGGCCCCAGTGTTCATAAGTGTGCCTGAATGTGTTACCTGTGTAGTGACTAACTGTCTCACTGAGGCTCTGCTAATCAGAACCTCAGTGGTTATGCTCTCTCATTTCTTTCAAATTGTCACTAACAGGCTAGTGACCAATTTAACCAATTTACATTGGCTACTGGAACACCCTTATAATTCCCTAGTATATGGTACTGAGGTACCCAGGGTATTGGGGTTCCAGGAGATCCCTATGGGCTGCAGCATTTCTTTTGCCACCCATAGGGAGCTCTGACAATTCTTACACAGGCCTGCTACTGCAGCCTGAGTGAAATAACGTCCACGTTATTTCACAGCCATTTTACACTGCACTTAAGTAACTTATAAGTCACCTATATGTCTAACCTTTACCTGGTAAAGGTTAGGTGCAAAGTTACTTAGTGTGAGGGCACCCTGGCACTAGCCAAGGTGCCCCCACATTGTTCAGGGCCAATTCCACGGACTTTGTGAGTGCGGGGACACCATTACACGCGTGCACTACATATAGGTCACTACCTATATGTAGCTTCACAATGGTAACTCCGAATATGGCCATGTAACATGTCTATGATCATGGAATTGCCCCCTTTATGCCATCCTGGCCTAGTTGGCACAATCCCATGATCCCAGTGGTCTGTAGCACAGACCCTGGTACTGCCAAACTGCCTTTCCTGGGGTTTCACTGCAGCTGCTGCTGCTGCCAACCCCTCAGACAGGTTTCTGCCCTCCTGGGGTCAAGCCAGGCTTGTCCCAGGATGGCAGAACAAAGGACTTCCTCTGAGAGAGGGTGTTACACCCTCTCCCTTTGGAAAATGGTGTGAAGGCAGGGGAGGAGTAGCCTCCCCCAGCCTCTGGAAATGCTTTCTTGGGCACAGAAGTGCCCAATTCTGCATAAGCCAGTCTACATCAGTTCAGGGGACCCCTTAGCCCTGCTCTGGCGCGAAACTGGACAAAGGAAAGGGGAGTGACCACTCCCCTGACCTGCACATCCCCTGGGAGGTGTCCAGAGCTCCTCCAGTGTGCTCCAGACCTCTGCCATCTTGGAAACAGAGGTGTTGCTGGCACACTGGACTGCTCTGAGTGGCCAGTGCCACCAGGTGACGTCAGAGACTCCTTCTGATAGGCTCCTTCAGGTGTTGCTAGCCTATCCTCTCTCCTAGGTAGCCAAACCCTCTTTTCTGGCTATTTAGGGTCTCTGTCTCTGGGGAAACTTTAGATAACGAATGCAAGAGCTCATCAGAGTTCCTCTGCATCTCTCTCTTCACCTTCTGCCAAGGAATCGACTGCTGACCGCGCTGGAAGCCTGCAAAACTGCAACAAAGTAGCTAAGACGACTACTGCAACTCTGTAACGCTGATCCTGTCGCCTTCTCAACTGTTTTCCTGGTGGTGCATGCTGTGGGGGTAGTCTGCCTCCTCTCTGCACTAGAAGCTCCGAAGAAATCTCCTGTGGGTCGACGGAATCTTCCCCCTGCAACCGCAGGCACCAAAAAGCTGCATTACCGGTCCCTTGGGTCTCCTCTCAGCACGACGAGTGAGGTCCCTTGAATCCAGCAACTCTGTCCAAGTGACTCCCACAGTCCAGTGACTCTTCAGTCCAAGTTTGGTGGAGGTAAGTCCTTGCCTCCCCACACCAGACTGCATTGCTGGGAACCGCGACTTTTGCAGCTACTCCGGCCCCTGTGCACTTCCGGTGGAAATCCTTTGTGCACAGCCAAGCCTGGGTCCACGGCACTCTAACCTGCATTGCACAACTTTCTAAGTTGGTCTCCGGCGACGTGGGACTCCTTTGTGTAACTTTGGGTAAGCACCGTTTCACGCATCCTTGTAGTGCCTGTTTCTGGCACTTCTCCAGGTGCTACCTGCTGCTGAGAGGACTCCTTGTCTTGCTCGATATCCCCTCTGTCTCCTGACGCAATTTGCGACATCCTGGTCCCTCCTGGGCCACAGCAGCATCCAAAAACGCTTACCACACGATTTGCAGCTAGCAAGGCTTGTTGGCGGTCTTTTGGTGGGAAAACACTTCTGCACGACTCTCCACGGCGTGAGGGATCCGTCCTCCAAAGGGGAAGTCTCTAGCCCTTGTCGTTCCTGCAGAAACCTAAGCTTCTCTGTCCAGTAGAAGCTTCTTTGCACCCACAGCTGGCATTTCCTGGGCATCTGCCCATCTCCGACTTGCTTGTGACTTTTGGACTTGGTCCCCTTGTTCCACGACTGGAAATCCATTGTTGTTGCATTGCTGGTTTGTGTCTTTCCTGCAGTATTCCCCTATCACGACTTCTTTGTCTTTTGGGGAACTTTAGTGCACTTTGCACTCACTTTTCAGGGTCTTGGGGTGGGCTATTTTTCTAACCCTTACTATTTTCTAATAGTCCCAGCGACCCTCTACAAGGTCACATAGGTTTGGGGTCCATTCGTGGTTCGCATTCCACTTTTGGAGTATATGGTTTGTGTTGCCCCATCCCTATGTGTCCCCATTGCATCCTATTGTAACTATACATTGTTTGCACTGTTTTCTAAGACTATACTGCATATTTTTGGTATTGTGTACATATATCTTGTGTATATTTCCTATCCTCTCACTGAGGGTACACTCTGAGATACTTTGGCATATTGTCATAAAAATAAAGTACCTTTATTTTTAGTATAACTGTGTATTGTGTTTTCTTATGATATTGTGCAAGTGACACTAGTGCTACTGTAGGAGCTTCACTCGTCTCCTAGTTCAGCCTAAGCTGCTCTGCTAAGCTACCATTATCTATCAGCCTATGCTGCTAGACACCCTATACACTAATAAGGGATAACTGGGCCTGGTGCAAGGTGCAAGTACCCCTTGGTACTCACTACAAGCCAGTCTAGCCTCCTACAACGGCGCTACCCTTATTCAGTACATTGATGATTTGCTAGTCGCTACAGATACTGAAGAGATTTGTAAAGAAGCCACCTTGTTGTTGTTGTTGCGTCATTTGTCTGATTTACATCACAAAGTGTCCCTTTCAAAACTGACCTCAGAAAGAATTCAGGCAATTGCACAATTGAGTGTGCCAAGGACACAGAGAGAAGTACGTGCTTTCTTGGGCATTACATCATACTGCAGACAATGGATACTGAATTTTTCTTTGCTGGCCAAACCTTTGGTAGCATTGACCTATAAAGATACACCGAAACCCGTTCCGTGGTCTGAAGATTGTCAGAAAAGTTTTTCCGAATTGCGTAATGCATTGTGTTCGGCTCCTGTGTTGGGTACCCCCGACTACAGTAAGCCCTTTACACTGTATGTCCATGAGAGAGAGGGTTGTGCATTGTCAGTGCTGACACAGTCTTTTGGAGACAAGCAGCGCCCATGCGCATATTTTTCGTCGACTTTGGATCCGGTAGCTAAAGCATTGCCGAGTTGCTTGAGAGCCACAGCGTCAGCAGCTGTTTCTATTCGACAGTCTGCTGGGTTAGTGATGAATAATATGTTGATTGTGATGGTTCCACATGCAGTGGACACGTTGTTAAACAGGACCAAGACACAGCATTTAACTAGTGCTCGATTGTCAGGTTACGAGTTGACACTGTTAGCGAGTCATGTGCACATAAAGAGGTGCAATACGTTGAATCCAGCCACGTTATTGCCGATTTCAGTAGAAACAGATGATGTTGAACAACATGATTGTTTTCTTAGGAAAGAAGAAGAAACGAAAGGGAGAGTAGATCTTAAAGACACTCCTCTTGTAAAGTGTGATGGTACCTTATGGGTGGATGGTTCATGCTTCAAGCTTCCGAATGGTGATACGACTGCAGCATATGCTGTCACAACTTTGCATATGATTGTTGAAGCTGCACGTATACCACATAATTCAGCTCAAGCAGCAGAGCTGATTGCACTTACGAGAGCGTGTGTGTTATCGAAAGGAATGAAAGTGACCATATATACTGACAGCCAGTATGCGTTTGGTGTGGCCCATAGTTTTGGACGATTGTGGAAAGAACGTGGGTTCCTGACTTCGTATGGAACTAAAATTCAGCATGGTCAGTTGGTAAATGAGCTTCTTGAGTCACTTACCTTGCCATTACAAGTTGCGATTGTGAAATGCAGTGCACACAAGAAGGTTACTGATGATGTCAGTCGTGGCAATGCATTTGCTGACGAAATCGCAAAAGAAACAGCAAAAGATGTGATGAATCGAATGTATGTTGCAGGCCCCGCAAGATGGGTTGGTGACGTTGGAATGTGTGAAGATACAATAGAGGGTGTGAAGTCTCTTCAAGCTGAAGCTTCAGAGAAAGAGTTGAATGTGTGGAAAGAAAGTACGGGTAAATTGGATGAAAATGGTTGTTGGGTTGACTTGTCAGAACATCAGCGATGGTTGTTACCCGATGCGTATGTGCTTGCAGTGGTGACAATGGCTCATGGAATGGCCCATATCAGTGTGAATGGGATTTGTAAGTTGTTGGCTCCAGTATGGCAAAATGCTGGAATTCCTAAATGTGCAGAGAATGTGGTCAAGAATTGCATGGTGTGTCTGAAATACAATCCTGGTAGGGGAACCCCAACTCCAGCTGGTCATTTTGCGCCTCCAACTTATCCGTTCGAGGTTTTGCAGCTAGATTTCATCCACATGGAAAGGTGCAACAATCTGAAATACGTACTCGTTGTTGTGCCTTTTCAAGATGGGTAGAAGCATATCCCTTAAAAGACAACACTGCCTTATCCACAGCTAAAGCCCTTGCCAAAGAATTCTTCCCTAGGTTTGGAATGCCGAGAATGGTCTGGAGTGATAATGGGAGTGAATTTGTGGGTCGAGTGATGAAAAAAGTATGTGAGGGGCTAGGTATCCAGCAAAAATTCCACGCTGCAAATCACCCCCAATCAGCTGGACTAGTAGAGTGCTATAATGGCACGCTAAAACTGAAGTTGGCAAAGATACAAGCGAGCTCTGGTCTTAAATGGCCTGACGCTCTGCCTTTAGCACTTCTATCAACAAGAATGACTGTGCATTCGCGAGTGGGACTTAGGGCCAGATGTAGCAACCCGTTTGCGACTCGCAAACGGCGAAAATCGCCGTTTGCGACTCGCAAACGTGGGTTTGCTATGCAGAAATGCATTTTGCGAGTCGGATCCGACTCGCAAAATGCATTTCAGACTCGCTAATAGGAAGGGGTGTTCCCTTCCTATTAGCGACTCGCACTGGTATGCAATTCCATTTGCGGCCGCGAAAGCGGCCGCAAATGGACTCGCAGTTACCATCCACTTGAAGTGGATGGTAACCCAGTCGCAAACGGGAAGGGGTCCCTATGGGACCCCTTCCCCTTTGTGACTGGACCAGATATTAATTTTTCAGGGCAGGGAGTGGTCCAAGGGACCACTCCCTGCCCTGAAAAACCGAAACTAAAGGTTTCGGATTTTTTTAAAGTGCAGCTCGTTTTCCCTTAGGGAAAACGGGCTACACTTTAAAAAAAAAAAAACCTGCTTTATTGACAAGCAGGTCGCTAACATGGAGGCCTGCTGACGTCAGCAGGCCTCCATGTTAGCGAGTGCCTATACTCGCAATGGGGCCGCAATTTGCGACCCACCTCATGAATATTCATGAGGTGGGTCATTGCGACCCCATTGCGAGTTGCAGTCGGTGTCTGAGACACCGTACTGCATAGCAATTTGCGAGTTGCAAATTGCGAGTCGCAGGGACTCGCAATTTGCAAGTCGCAAATTGCTTTTTTCGTACATCTGGCCCTTAGTCCCTATGAAATTGTGTTCGGCCGCCTGGCCAACATATGGGGAGTGCCAAGACCAACAAAATTCAGTGAGATCGAACACCCTGTACTGCTTGATTATTTGTATGAATTGATGGCTAAATTGCGTGTTCTACACCAACAGGTTCACAATACTCTGCCTCAGGTCTCTGAAGCTCCAAGACATCTTATCGATCCTGGATCATGGGTGCTGGTCAAGAACTTCCAGTGGACAAAGAATGACCAGCCCCGTTGGACCGGCCCCCACCTCGTCCTTCTCTCAACAAGATCAGCTGTTCGAGTGGAAGGGAAAAAGAACTGGATCCATGGCGTACACTGCAAGAGGGTCCCTTTTCCTCTACCGTACGACCGGTGGGTCCAGGAGGGGATCGCTGACTCTGAGACTGAGACTGTGCCTTGTTTTTTGCCATTTAGCGATGCACGTGTAAAAGGAACAATTTCTGAACGAGAAAGTGACAATAATTGGCAAGAAGCTGTGCCACCGTCAATTCGATTGAACACTACAGAGCCTGAACTCTTGTTCCAGAACCAGACAGTACCTGGAAAAAGCCGTTATAATTTGAGACCAAGAACTAAGGACAGCTAATTTTTTTCCGTTCCTTTGCTATTTTTTTTTAAAGTGCGGCTCTCTCATCTGAGAAACTTTCTTATTTTTCTTTTTTTTTCTTTTCGAACCGCCATCCGGGTTCAGCTGTAGGGTCGTGGTTGCCCAATTCTTTGGAGTGCAGCTGAAAACTTTAGGTCGACAGTTCTGGTCAGTCTAAGGGAGTTGCCCTGGACTGACAGAAGCATTCCCTAGCATAGAACACATTACCACCGCGAGCAGCAATTAGAGAGGATGGAGTTTTTCAAGAATGAGAGACCTGCCAAACAGATGGATTTTAAAGCCAGAATGTCTATAATAATGACAAAGAAACGATTTTTGATATTATGTATTTTCATGTTGCTCAGTGTAATGACGTTTTTAATAGGATATGTTTTATTCTCTTTTCAAGTGACATTTGCACCCATTACACAGCCCATACCTCCTTCTACTGTTTCCTCGCATTCTTTTCACCCACTGCCTGAACACGAGTCTGCCAGAAGATTAGAATTTGTCAACAATTCATTCATTCAGCTTCTACACCAACACCAATTAGTAGTGAACACAACTAACTGTTGGGTGTGTGGTCTTATGCCTCATACTACTGATAAAGGTATCCCTTATCTGGTCCTGCCTTTCAGCCATAATGGTTCTGTGTGGGCATATAGAACGGTGTTCATATACGCGTATGAAGCCAACCCCCTACGTTCTGTGAAAGATAATCCTAAGAATATTGCTCTAGCTAAGGGTATAGTAGATATGATTAGGGAAGATATTTCCTATGAGACTATCCCGAGAGATGAGACACTAGCATATATTGGATGGAACATAACAGGATATGGAGTTACTCTGAGTGGGAACCAGCGAGCAAAGAGATCCTCCCCGATTTGGATTGTACCCCATCAGGGTCACCTATGTCTGCAAGGTAATGGCAAGAATCCCAGAGCTCAGTTAGGGAAGAGTATCTGCACTGAAACATATGTTTTTGCGTCTCAGACTTCTCCTTCGTTATTAGCAGCTAAGGGTACCTATTTCATCTGCCATAATAGAGCCTATACATGGTTGCCCCCTGACTTCTCAGGCACATGTTTTGTTTCGTTCCTGTTACCTCCCACCTACACGGCCGCGGCAGATTACCATAAGACAAGGATAGTTAGAGGTGTCATAAGTAAAGAAGACACTACAGGACAAGAATTTGGAGATTTCGTAAAGGGTTTTCTGCCGTTTTGGGGTCCTATGGTAAACAGCAGGAACATAAGGCAATTGACAAGGGTGGTTGAATCCACGGTAGTTGAAACCGCCGGTGCCCTTAGTAATTTGAATGCTGAGCTCCAGTCGGATCGCCTTATGGCTCTTCAGAACAGGGTCGCATTAGACGTCATACTTGCAGACCGAGGTGGGGTATGTAAAGTGATCCAATCAAGTTGTTGTGTTTTCATCCCAGATAACGCTCCGACAGTCTACCAGGCCATTTCCAAACTGCATAAGATCTCCGAATCTATTCACGTGGATAAAGGAGATTGGTCATTGATGGGGTGGTTCTGGGAGCTGATATCCGCCTGGGGATGGAAGACTCTGGTAGTCATTGGGATGATCTTAGCCATTCTTTTCCTGTCCTGTTTGTGTGTACAGTGTGCTCCTGCAATATGTGGCGTCTGTGCTACATCGTGTGTAAGGAAACCTGTATCAAAAGACGAGCTAAGTAATAGGATAATGCTACAGCAACATCTCAACGACTTTATGAATATAGACCTGGACTCAGATTAGCGTGAGTATGGGTTATTGCCTATGTAAGGGCAAAAGGAGGGTCTGTGGTACTGAAAATTCTGGACCCGTGTTATAAACATCGTCGTATCACAACGATTTTGGTATCAGCAGACCGAGAATGATTAGAATAGTATGCACAAGCATTGTATTCATATTCAGGTGACGAAATCACCCGAATATCAGAGTTTCTGTCCTGAAACTCTGAGGTTCCATTTAAACGACAGACATTTTGTGATTGCCCTCACATAGGCCAATGACTGATGCTGAAAACGAGTCTGAAGGACACGTACATCTTTGCTGACTCCTCTGTGACCTGAGCAAGCTGACTCCACTGCCTGAAGCCAAACCTGTTCGGCCAGTTTCTTTCCCAGTGGCCGAATGAGATTAGTATCAAGGCACAACACATCATAAAACCTTTTCATCACACACAAACCATGCCTAATCTTACACACACCTGTCCCTGTTTCTTTCTTTATGACTTGCTTTACAAGGAGGAGGTGCCTGTTTATATTGGGGGTCCGTCGATATCTGATGAAAGTACTGAGCCTTGCCGGGTAATTGATTGAGGGCTGGACAAACTGAAATATGGCTTGTCATCATAACCCTGCTATTTCTTTGTAGTGAAAATATGTGAATGGTCAACTGTAAAATAAGGAATGTTTGCCTAAAGCATAATATTTTGTATAAAAGAGAAGGTTAGCTTTGCAAGGGGAGCAGTCTCCTGAGAATATACACCGTGTTGTACTTCTAGGATACCTGTTACTGGCTGCAGCCAATAAACAAGATCTTTGACTTCACCAAGAAGACTCTGTGTTTCTGTAGTCTGAAACAGGAAGGACTCGAAGTCTTAGGGTGTGTTCCCTGGCACCACTGGGTTCTGAAAACCCCAGTACTTCAGGCTGTCACCAAAGCCAGCGTTCCTTACGCAAAAGCATTACATCCACGTTGGATTCAATGGGCCACATGTTTGACAGCCACTGATGTAGATAACACTTTTGACTCAAAATTACAAACTCAAGAATGTTTGCAATACGAACTAGAATACCCAGTTCCAGCAAACACACTGCCTATTGAACAATATCATAGAGTCATGTACACCTATGGCTCTGCACAACCTACAATTGGCACAAAGCACCAATACTCCGGTGCTTGTGCAGTCATAAGTGGCTACATGGAGGATAATATATTTTGTCCCCTACATACATTTACACAAACCCTAGGGGATTGCACAGCACTGGAGCATATGGATCCTGCACAGCACACGCTGACTGTTTGTGATTCTTACTATTGTGTCCAGTCCTTCAATGAATACCTGCATTACTGGTGCTAGAATGGTTTCAGAGATTCTAAAGGCAACACCATTAAACACAGATTACTATGGGGGAAAGTAGCAGATCTGAAGGAAACGCTACCAAATGTCGATGTTGTGCATACACTTGGACACTAGCGCGTTGGAATACACATGGCTGGGAATACACTGGCTGATGAAGCCGCAAAGTCAGCAGTTGCTATGGCTACTGTTGCTGCAGTAACCTGCTCAGGAGCTAACCGGACGCAGACATATGGGCTGCTGTGAAAGCTACGGCTGATGGTACTCCCTATCCAAAAGCATTTCCTGCTAAATATTCGTACCGAATTGGAGGCTGCCTAAGCACTGAAGTTAAGATACCAGGCGTAGAGGTTCGAGAAATTCCCAATTAAGATAGAAGCCCAGAGTTGATTAAAGCAGCGCATGAGGGGGCAGCATCTGCCCATGCTGGTGTGGCGGCTACAATATCATTGCTACAAGCCCGTTTTTGGTGGCCAGGCCTACACAAGGAGGCCAAGCAGTATGTCCTTTGCTGTGACATCTGCTGACAAATCAAAGTTTCCATTGCTAAACGCCCACCGCAGAAACCCCTCCTACTTTCTAACAAATCTTTACAATGTGTGTACTTGGACCATTGCAGTCCCCTAACACCGGATAGTGCATACAAATATATTCTAGTCGCTGTTGACTCCTGCTCCAGATTTCTATGGGTGTGGCCACAACGCTCGGCTGACGCACAGACTGTTATTAATGATTTGCAAGTCTTTATCTGTACATATGCAGTTGCGGGTTTCCACTCGGACCAGGGCCCTCCTTTCGCCTCAAGGGTATTCTGGGACAGCCTGGCTTTGTTGGGGGTCTAACTCCAGTACTCGTCTCCATTTCATCCTGAGGGAAATAGTGTAGTGGAGTAATTAAACTGTGATTTAAAGCAATCCTTGACATCCAGAGTCTTAGGTACAGGTCGTAGTTGGCTTAATCACCTGTATAGAGTCCAGAGAGCACTGAACAATCTGCCTAGAAGGTCACTGGGGGGGTCGTACTTCATATGAGTGCCTGTTCGGAACTCAAATGTATGTTCCAGATCTAGATGGTCCTGGCGTGGAGGCGGCAGAAACACCTTTTGACATAAATGAACGTGTCACTGTCTTACAGGAATTACAACAGTTCCGTGAGGAGAACTCTTCTGCCAGTGCTGCCTCCATAGGAATTAAGGATGTACCTGTAACTCCTACTGGATGGATTCCTAGATTGGGGGATCTAGTTCGTGAAAAAGTTGCTGTGAAAAAGGAATTTCACCCTTTTTATCGTGCACCGGTCCCAGTTTTGGGAATACGCGGTACCAGAACTGTCATTCTACCGCAGTTGGCTGCAGCCAAAGAAAATCGTTTTGTCTCCATCGACAATGTCAAACTACACCATGTGGCCGATCCTGCACAGCCGAACAAAAGGAACAGCTAGTAGTTCCCAAATCCCTCTCACTACTGGTTAAGAAGTTTCTCTACAAGTTGTAAGCAGCAACACTGACACCTCTCTGGGCTTGGGGAGGGTGGAAAATTATTTTGCATTAGTTCCACTGACTCATAAAATACGGAAATTACTGATCGATTTGACACAGCTTCGACACAGAGGGATGGTGCTATTTATTCGGTGCCACCATGCGAAACACTAACTCCACCAACAAACATGGCTCCAGTCTTTGCACAAACTGCTTCTGGGTACATTGCCGACATCAACGATGACTTTTCGGACTCATTCGCCTGTTCGACACCTGAACAGTCAAAACCACGTAAGCTGATAAATTGGGGTAAAGTAACTTACTTCATTCTTCCATGGAACTATCGGTGGCTTTCTTAGACTGTACTAGCTATCCTGCTTTGGATTGGGTTTGTCATCACTTTCTTTTTATTAGTACATGGTCACTTTCTTCCTGAAAAATCAGCAGTTTAAGAGGTTGATGAGGTCCTAAAACCACATTTTCCTTCTCTCAAGGTCCGCAGGGACTTGCTTTTGTGAACATTTCCGCTATACCCATTCCTGATGGGATTATTTGGGATAAAGTAACATTTGATATATACTGACCTACGGAGGTCATTCAAATACCATTTGTGTATAAACTTTCAATGAATGATATAATAATGGGAAACATCCTTTTTTACGACTTTTTTATTACGAAAGTCTTGGTTAACGAAAGCGTAACAATGCTTTTTTTAACCACGACTTCGTATTTTTGTGCCTTAATGTAGGAAAGTACCATCTTGCCTGGCATGTTACCCCCATTTTTCACTGTATATATGTTGTTTTAATTGTATGTGTCACTGGGACCCTGGTATCCAGGGCCCCCGTGCTCATAAGTGTGCCTGAATGTGTTACCTGTGTAGTGACTAACTGTCTCACTGAGGCTCTGCTAATCAGAACCTCAGTGGATATGCTCTCTCATTTCTTTCAAATTGTCACTAACAGGCTAGTGACCAATTTTACCAATTTACATTGGCTTACTGGAACACCCTTATAATTCCCTAGTATATGGTACTGAAGTACCCAGGGTATTGGGGTTCCAGGAGATCCCTATGGGCTGCAGCATTTCTTTAGCCACCCATAGGGAGCTCTGACAATTCTTACACAGGCCTGCCACTGCAGCCTGAGTGAAATAACGTCCACGTTATTTCACAGCCATTTTACACTGCACTTAAGTAACTTATAAGTCACCTATATGTCTAACCTTTACCTGGTAAAGGTTAGGTGCAAAGTTACTTAGTGTGAGGGCACCCTGGCACTAGCCAAGGTGCCCCCACATTGTTCAGGGCCAATTCCCCGGACTTTGTGAGTGCGGGGACACCATTACACGTGTGCACTACATATAGGTCACTACCTATATGTAGCTTCACAATGGTAACTCCGAATATGGCCATGTAACATGTCTATGATCATGGAATTGCCCCCTCTATGCCATCCTGGCATAGTTGGCACAATCCCATGATCCCAGTGGTCTGTAGCACAGACCCTGGTACTGCCAAACTGCCTTTCCTGGGGTTTCACTGCAGCTGCTGCTGCTGCCAACCCCTCAGACAGGTTTCTGCCCTCCTGGGGTCAAGCCAGGCTTGTCCCAGGATGGCAGAACAAAGGACTTCCTCTGAGAGAGGGTGTTACACCCTCTCCCTTTGGAAAATGGTGTGAAGGCAGGGGAGGAGTAGCCTCCCCCAGCCTCTGGAAATGCTTTCATGGGCACTTTTGGTGCCCATTTCTGCATAAGCCAGTCTACACCGGTTCAGGGACCCCTTAGCCCTGCTCTGGCGCGAAACTGGACAAAGCAAAGGGGAGTGACCACTCCCCTGACCTGCACCTCCCCTGGGAGGTGTATAGAGCTCCTCCAGTGTGCTCCAGACCTCTGCCATCTTGGAAACAGAGGTGCTGCTGGCACACTGGACTGCTCTGAGTGGCCAGTGCCACCAGGTGACGTCAGAGACTCCTTCTGATAGGCTCCTTCAGGTGTTGCTAGCCTATCCTCTCTCCTAGGTAGCCAAACCCTCTTTTCTGGCTATTTAGGGTCTCTGTCTCTGGGGAAACTTTAGATAACGAATGCAAGAGCTCATCAGAGTTCCTCTGCATCTCTCTCTTCACCTTCTGCCAAGGAATCGACTGCTGACCGCGCTGGAAGCCTGCAAAACTGCAACATAGTAGCAAAGACGACTACTGCAACTCTGTAACGCTGATCCTGTCGCCTTCTCGACTGTTTTCCTGGTGGTGCATGCTGTGGGGGTAGTCTGCATCCTCTCTGCACTAGAAGCTCCGAAGAAATCTCCCGTGGGTCGACGGAATCGTCCCCCTGCAACCGCAGGCACCAAAAAGCTGCATTACCAGTCCCTTGGGTCTCCTCTCAGCACGACGAGCGAGGTCCCTTGAATCCAGCAACTGTGTCCAAGTGACCCTCACAGTCCAGTGACTCTTCAGTCCAAGTTTGGTGGAGGTAAGTCCTTGCCTCCCCACGCCAGACTGCATTGCTGGGAACGCGACTTTTGCAGCTACTCCGGCCTCTGTGCACTTCCGGCGGAAATCCTTTGTGCACAGCCAAGCCTGGGTCCACGGCACTCTAACCTGCATTGCACGACTTTCTAAGTTGGTCTCCGGCGACGTGGGACTCCTTTGTGCAACTTTGGGTGAGCACCATTTCACGCATCCTCGTAGTGCCTGTTTCTGGCACTTCTCCGGGTGCTACCTGCTGCTGAGAGGGCTCCGTGTCTTGCTCGACGTCCCCTCTGTCTCCTGACACAATTTGCAACATTCTGGTCCCTCCTGGGCCACAGCAGCATCCAAAAACACTAACCGCATGATTTGCAGCTAGCAAGGCTTGTTGGCGGTCTTTCGGCAGGAAAATACTTCTGCACGACTCTCCACGGCTTGAGGGATCCGTCCTCCAAAGGGAAAGTCTCTAGCCCTTGTCGTTCCTGCAGAAACCTTAGCTTCTCCTGTCCAGTAGAAGCTTCTTTGCACCCACAGCTGGCATTTCCTGGGCATCTGCCCATCTCCGACTTGCTTGTGACTTTTAGACTTGGTCCCCTTGTTCCACAGGTACCCTTGACTGGAAATCCATTGTTGTTGCATGGCTGGTTTGTGTCTTTCCTGCAGTATTCCCCTATCACGACTTCTATGTCCTTTGGGGAACTTTAGTGCACTTTGCACTCACTTTTCAGGGTCTTGGGGTGGGCTATTTTTCTAACCCTCACTATTTTCTAATAGTCCCAGCGACCCTCTACAAGGTCACATAGGTTTGGGGTCCATTCGTGGTTCGCATTCCACTTTTGGAGTATATGGTTTGTGTTGCCCCTATCCCTATGTGTCCCCATTGCATCCTATTGTAACTATACATTGTTTGCACTGTTTTCTAAGACTATACTGCATATTTTTGGTATTGTGTACATATATCTTGTGTATATTTCCTATCCTCTCACTGAGGGTACACTCTGAGATACTTTGGCATATTGTCATAAAAATAAAGTACCTTTATTTTTAGTATAACTGTGTATTGTGTTTTCTTATGATATTGTGCACGTGACATTAATGGTGCTGTAGGAGCTTCACTCGTCTCCTAGTTCAGCCTAAGCTGCTCTGCTAAGCTACCATTATCTATCAGCCTATGCTGCTAGACACCCTATACACTAATAAGGGATAACTTGGCCTGGTGCAAGGTGCAAGTATCCCTTGGTACTCACTACAAGCCAGTCCAGCCTCCTACACTTAACTACGTATGTTCTGAACAACGAACATGCGTGGCTAAGGTACAAAGAAGGGAGTTGGCGAAGGTAAGTGGTGGGTTTAGGTTTTGGGGTGGGGTTGGGGGGGTGGGCGTTTTTGGTTTTGGGGAGGGGGTGGGGGGTCAGGGGGTTTTAGGTTTTGGGGTGGGGTTGTGGGGTGGGGCGTTTTTGGTTTTGGGGAGGGGGTGGGGGTTAGGGGGTTTTAGGTTTTGGGGTGTGGTTGGGGGGGTGGGGCGTTTTTGGTTTTGGGGAGGGGTGGGGGGTTAGGGGGTTTTAGGTTTTGGGGTAGGGTTGGGGGTGGGACGTTTTTGGTTTTGGGGAGGGGGTGGGGGGTCAGGGGGTTTTAGGTTTTGGGGTGGGGTTGGGGGGGTGAGGCGTTTTTGGTTTTGGGGAGTGGGTGGGGGGTCAGGGGGTTTTAGGTTTTAGGGTGGGGTTGGGGGGTGGGGCATTTTTGGTTTTGGGGAGTGGGTGGGGGGTCAGGGGGTTTTAGGTTTTAGGGTGGGGTTGGGGGGACGGGGCGTTTTTGGTTTTGGGGAGTGGGTGGGGGGTCAGGGGGTTTTAGGTTTTAGGGTGGGGTTGGGGGGGTGGGGCGTTTTTGGTTTTGGGGAGTGGGTGGGGGTCAGGGGGTTTTAGGTTTTGGGGTGGGGGGGTGGGGTGAGGGATGTAGGGTGAATGGTGCCTATTGCTAACGATTTTATCAGGAATGCCTTTACAACAAAATATCGTTGTTAAGGCATTCGTGGTAAAATCATTAGTAGTAAGGACGAGGTCGGTGTTCCGACCTCGTTGTTAAGGTTAGTAGTTGTTTTTAATTCAGTGTTCCGTCATATAATCTATAATAATTCCCGGTGTTGTTTCTCATGATTGGCATGTGAAAACAGTTGATTCCATGATGACTGAATTGCAGTATTATACTGTATTTGAAAACAAAGATGTTTTTCAATCTCGAGAAAATTATGGTGATATGTTTTGCTATAATTATTATGGGCACCATTTCATCCACAGAGCAAGCAGTCCAAAGCCTGTTTTTAATTATACACAATGGGAACATTGTCTGACTCCACCACAAGGGAGTTCTAAAACGTATTCTGAAAAGTTTACATATTTTTCTGGGCATGATGTTAAAAATGCTGAGTCGTATTATTTTATATTGCCAACTACAGAAAACATATGCATACTATAGACAAATATGAAATTTATATATTCGGATTCCCTTGTTTCCCGGTTGACTATAGAAGGCTATGAATATTGGCTAAAGTCGATTGACTTGAAAAGTGTGTGGAGAACTAGACATTGGCAAATACGGGGGAAGGAAGCTTTATTTAGAGCATGCCTGATACTCATTCAAATGATATTTTTAAATGAAACTGTACAACAAACGAGTTGTTTAGGATTAGCAAAGATTAAGGAATTGAACACGCCCAGTATGTAGGAGGCTGGCCTGGCTTGTAGTGGGTACCAAAGGTACTTACACCTTGTGCCAGGTCCAGTTATCCCTTATTAGTAGACAAGAGGTGTTTCTAGCAGCTTAGGCTGATAGAAGGTAGCTATGGCAAAGCAGCTTAGGCTGAACTAGGAGACATGCAAAGCTCCTACTATACCACTTATTTCATATGCACAATATCATAAGAAAACACAATACACAGAGTTACTAAAAATAAAGGTACTTTATTTTTATGACAATATGCCAAAAGTATCTCAGTGAGTATCCTCAGTAAGAAGGTAAGTAATATACACAAGTTATATGTACACAAACCCAAATTAAGTAAGTAAGAGCAAGAAAAGTAATGCAAACAGTGTAGAATTACAATAGGTTGCAATAGGAGAACATAGGTATGGGGCAACACAAACCATATACTCCAAAAGTGGAATGCGAACCACGAATGGACCTCAGACCTATGGGAGCTTGTAGAGGGTCGCTGGGACAGTAAGAAAACAGTGAGGGTTAGAAAAATACCCCACCCCAAGACCCTGAAAAGTAGGAGTAAAGTACACCTACTACCCCCAGAGAGCACAGAAGTCGTGATAGGGGGATTCTGCAGGAAGAACAAACACCAGCAGTGCACTGACAACAGACTTCCGGACCTGACTACCTGTAAGACAAGGGGACCAAGTCCAATAGTCACAACAGTGTCCAGGGGGGCAGGAGCCCAGGAAACCCCAGCTGAAGGTGCAAGGAAGCTGCCACTGGTTGGAAGAAGCTTGGAGTTCTGCAAGAAAGAAGAGGACTTGGAACTTCTCCTTTAAAAGACGGATGTCCCACGTCGCGTTGAAGCTTGCAGAGGTGTTCCCATGCAGAAACACGGCAAACAATCCTTGCTAGCTGCAAGGGTCATGGTAGAGGTTTTTGAGTGCTGCTGAGGACCAGGAAGGACCAGGATGTCGCCTTTTGGAGGAGGAGACAGAGGGGGGACTCAGCAACTCAGAGAGCCCTCACAGAAGCAGGCAGCACCCGCAGAAGTACCCCAACAGGCACTTGGATGAAGAGTGAACTGGAGTCCATGCGAAGTTACAAAAGGGGGTCCCACGACGTTGGAGGACAACTCAGAAGGTTGTGCACTGCAGGATGGAGTGCTGGGGACCCAGGCTTGGCTGTGCATGAAGGAAATCCCGGAAGAGTGCACAGGAGCCAGAGCAGCTGCAAATCACGTGGTACACAGCTTTGCAGTCTAGCGTGGGGAGGCAAGGACTGACCTCCACCAAACGTGGACTGAAGAGTCACTGGACAGTGGGAGTCACTTGGACAGAGTTGCTGTGTTCCAGGGACCACGTTCGTCAGGATGAGAGGGGACCCAGAGGACCAGTGATGCAGTCTTTTGGTGCCTGCAATAGCAGGGGGAAGATTCCGTCGACCCACGGGAGATTTCTTCTGAGCTTCTGGTGCAGGGTAAAGGCAGGCTACCCCCAGAGCATGCACCACCAGGAAACAGTCGAGAAAGCCGGCAGGATTAGGCGCTACAATGTTGCTGGTAGTCGTCTTGCTACTTTGTTGCGGTTTTGCAGGCGTCCTGGAGCAGTCAGCGGTCGATCTTTTGGTAGAAGGTGAAGAGGGACATGCAGAGGAACTCTGGTGAGCTCTTGCATTCGTTATCTGAAGAGTTACCCAAAGCAGAGACCCTAAATAGCTAGAAAAGGAGGTTTGGCTACCAGGTTAGGACGATTGGCTACCAAGAGAGGTAAGAGCCTATCAGAAGGAGCCTCTGACATCACCTGCTGGCACTGGCCACCCAGTGTGCCCCCAACACCTCTGTTTCCAAGGTGGCAGAGGTCTGGGACACACTGGAGGAGCTCTGGGCACCTCCCCTGGGAGGTACTGGTCAGGGGAGTGGTCACTCCCCTTTCCTTTGTCCAGTTTTGCGCCAGAGAAGGGCTAGGGGATCCCTGAACCGGTGTAGACTGGCTTTTTTTTATTTTTTTAATATTTTTATTAACAATTTGCTGTTATACAAATACAGAATGATTTGGCGTGGTAGTTGAGATTACACATGCAGCTCAGGGTGTCACATATTTTTCGGTCAAATATCATGTACTTTCTTTTACTTTTATATCAATTTGAATTTCTTATTGTCTAATTCTGAAGCCTCGTACATTTGCCTGTGCATCCCCTGAGAGCTATGCCATCGATCTGATTGTTGTACACCTAGGACAGTCTTTAAGTAAAGTTAAACAGATTAATGGTGCGATGGAACTTGTATGGGCAGGTGGTTCCATTATGTGAAGTCAAATTCCTCTCCGTTACCCTGGAGCAGGGTTGGCACTTTTCATGTTATCTATCCCTATTTTAATCCCAAGACGGTAACTCCCTCAAATAATGCCCGTCCCCTCTAACCCCACTCGGTAATTTCTGTGCCCTCGGCCGTGCATTCCATGTCTGCCTTCGTTTCCCTTCTAGTGTCTTCTAGGTTCTGAAACCTGGTTTTATCCTTCCCCACCCCAGGAGTTGTGTCACTGCCGATCTCTATCTTGGGCCTTTATTTTAATCTTTATGTCAGTCCCTCTGTGGTTGTGTCCGTACCCCTCAGCATCCCTTCCCACTTTGTCAGTATCTCCTCCCATTCTGGAGCGATAGGGGTCTGGCGGAGTCGACACTCCTCTTCTCTCTGCAGTATCTGCAGTTCTGCTCTGGCGCACTTCTCTACTTCACGTCTCCATTCCGTCAGTGATGGGCATCTGGGGGATTTCCACCCCAATGTGATCAGTCTCCGGTATAAAGCCAGAGCAAGGTTCAGAAAACGACCCCTCACTTTCCCACGTGGGAGTCCAGTTCCAAGACCCAATAGGCACACACTGGGAGATAGGGCTAAATCCCTTTCAAGCAATCTAGAGAGGTCCGTCAACACACTGCCCCAGCCCTGACGCAGGTCTGGGCAGCTCCACTCCATGTGGTCGAAGTATGCATTCACATCACTGCACCTGGGGCATGCCCTGGGGACCCCACCGTACATTAAGGATAGGCGGTGTGGGGTGAGGTACGTCCTGTATGTGTAATTATATTGAGTATATCTCAGTCTCGTGTTTTTCGATACTTACTTTGGGTACGCGAGTACTCTACTCCACTCTGAGTCTGTTATTTCATTTTCCAAGGATCTCTCCCACCTCTCCCGTAAGGATTGCATTGGCTCAAGTGCTCCTTCCTGTTGAGCTCAATACAGTCTTGTGATGAGGTGTGCATCATCCCCCAACATTAGGAGGAGGTGTAATATCTGATGAGGGGCAGGCTCTGCATTCACTGTTTCCCAGTGTTCCCGCAGATTATGTGTTAACTT
The DNA here is from genome assembly GCF_031143425.1 of Pleurodeles waltl. NCBI lineage: Eukaryota > Metazoa > Chordata > Amphibia > Caudata > Salamandridae > Pleurodeles > Pleurodeles waltl. Next base: position 1,211,840,643 of record NC_090440.1, read on the forward strand.
TTGGTACAGAAGGAATTGTCTCGGATGGATTCCTCTGTCATTCACTAGATCAGTAAAGGGCCTCAACACCCCGTCCCGGAATAAGTCACTTACCGTCTCTACTCCCGCCCTTTTCCAAATCCCGAGCCCTGTACCCATCAAGCCCTCCTCCCCTTGATCTAGTATTAGGGCGGTCAGTGGCAGGGCCGGAGAATAAGGGGATCCCACCCCCACTCGTCTTGCACACCTCTTCCAGCAAAGAATGGCTACTTTCGTCATCAGACTGTCCATTTGGCGTGTCACCTTCCTATTAATCAATTGCGCTATGACTCGGTCTGTACCTCTATCTCCCACTGTAATCCATCTGTCCAGGCATCCCTTTCCAGCGAACCAACTGGTGACCCATTGCAGTTGGTATGACAGGTAGTAGGCCTCAAAATCTGGAACCCCCAAGCCCCCTGCTAAAGTTGGTCTACACAGAGTCAGGAGTGCTGTACGTCTGCGGCCATCATCCCAGATAAGCTCACTAAGTAGGGTATTTAACTCTCGAAACCACGCTGAGCGAATCGATAATGGTAGGTTGGCAAAATAATAGAGGAGGCGGGGAAGCATGATCATTTTAGATAAAGAAATTCTGGCCATGATGGATAGTTTTAATGAGCGCCAGAAACCTACTGAGGCTCTCAGGGAGCGGAGTGCCCTTCCAATGTTTCCATATCTCAGATCCCCATTCTCATGGTATACCTGTATACCCAAATACTTAAAAGTGCATGGAGCCCAAACTATGTCCCCAGGGCAGGAGGAGAGTCGCCCATAACTTTGTGTTAGGGGAAAAACGAATGTCTTGCTCCTGTTGAAGCATAGGCCTGAGATTGCACCGACATGGTCCAGCGTCTGCAAGGCCCAAGGTAGACCCAACTCTCCATCATTGAGGTATATGAGTATATCATCAGCATATTGTGAAACAATATGTTCTGATTGACCCCATTTTACTCTCTTGCCAGTGCCCTTGCTATGCATTGCAACCGCCAGTGGCTCTATGGCCAGAGCAAATAGAAGCAGCGATAGCGGGCACCCCTGACGCATCCCCTGGTACATATGGTAAGTATCCGATATCGTGCTGCCCGTTCTCACCCCCGCCAATGGTGACATATACAGCAAATCAACCCATTTTATCCAGCCGTCTCCCATTCCCATCTGCCGCATCACTGTTCTCAAATAGTCCCATCTGACCGAGTCAAAAGCTTTCTCGAAATCTACTGCAAGCAGCACGCCCGCCCCAGGCCTCTCTTCTTCAGGCATGTGCAAGATGGCGAACAAGCGCCTCAAGTTCAAAGAGGTGCTGCGGTTCGGGGCAAAGCCATTTTGATCAGTATGCACTAACCCGGTGAGGTGGCGTAGGAGTCTATTGGCTAAGGCTTTACTAAGGATTTTAAAATCGTTATTTAACATCGATAGAGGTCGAAAGTCCATTACTGAGGCCTCTCTCGACTTCGTTTTGGGCAGAGGGACCACCAGTGCCTCCCTAAGTGAGTCCGGTAGTATTCCGCGTTGCAATGCCTCCGTGTACATCTCCACCAACTGGGGGGCTAACAGTGCAGTATATTTTTTATAAAAGTCCATGGGAAGTCCATACGGCCCTGGGGTCTTACCGGAGGCCAGTTGTGCAATAGCCTCTTGTACCTCGTCTAAACTATCCTGTTCCTCAAGTGCTAGCGTGGTCAGAGGGAGTGGGCGCAAAAAATCGTCGAGGTCATCTGCTCTAAGCTCTCCAAGGGTCCCGTAAAGATGGGAGTAGTACACTTTGAAGGCGTCATTAATGGTTCCCTCATACAGTGACGTTTCCCCCCTTTATCATAGACACTTGTGATGGGTCCACTGTCCCCTTCAGCCCTCACTAACCACGCCAGCATTCTACCTGATCAGCACTCCTCAGCCTGGAGTGATGCCACATATTCCCAGAGGCTGTTACTGCGAAGCTGCTCTTCCACCTGGGCATATGACTTCCATGCCTGGACATATCTTTCCTGTGCTACATCCCCGTTCTCCCCACCTCGTTCCCCTTCGTGTATTATCCTCTCTAAAATATTCAGTTCACGTTCTAGAGTGAGTCTCACTCCAACTGCCTGACCTAGGCAAAAACCTCTAGTTGTCACCTTGAGGGCCTCCCATTCCAAGGATCTTGAAGAGGCTGATCCCTTATTGGTTTTAATATGGTCTGAAAGGTGTAGACGCAGGGATTCTCTGTATGCTTGGTCCTCTTACGAGCCGGGGATCAGTCTCCATGTCGGGACAGGAGACCTATCCATTAACCGCTTTCCAAGTAACCAGTATGGGGTTATGGTCTGATAATGTGCGAGCAAGGTATTCTGCGCGGGTCATTCCCTGCGCGATCGATATCTGCTGTACACACCACCCTATCTATTCTGGTATGTACTTGGTGAAGTCCAGAATAGAATGAATAATCCCTCTCAGTGGGGTGATGGACCCACCATACATCCACTAGGCCCCACGCATCCATCCATTCTCTCAATTTTTTGCCACTCTATGTGTTGCTTCCCCTGTAACCGGCGGAGAGGATTGGTCTAAGTGCACGTCTAATATTCCATTAAAGTCTCCACCGATTAAGATACCCCCGGTTTGTTGGCGTGTGAGATGACTCAACAGTTGCGTTATGAAGGGGACCTGATCTTGGTTGGGGGCGTAGACACTGCCCAGGACAATTGCCCAGGACAATTGGAATTCCTTGGTTGGGGGCGTAGACACTGCCCAGGACAATTGGAATTCCATGAAGCCTCACCTCCGCTATCACAAACCTACCCTCATGGTCTATGTACTTAGATATGACTTCAAAGGGAACCCCCTCTCGTATCCAAATCAAGGCACCCCTCGCATACCCTGAATAGCCGGTGGCAAACACATGTCCTCTCCATCTACACCTCAATCGCTCCACCTCTCCTGCGGTTAAGTGGGTCTCCTGTAGCATTGCCACCTGCACAACCCGTCTTTTAAAAAAGGACAGGATTCTGTGATGTTTGGATGGGGACCCCATACCGCGTACATTCCATGTTAGTATATTATATTCCTCCATAGGGTTGTCTTATTAGCATTCCAGGTTGCCCACCCCTGCCCTGGGTACAGTCTCCCCGTGTTTCGGAATGTGTACATAAGTATTTCTCTCCACCCTGCCCATCGCACCTGCAAAAGTTGTAACTGTAAAACCCAACTCCCTAACCCCAGGGCGCCTCGCTAACAGTAGGTTGCCCAATAAACTGTGCAACAGTGCAACATGTTCAACAGAGTATCTGAAATTCTCGCCAGTCTGATTGGTTGGACGAGAACTTGTGTGGGGGGGCACAGTCCGGATGGGCCACGTATACATACAATTCACTTTGCCCCAGGGTCGTGATATCACATCCGTTACACAAGTTCCTCTGATGTCTGGGTGGGTCACCTTCGGAGCCCGCAGCGAGGACTCCGAGCATCCTATAGAGGACCCGGCCATGCCATCTGAGTCTACCCCGGAGCCTCTGGGGGGGGATTCCTCTCTGCCCATGTACGCCACCGCCTCTATGGCCGCTCGCTTCTGTGTCTGCGTTGGCATCCCAGGTGAGTGGTCCCTGTTCCTCCACCTTCCTAGTACTCTGCCCTTTCCAGTCTCTTTTACGTTAACTTTTGCGCTCTGGGCCGACTGGCCTCCATGAGCTTCAAACCATTCCCAGGGCTCCTCGGGGTTCAGGAAAAACAAAGATTTACCCTCGTGTGTCACTCTCAAGCGAGGCGGGAAGAGGAGCGAATACTGTATTCCTTCCGCTCTGAGGGCCTTTTTGACTGCCATGTACGAGTTTCGCCTGATCTGGACCTCAAAGGTGAAATCTGGGAATAACGTCACCTCTCCGTTCTCAACTCTGAAGGGGTCTGCCTCCCTGGCCCTCTGGATTAGGGCATCCCTGTCTCTGTAATGCAGAACTCTGTCTATCACCGCTCTGGGAGGTCAGCCCGGGGGAAGGGGTCTCGAGGGCACTCTGTGTGCTTGTTCAAGCGTAAAAAACGGAGTCAGGTTGTCTGCTGCTACAACCGTGCGCAACCAATTTTCCAGAAATGCCACCATATTCGTCCCTTCCGCTCCCTCCGGCAGGCCTACCACTCGGATATTGTTCCTTCGGTTCCTCCCTTCTGCGTCCTCAGCTCTCTGTTTCAGCCGCTTCACTCTGTCGTTGAGATTCTCCACCATAATTGTTGTGTCTCTTTGTTTAGGAGTGATATCTGCCAATGTGGTCTCCGCCTCTTTAACTCTGTCAGTTAATTTTTGATGGTCTGCCCTCAGAAGCCCCACCTCTACAGCCACTTGATTGATATTGTGCTGTAGTGTAGCTTTGGTGTCTTCGATTGCCCCCAGGATTTTGTCTAGGGTATCCTGTTCTCTAGCCTGCGAGAAGTTCAGAGGTTTCCCCTCTTTAGGATCAGTGTGTGTTGGACGGTCCATAGCTTTGGTCTTGTGCCGGCTTTTGGATGACATCGGGCTTGCAGTGCTTCACTTCGATGTTAGCGGGAAGGTGAGCTGGACTGTTATATTGCACTTGTTCACATAAGTTCAAAGGCAGCAACTTGGGCCAGTCAGTTACATCCAGCAGTCCAATTCAGCTCTTCCACTCAGTAGTATTGTTGTTCTCTTAGAGTGTTCCCCCTCTTTCACCTGGTTCTCTCACTCCTAGGGGCCTAGCTACCCCTTCTTATTGTTGCCCTAAGCACCGGGCCCAGGCCTCTACTGCTCTCCACTTCCAGCGTTTCCTCTATCAGGTGCAGTACACTACCCAGGGCAGCAGCGGTTATTACAGGCCTTCTCATTTCTACCTTCACCTTAGTCCAAGTGCGCTCCCTCCTTCTAGCTAAGTTCGGTAGGACTCCCACACTTCAGCTTTACGTCCTTATGGGGAGCTGGGCTCACTCCTGGTGTCCAAGGTTCGTGCGTAGTGTGAGATTGCTCTACTCACCCAGGCGTTTCACTTACTTTCGGTTCTCGTTCACCAGCGTCCCTTCCCTGTTGTGGGCGCTAAGTTCGCACCGACACTGTCGGCGGACGCCGTACTCCACCACACCCTCAGTGTTTAAGGGCACTGTATCCAATGCACTGTAGCATGTTCTCTGATAGGCCGATGCAGGACCGCCCTTAAACGTCCACCATCAGTCCCGTGGGGTTATGCTCAGCACCTCGGTCCTTGTTGTCCAGCGTTACGTCCTCGCCATGGGTGTCGGGCCTGCACTAACACCTCCGATGGCCCGCACACTCCGTTGCACCCTCGAGCGTCCCATCCAGTGCACTTCAGCGTACCCTCCGCCGGGCCGGCGCGAGATCGCCCTTCAACGTCCTCTGCAAGTCCCCTGGGGGCGCACTTCGTGCCTCGCTCCTTGTTCCCCAGTGTTACTTCCTCATTGCGGATGTTGGGCCAGCATCGACCCCGCCAGCGGATCGTGCTCTCTTTCGCGTCCTCAGCGCACGTGGGCGCTTTTATCCGATGCACTGGAGCGTGTTCTCCGCCAAGCCGGTGTGAGGCCGCCCTTCCACGCCCTCTACAAGTCCCCTGGGGCCCTGCTCCGTGCCTTTTTCCTCATTCCCCAGCGTTACTTCCTCAATGTGGATGCCGGGCCTGTGTCGGCATCGCCGGTGGCCCGCTCACTCCATCGCACCCTTAGCGCGCACAGGGGTACTGTAGTGTGATCTCTATTAGGCCAAGGCGAGGCCATTCCTCGGTGTCCTCTACAAGTCCCCCGGGCTGTACTCCATACCTCGGTCCTTGTTCCAGCGTTGCTTCCTCGTTGTGGGTGTTAGGCCCACACCAACACCGCCGGTGGCCGGCACACTCCGCCATGCCCCCTAGCGCACACGGGCGCTTTATCAGATAAACTGCAGCGTGTTCTCTGCCCGTCCGGGGGGAGACCGCCCTTCAACGACCTCTACAATTCCCCTGGTGGTGCGCTCCGTACCTCGATCCTTGTTCCCCAGTGTTACTTCCTCGATGTAGGTGCTGGGCCGGCACTGACACCGCCAGCAGGTCGTGCACTCCGTCGTGCCCTCAGTGCACGCGGGAGCTCTGCCCAATGTGCTGTAGCGTATTTTCTGCCTGGCCGGGGGGGGGGGGATCGCCCTACAACGTCCTCTACATGTCCCCAGGAAGTCTGCTCCACGCCTCGTTCCTCACTCCCCGATGTTAATTCCTCATTATGGGTGCCGGGCCCGCACCGTCACCGCTGGCGGACCACGCCCCCAGCGCACATGGGCGCTTTATCCAATGCACTGCAGCGTGCTCTCTGCTAAGTCAGGATGAGTCCGCCCTTCAATGTGCTCTTCTGGCACGTGCCGAAGCTGCCGGCAGGCCCGCGTCACTACGCGAGTCCCCAGACTCGGTCACGGCCGCAAGCCCGGTGGCCCCGGTTCCAGTGGGGGCCCCCACGCTCCAGGATCAGACTCCCCCTTGTTCCTCTGCACCCCTGGTGCCTCCGGGTACCGACTCTACAAGTCAATGGTCCCCGACAGAGGGCTATTTTCAAGGATTAATAGTAGGCCCCTCCGGAGCCACGTTCTCAAGCATGCGCCATCTTGGCTGCTTGGCCAAGCCCCGCCGGTGTAGACTGGCTTATGCAGAGATGGGCACCTGGGGGATTATGGAATTGTCCCCCCAATACCAGAATGGTATCGGGGTGAAAATTCCATGATCTTAGACATGTTACATGGCCATGTTTGGAGTTACCAATGTGACGCTATACATAGGTAGTATATAGTGCACGCGTGTAATGGTGTCCCCGCACTCACAAAGTCCGGGGAATTTTCCCTGAACGATGTGGGGGCACCTTGGCTAGTGCCAGGGTGCCCACACACTAAGTAAATTTGCACCCAACCTTCACCAGGTGAAGGTTAGACATATAGCTGACTTATAAGTTACTTATGTGCAGTGGTAAATTGCTGTGAAATAATGTGGACGTTATTTCACGCAGGCTGTAGTGGCACGCCTGTGTAAGAATTGTCAGAGCTCCCTATGGGTGGCAAAAGAAATGCTGCAGCCCATAGTAATCTCCTGGAACCCCAATACCCTGGGTACCTCAGTACCATATACTAGGGAATTATATGGGTGTACCAGTATGCCAATGTGAACTGGTAAATTTAGTCACTAGCCTGTTAGTGACAAATTTGGAAAGCAGAGAGAGCATAACCACTGAGGTTCTAGTTAGCAGAGCCTCAGTGAGACAGTTAGGCATCACACAGGGAACACATACAGGGCACATACTTATGAGCACTGGGGCCCTGCCTGGCAGGGTCCCAGTGACACATAGACTAAAACAACATATATACAGTGAAATATGGGGGTAACATGCCAGGCAAGATGGTACTTTCCTACACAACCCCCTCCCCAAACGAATGACAATAAGACTAGCCAAGACCTGATGAGTCTTCATTGTCTAAGTGGAAATATCTGGAGAGTCCATCTGCATTGGAGTGGGTACTCCCAGGTCTACATCCCACTGTATAGTCCATTCCCTGTAGAGATATGGACCACCTCAACAATTTAGGGTTTTCACCTTTCATTTGTTCATTTGTTTTAGCCAAAGTAGAGGTTTGTGGTCTGTCTGAAATATAAAGGTATGGCCTCAACTTTTTCAGTGCCCAGACCACAGCAAAGAACTCCCTCTCTATAGCAGACCAACACTTTTCTCTAGGGGTCAACCTTCTGCTGATAAAAGCAACTGGTTGATCCTGGCCCTCAGAATTCAGTTGTGATAAGACTGCCCCTACACCTAATTCAGATGCATCAGTTTGAACAATGAATTCCTTGGAGTAACATGGGCTTTTTAGGACAGGTGCAGAGCACATGGCCTGTTTGAGCTCCTCGAAAGATTTCTGACAGCTAGCTGTCCATAAGACCTTTTTAGGCATTTTCTTACTTGTGAGATCATTAAGAGGGGCTGCTATGGAGCCATAGTTTTTAATGAATCTCCTGTAATACCCTGTGAGGCCTAAAAAGGCTCTAACCTGGGTCTGAGTTGTAGGGGGAAGCCAATCCATGATTGCCTGGATTTTCCCCTGTAGTGGTGCAATCTGTTCTCCACCTACCAGGTATCCCGGATAAACCACCTTACCCTGCCCTATCTGGCACTTTGAGGCCTTGATAGTGAAGCCTGCCTTTTGCAGGGCCTCAAAAACTTTCCAAAGGTGGACCAGGTGCTCATCCCAGGTGGAGCTAAAGACAGCAATATCATCTAGATATGCTGCACTAAAAGCCTCAAACCCTTGCAGGACTGTGTTCACCAACGTCTGAAAAGTGGCAGGTGCATTTTTCAAACCAAAGGGCATCATTTTAAATTGGTAGTGCCCTCCTATAGTAAAAAATGCAGTCTTAGGTTTAGCATCTTCTGCCAATTTGATCTGCCAATACACTGCAGTCAAATCAAAAGTGCTAAGATACTTGGCAGATGCCAGTGTATCAATGAGCTCATCTGCCCTGGGTATAGGGGGAGCATCAGTTTTTGTTACCTGATAGAGACCCTCTGTAGTCTACACAAAACCTCACCTCCCTCTTTCCATCTTTGGTGTGAGGTTTTGGTACAAGCACCACTGGGCTAGCTCATGGGCTTTCAGAAGGCTCAATCACTCCCAGATCCAACATCTTCTGTACCTCTTGTTTTATGCAGTCCCTGACATGGTCAGGCTGCCTATAAGTTTTACTCTTGACAGGCAAGCTGTCTCCAGTATCAATTGTGTGTTCACACCAGGATGTTGTACCTGGCACAATTGAAAAGAGGTCAGAAAATTGTCCAAGGAGATTTATGCAGTTGTCTTTCTGTTCTGCAGTCAGACAATCTGCTAAAACTACTCACTCCACTAGAGCATCCTCCTCAGTGGAGGAGAAGAGATCAGGGAGAGGGTCACTCTCTTCTTCCTGTCCTTCATCTGTTCCCATGAGCAGGGTGAGATCAACCCTTTCATAGTAGGGTTTTAGGCGGTTGACATGAATCACCCTAAGGGGACTCCTGGAAGTGCCCAGGTCAACCAAGTAGGTGGCCTCGCCCTTTTTTTCAACAATTAGATGGGGTCCACTCCATTTGTCCTGGAGTGTTCTTGGGGCTACAGGCTCCAAAACCCACACCTTCTGTCCTGGTTGGTACTGGATCAGAACAGCCTTCTGGTCATGCCATTGCTTTTGGAGCTCTTGGCTGGCCTGAAGGTTTTTACTGGCCTTTTTCATGCACTCAGCCATTCTGGATCTTAGGACAAGTACATAGTCCACTATGTCCTGGTTGGGAGCTTTTAAAGGTTGTTCCCAACCCTCCTTCACAAGTGTTAGTGGACCTCTTACAGGGTGTCCAAAGAGGAGTTCAAAGGGGCTGAAGCCCACTCCTTTCTGGGGTACCTCCCTGTAAGCAAAAAGGAGGCAAAGTAACAGGACATCCCATCTCCTCCACAGTTTTTCAGGGAGTCCCATTATCATACCTTTGAGAGGTTTATTAAACCTCTCTACCAGTCCATTAGTCTGTGGATGATAAGGAGTGGTGAATTTGAATGTTACACCACATTCCTTCCACATAGCTTTCAAGTATGCAGACATAAAGTTGCTACCCCTGTTTGGTACAACCTCTTTTGGGAAACCCACCCTGGAAAAGATTCCCAGGAGGGCTTTTGCCACTGCAGGTGCTGTAGTGGTCCTTAGAGGAATTGCTTCAGGATATATTGTGGCATGGTCCACAACCACCAAGATAAACCTATTGCCTGAATCAGTAGGAGGGTCAAAGGGGCCAACTATGTCAACCCCTACCCTTTCAAAGGGAACCCCAACAACAGGAAGTGGAATAAGGGGAGCCTTTGGTGTGCCACCAGTCTTGCCACTGGCTTCGCAGGTCACACAATACTTACAAAAATCTTTTGTGTCCTCTGATATCCTAGGCCAGTGAAACAGGGGGACAGGCCTTTCCCATGTTTTGATCTGGCCCAAATGCCCAGCCAAAGGAATGTCATGTGCCAGAGTTAGGAGGAACTCTCTGTACTGCAGGGGAATGACCAATTTCCTGGTTGTTCCAGGTTTTGGGTACCCTCCCTCTGTGTACAAGAGGTTGTCCTCCCAGTAAATTCTATGTGAGTCACTGGCATCCCCATTTTGCTGCTTGACAGCTTGCTGTCTGAGACCCTCTAATGTGGGACAGGATTGCTGTGCCACACTCAGCTCTTCCCTGGCAGGCCCCCCTCCACCCAAAAGCTCAGCAGTGTCTGCTGCCAGCTCATCTGGTGAAGGTTCTGCACAGGGAGGAAATTCTTCTTCCTCAGAAGGAGAATCATCTGTAGAGGGAGGGATAGTAGTGAGGGATTTACCCTTGCTACCCCTATCTTTAGGGAGCACTTGGTCCATTGTTCCAGGATCCAAGTTACCCTGTCCTTTTTGCTTTTTGGCTTGAGCCCTTGTCAAAGCAAAATTATGCCCAGGAATGCCCAGCATTGCTGCATGAGCCTCAAACTCCACTTCTGCCCAAGCTGATGTCTCTAAATCGTTCCCTAGTAGACAGTCTACAGGTAAAACGGAGGCAACCACAACTTTCTTTGTACCAGTAACCCTCCCCCAGTTGAGATTCACAACAGCCATGGGGTGGCTAAGAATGTTGTTATGAGCGTCTGTCACTTGGTACTGCTGACCAAGTAGGTGTTGTTCAGGGTGCACCAGTTTCTCTATTACCATGGTAACACTGGCACCTGTGTCCCTGTAGGCCTGAACCTCAACACCATTGATTAGGGGAAGTTGCTTGTACTTATCCATATTAAGGGGACAAGCAACCAAGGTTGCCAAATCAATGGCACCTTCAGAGACTAACACAGCCTCTGTGGTCTGCCTAACAAGACCAACCCCAACTAAATTACCAAAAGTGAGCCCAGCTACTCCCTTGGATTGGCTATTAGTAGGTTTGCTCCCACCACCACTGCTATTACTAGGGGCACTAGAGTTTGCAGTAGGGGTTGTGGGAGGTTTGGAGTTTTTCTTTGGACAAATGGCATCAGTTGTCCAATGGCCTTTGACTTTACACAAATAACACCAAGGCTTTTTAATTTGATTTGAAGAGGATTTGGACCCACCACCCCCACCAGAGGATTTTTGTGGGCCTGATGAAGACTCAGTTTTACTTTTGTCCCCACCCTTGCCAGAAGACTTACCATCCTTCTTCTTGCCATCCTTGTCACCCCCTGTATGAACTTTTCTGTTCACTCTTGTTCTGACCCATTTGTCTGCCTTCTTTCCCAATTCTAGGGGAGAGGTCAGATCTGAGTCCACTAGATATTGGTGTAACAAGTCAGACTCACAGTTATTCAGAATAGGCTCTCTCAGAATAAGATTATACAGGCTTTCATAGTCAGAAACTTTACTGCCATGTAACCACCCCTCCAAAGCCTTCACTGAACAGTCAACAAAGTCTATCCAGTCTTGTGAGGACTCTTTTTTGGTGTCTCTGAACTTAATCCTGTATTGTTCAGTGGTTAAGCCAAATCCATCCAAGAGTCAATCCTTCAAAACTGAAAAATTGTTAGCATCACTTTCTATAACAGTAAGGAGCCTATCCCTACCCTTTCCATTGAAAGATAGCAACAATATAGCAGCCCACTGCCTTTGAGGGACCCCCAGGGACCCCCTGTACCATACAGGCCCTCTCAAGTGCGGCTACCCACTTGTTGATGTAATCCCCCTCCTTGTAAGGGGGAACTATCTTGTGCAGATTCCTGGAATCATGCTCTCTCACAGGATTACCATCAGGAATACTGCTGCTGCCATCATGGGGTCCAAACCCCAATCTCTGTCTCTCCTTCTCCAGGTCTAGGGATTCCCTGTCTAGAGCCAGCTGTTGTTGTTTAAGCTTCAGTATGGTCTCTTCCACTCTCAACTTTTTGAGTTCCCTTTCTAACATGTTGTCTTCAGGGTGGGTGGGTTGGAAATGCTTGGACACAGAGGATAAATTGGAAACAACAGAGGGAGATCTGTCCCTAACTGCTTGGACTCTAACAACCTGGCCTCCAGGAATAAAAACATCCCTACTATGATGGGAGCTCCTATTACTACCAGCATTGCTAGGTGGTCTGCTAAGGGGCGGATTTGGAACAGAACCCTCCCCACCTTCCTCAAGGAGTTCCCCTGAGTCAGAATGGGAGCCATCTATTAACTTCTCATTTGAAGTGCCTGCTAGGGACTCATCATTCACAATGAGCATGTTATATAGAAACTCTCTTGTAGGGTTCTTTCCTATCACTAAACCTCTATCTAGGCAGATACTCCTTAGGCTCTTGAAATTTAAATTGTCATAGGTAGTATTGACCATTTTAAGAGCAGCCCCTACATCAGACATGATACAAGAAGGTTTAGAGACAGTGAGAAGAAAGAAAAAGTTTCAGAACTTTTTAAAGAACAGAGAAAAAAACGTTTTCTAACTTTTTGGAAACTTTTAGAAGTTTAGAGAAACTTTTCAGAACTTTGTAAAAAGTTTAAGAGGAGAAAAGCAAAACTTTTTGGTTAGGTGTACATACACTGAACTTATTTTGTATATTATTCTCTTATGAAAAGTACACAATGACAAAGTGGTAAGTAGTTACAAGTACTTATCCCACCGCTGCAAAACCAATGTATGAGGCTGGCCTGGCTTGTAGTGGGTACCAGAGGTACTTACACCTTGTGTCAGGTCCAGTTATCCCTTATTAGTGTAGAAGAGGTGTTTCTAGCAGCTTAGGCTGATAGAAGGTAGCTATGGCAAAGCAGCTTAGGCTGAACTAGGAGACATGTAAAGCTCCTACTATACCACTGGTGTCATATGCGCAATATCATAAGAAAACACAATACACAGATATACTAAGAATAAAGGTACTTTATTTTTATGACAATCTGCCAAAAGTATCTCAGTGAGTACCCTCAGTATGAGGATAAGATATATACACAAGATATATGTACACAAACCAAAATTATGCAGGTAATAGCAAGAAAAGTAATGCAAGCAGTGTAAAGTTACAATAGATTGAAATAGGAGCACATAGGTATAGGGGCAACACAAACCATATACTCCAAAAGCGGAATACGAACCACGAATGGACCCCAAACGTATGTGAGCTTGTAGAGGGTCGCTGGGACTGTAAGAAAACAGTGAGGGTTAGAAAAATAGCCCACCCGAAGACCCTGAAAGGTAGGTGTAAAGTGCACCTACTAGCCCCAGAGAGCACAGAAGTCGTGATAGGGGGATTCTGCAAGGAGAACAAACACCAGCAATGCAACAACAGTGGATTTCCAGACCTGAGTACCTGTAAGACAAGGGGACCAAGTCCAAGAGTCGCAACAGTGTAGAGAGTGGGCAGGAGCCCAAGAAATGCCAGCTGAGGGTGCAAGGACCCTGCCACCTGTTGGAAGAAGCTTGGTGTTCTGCAAGAACGAAGAGGACTAGGAACTTCCCCTTTGGAGGATGGATGTCCCACGTTGTGAAGAAGCTTGCAGAGGTGTTCCCACGCAGAAAGACCGCAAACAAGCCTTGCTAGCTGCATGAGTCACGGTTAGTGTTTTTGAATGCTGCTGTGGCCCAAGAGAGACCAGGATGTCGCCACTTGGATGAGGAGACAGAGGGGGTGCCCAGCAAGTCAGGGAGCCCTCACAGAAGCAGGCAGCACCCACAGAAGTACCTGAACAGGCACTTAGAAGAAAAGTGAACCGGAGTCCACCCGAAGTCACAAAAGGGAGTCCCATGATGCCGGAGGACAACTCAGAAGGTTATGCACTGAAGGTTAGAGTGTCGGGACCCAGGCTTGGCTGTGCACAAAGGAAATCCTGGAAGAGTGCACAGGAGCCGGAGCAGCTGCAAATCACGCGGCACACTGCAATGCAGTCTAGCGTGGGGAGGCAAGGACTTACCTCCACCAAACTTGGACTGAAGAGTCACTGAACTGTGGGAGTCACTTGGACAGAGTTGCTGAGTTCCAGGGACCACGCTCGTCGTGCTGAGAGGGGACCCAGAGGACCGGTGATGCAGTCTTTTGTTGCCTGAGGTTGCAGGGGGAAGATTTCGTCAACCCACAGGAGATTTCTTCAGAGCTCCTGATGCAGAGAGGAGGCAGGCTACCCCCAGAGCATGCACCACCTGGAAAAAGTCGAGAAAGCCGGCAGGATGAAGCAATACAAGGTTGCCCAAAGCAGAGACCCTAAATAGACAGAAAAGGAGGTTTGGCTACCTAGGAAGGAGGATTGGCTACAAGAGAGGTAAGAGCCTATCAGAAGGACCCTCTTACATCACCTGCTGGCACTGGCCACTCAGAGCAGTCCAGTGTGCCACAAACACCTCTGTTTCCAAGATGGCAGAGGTCTGGGACACATTGGAGGAGCTCTGGGTACCTCCCCTGGGAGGTGCAGGTCAGGGGAGTGTTCACTCCCCTTTCCTTTGTCCAGTTTCGCACCAGAGCAGGGCTGGGGGATCTCTGAACCGATGTAGACTGGCTTATGCATCAAAGCATTTCCAGAGGGTGGGGGAGGCTACTCCTCCTCAGCCCTCACACCTATTTCCAAAGGGAGAGGGTGTTACAACCTCTCTCAGAGGAAGTCCCTTGTTCTGCCTTCCTGGGCCAGGGCTGCCTGGTCCCCAGGATGGCAGAAACCTGTCTGAGGGGTTGGCAGCAGCAGCAGCTGCAGTGGAAACCCCAGAAAGGCAGTTTGGCAGTACCCGGGTTCTGTGCTAGAGACCCGGGGGATCATGGAATTGTCCCCCCAATGCCAGAATGGCATTGGGGTGGCAATTCCATTATCTTGGACATGTTACATGGCCATGTTTGGAGTTACCATTGTGACGCTGTACATAGGTAGTGACCTATGTACAGTGCACACGTGTAATGGTGTCACCGCACTCACAAAGTCCGGGGAATTTGCCCTGAACGATGTGGGGGCACCTTGGATAGTGCCAGGGTGCCCACACACTAAGTAACTTTGCACCCAACCTTCACCAGGTGAAGGTTAGACATATAGCTGACTTATAAGTTACTTAAGTGCAGTGGTAAATGGCTGTGAAATAACGTGGACGTTATTTCACTCAGGCTGCACTGGCAGGCCTGTATAAGAATTGTCAGAGCTCCCTATGGGCGGCAAAAGAAATGCTGCAGTCCATAGGGATCTCCTGGAACCCCAATACCCTGGGTACCTCAGTACCATATACTAGGGAATTATATGGGTGTACCAGTATGCCAATGTGAACTGGTAAATTTAGTCACTAGCCTGTTAGTGACAAATTTGGAAAGCAGAGAGAGCATAACCCCTGAGGTTCTAGTTAGCAGAGCCTCAGTGAGACAGTTAGGCATCACACAGGGAACACATACAGGGCACATACTTATGAGCACTGGGGCCCTGCCTGGCAGGGTCCCAGTGACACATAGACTAAAACAACATATATACAGTGAAATATGGGGGTAACCTGCCAGGCATGATGGTACTTTCCTACAGCATGTTATCCACAATAGTAGTCAACTTTTCTATCTTGATTGGATTCAAAATAACTCCTACAGAAGGAATTACTGCACCAAAAATATCTCCCACAATTGCAGAAGAGGTTTCCCTCCTCTGTCACTCATGATGTAATTCAGTCACTTTCGGAAACCTTTTCAAATCATCTATCTGATAAATTTTAGGGAAAACAATCCCCAAATAGCATATACCATACCATCCTCTAGGAAGACGGTAATAAGCATTAAGTCCACACATATAGTAAATCCCAGGAATCACAGGGTCCTGAACATTCAGCATAAAAGTCCATTTACTCTGAAACAAAACACATGCCTACATTCACTCGTTTGCACAAATAAAGTGCCAGTGCGTGATTTTGGCCTATGTATACGAAGCTTCCTTACATGTAATGCATCAAAAGCTAATTTCCCTTGTGTTTTAATAGCAGTGCAAGCATAATAATTCTTATAAGTTCTCTTCTCTAATTTCAATTCAATTCACTTCTCTTTATTAGGTCAAAGTTTAGACCATTAGAGTACAATCAACCATACATCAGTACATAAAAAGAAGAAAAACGAGAAAGAGATAATAAAAAATCTCTTAATAAATACTAAAAACAGGAACAACCTTTGGTTTCTTCATAGTCTAAGATAAATAAATAGCAGGAAACCTCCTTGCCTACTTAAAAAACGATCGTCAGCACATTTCAGAAAGCTCCTGCTAGAAGATATTGGATTCCCATTCACAGCTAATAAATGAGATGTGCTTTTAACCATTAATACATATATAAATACATAGAATCAAGACTTCAGTATAAAAATAATTTTGAGACTACTAATATAAGGTTCAGTATACCATTAGCCTATAAAGGAAAAACACATTTTGTAGCCAAAACTACTCTTATTAAAATAATTCAGATACTAACAGTCTAAAATGCAATGTACTATCATATGGTAAATAGATTTATGAATAGATGCGAAATCTCAGCCGTTAGTCATAAAAACTGTTTTGATTGTAACAAGCTAAAGTGCAGTGTGCTATAATACAATAAATAGATTGACAGACGTGCTTTTCTCAGCCGTTGACCATGAAAACTAAAGATAGTAAAGACAAATGCTGTTGTTTTCATAATATTGTCACTATAAGTTATAATAAGATTTAATAAGAAAATGTAATCTCTAAAACCATTAAATAGAAACAGGAAAAAGGGGACAAAGCATCCAAAAATCATAATCATCTGTTGTTCCCCGCTATACCTGCTATAAAGCTCAACATTGGAAGTCAAACACTAAGAGTGGCCCTATAACGAATAGACCAAGCTACTGTCACAAATTTAGTGACCGTGCTTACAACCAATGTGGACGAGTCATATTTACAAATTCTATAGGCGTTAGCTCGGTCATATAATAGCAAAGCTTTACACAATGGAACAATCCATTTCTCCCTAGGACTCTTATATATGGGGCAAAAAAACAGAACATGTTCGATTGATTCCTCCAATGTATTACATTTAAGCATTTATTTGCCTCAGAACTGATCTTCGACTATCGAGTAGTAAAACTGTTAACTGGTAAAGTTCCATATCTAAACTGGAGGAATAGAGCACGAGCATAAGCAGGTATTGGAAGGTCAAGAAATTGCTCAGGCCAAAGTTCTTCTTTTACAAGCAGGATCTCAGAAGTTAATCGGCCCACCCCATTTCTATGAAGTATCTTCACATTGGCCCTCTCCCAGTATCTCTGTTTAACTAATGAAATAGCATTGGTGGGGATCGACTCGGTTTTCTCCGAAAAATGGGGGAAGGCCAGTTCATCCCAGGCCAATTTCATTTCCCTCAGCCAACTGACCTTTTTCCAGCTATTCTGGGTCTTTATAAGATCTTTTATTGCCTCTCGAAAATATTCCAGTTCTCAATTTTCCAAATGCAGATACAATATAAGGGAGGTCTCAGACCCGCTACATCTTTAATGCTATTTGTTCCGAGATCAAGTCTGAGAGGGATCATTGGTGTACCTTTCCCCAACCTGGTTATATACCTGAGAAAATAGTTCTCTTTAATTTGGAGAACATTCAACTGCCTTAGAGAACCCTATAGCTCTGCCCCATACAGTGCAGCACCTCAAATTTGAACTTTATATATTTCAAGGATAGGATTCAAGGGCGGACTGGCTACAGTCCTAGCTTTACGTCCTAGGGCCCCCACTCTTTGGCATATTATATGAGCCCATATTAATCTGATCCCCAAGTAAGAATACTCAGTGACCCTTTCCAAAGGTATGGAATTCATTATAATGGTCGCTTTAGCTTTTGTTCTCCTGGAGCTACCTATCATGAGCTTGGTTTTGTTAACGTTAACTTCCAAACTGAAATCTGCACACAACAAGCAGAATTGGTTAGCAAGATTTTGCAATCCCATAGGAGTTTTGGCTAGTAGGATGGTGTCATCCGCATAGAGCAGACCTGGAATGTTCTTGCCTGCCAACTTGGGTGAAACATTATTACAGTTGGTTAAATATGTAATACAGTTGTTTATATATAAAAGAAAGAGGGTGAGTGCTAAGACGCAGCCTTACCTAACTCCTCTTTCGATAGCATCTGGGTCAGATAATTCACCATCCTTACCGCTCCTGATTTGGGCAAAGGTACTGTCATGAAGTCGAACTATAAGGTTTAGAAGACCTTAAGGGACACCCATATTAGATAGTGTCAGCCAAAGTTTGTTCCTAGGTACCAGGTCAAAAGCCGCTTTGAGATCAACAAAAGCCACGTATAGATTTCCACCTCCGACCTCCACTGTCTTCCATTTAATTGCTAGAAACCTTAAGACCTGGTCTATTGTACTAGTTGCAGGTCTAAACTCTGCCTGTAAGTCGGAGATGGCTCCATTCTCTATTATCCACTCTTCTAAGTGGAACAAGATCTGCTTTGCAAAGAGTTTTTGGAGGTTATCGAGTAGGCATATTGGGCGATAATTAGAAGGATCGCTAGGGCTGCCTTTTTTAAAGAGGGGAACTATCTCAGCTCCCTTCCATGTCCGGGGAATGGTTGCTCCTGCAGCAACTGCATTGCAGGCCAAGTTCAGATAAGGGGCCCATATTTCGGGGTTCGATTTATAAAGATCACCAGGGATTTTGTCGCGACCCTGGGCCTTCCCCCATTTCAGAGAGGTTATTGCTGCCTTGGTTTCTGCCAAGGTGAATCTAATTGACTGGCTACAGTCCTAGCTTTACACCCTAGGGCCCCCACTCTTTGGCATATTATATGAGCCCCTTTTCTGATAGCTGCAACCCAAAAGCCCGAATCTATTAATCTGATCCCCAAGTAATCATACTCAGTGACCCTTTCCAAAGGTATGGAATTCATTATAATGGTCGCTTTAGCTTTTGTTCTCCTGGAGCTACATATCATAAGTTTGGTTTTGTTAACGTTAACTTCCAAACTGAAATCTCTGCAGAACAAGCAGAATTGGTTAGCAAGATTTCGCAATCCCATAAGAGTGTTGGCTAGTAGGATGGTGTCATCCACATAGAGCAGACCTGGAATTTTCTTGCCTGCCAACTTGGGCGAAACATTATTACAGTTGGTTAAATATTTAATACAGTTGTTTATATATAAAGAAAGAGGGTGGGTGCTAAGACGCAGCCTTTCCTAACTCCTCTTTCGATAGCAACTGGGTCAGATAATTCACCATCCTTACCGCTCCTGATTTGGGCAAAGGTACTGTCATGAAGTCAAACTATAAGGTTTAGAAGACCTTAAGGGACACCCATATTAGATAGTGTCAGACAAAGTTTGTTCCTAGGTACCAGGTCAAACGCCGCTTTGAGATCAACAAAAGCCACATATAGATTTCCACCTCCAACATCCACTATCTTCCATTTAATTGCTAGAAACCTTAAGACATGGTCTATTGTACTAGTTGCAGGTCTAAACTCTGCCTGTAAGTCGGAGATGGCTCCATTCTCTATTATCCACTCTTCTAAGTGGAACAAGATCTGCTTTGGAAAGAGTTTTTGGAGGTTATCAAGTAGGCATATTGGGCGATAATTAGAAGGATCGCTAGGGCTGCCTTTTTTAAAGAGGGGAACTATCTCAGCTCCCTTCCTTGTCCGGGGAATGGTTGCTCCTGCAGCAACTGCATTGCAGACCAAGTTCAGATAAGGGGCCCATATTTCGGGGTTCGATTTATAAAGATCACCAGGGATTTTGTCACGACCCAGGGCCTTCCCCCATTTCAGAGAGGTTATTGCTGCCTTGGTTTCTGCTAAGGTGAATCTAATTGGTGATACAACAGATTTCCTGGTTTCAACCAATTCCCTGGAATTTGATGCATCTGCCTCTGTATAAAGAGACCCAAAGTGTTTTACCCAAGTTACAGCGAGGATTGAGGTACCAGGCAGGGGACGGGAGTCACCACAATCGCTTGAAATCAGTTTCCAGAACTTGGAGGTGTCATTAGCTCTTGCGGAATCTAGAAGAGCAGCCCACCTCGCTTCCTCCCAGCTCCTACGGGCCTTGATGAGTTCCTGTTTATAACTCTCTCTTGATTGCTTTATAGGCTCTCTAGCCCCCCTTCTCAGATCCCTCAATAGCTTAAGCTTAGCTTCCCTACATGAACGGTTAAACCATCCCTCACTGCGCTTATTCCTTATTTTGGCAGCCGTCTCTATGATGTAATGATTTTGGAGAGAGTTAAATAAATCTAAATGTGCTGCCTAAAGCCTATACCCATCTCAAGTAACCAGAGCATATTCTCCATTCGTTCTGCTAAAAGGCTGTATATCGATGTAAGGGAGCCCAATGAAGAATTAACAGCATTCCACGTAATGCTGTGTTTTGTTATTGGCCATGGCAAGCTGCTGTACATAATCCTTATGGTCAGAGGCTTCTAATATAGGCAGCAAACCCCAAGTACATAAAACTAGCTGTTCATGGTCGCTTTCCTCATGTTCCATTACCATCATATCGGCCATATGTCCCCACAAACAGATATTCAATAAAAAATAGTCGATATGGCTCCTATAAGCTCCTCGCCTAAAAGTGGGGCAGGGTTTAACATCTGAGCGAGAGCGGCCATTACAGGCACGAAGACCGTATACAAGTGTGATGTCAACAATTTGGTAGGCTGTTCTGCTCATTCTAATACTTTTATTTGATGTTAATTGCCAAATACCCCAATAAATATCCTCTTCTACGTAAAGTTCTTAGGCCACTGTGTAAGGCTCGAAAGTTGCATTGAAATCCCCTGCAATTATGATATGATGAGTGGTTGATTTGCTGGCTAAAATATTGTCTAATGCAGTCAAGACTTCAGACTCACAATTGCTACCCATACTCCTGCTATATATGTTTACTAATGATAGGGGTTTTTCCTCATGGGTCGATAATATTAAGCCTTGCAGATCTACACTACCCATATCTATTTCTTCGACCCAGCACTTAAGTGAACAATTAACCCATATAAGTAAGCCACCCGAATGTCTCCCAGAAGTCACCTTACAGGCTGGGACCCAATAACTTTTAAAACCACATCTATACTTGGGCTGCAAGGCCCATGTCTCTTGGAATAAGCATATCTTGTGCTCATCTATGAAATGGCCCCAGTCAGGGATTCGCATTTTATACTCAAGCCCGGCTATATTCTAGCAAATAATTTTTGCTGAAACATCATCTCGGACTTCTAATGCGTCAGTCAAAGTTTGAGAAGTGATAGATGGGTTGCTCATAGGGTTTGTGTTACAGGTTGCGACTGTCGATGAACAACTCTCAATAAGTCCCCCTGCATCTTTGTCTCCAGTAGTATCCCTCGCCCCTGTAAGTTCAGGGTCTGTTGTATTCCATCTAGTTACTAGAGACCTTGTGTCATTCTGGGTTAGCATTATGGTTTGGGTGGGGCCCCTAGAATCTGCATTTAAGGTCAAAGTTCCATCTAGGTTTCCTACTCTGGTTCTTTCTTGCTCAATGACACTGGAGAAGGTGCATTCCCTAATAGTTGGTCCTAACCTCCTCTAATCCTTTCTCTAACGTCTCATTCAATGCCTTCCTCCTGTCATCAGTATGCCCTATAAAGCTCTTTTCTAGCGGGGTAAGTAAGCATGTTAGATTATTTTTGTGAGCGTATGCGGTACCAAACGTTAATGTTGGTTCAAAGAATCCTCTAACTACATCGTGCTCTTTAGCTACCTTACTCAGATATCTAATAATAGGAACAAAAGAAAACACAAGGTTGTAGTTCAAATAAAAATACAGAACATACTCTTTGTTATAGCATCTTGTTAGTAGCAGACTACAGCTTATGCCATAGGTTAGAGGCAAACTAAGGTACGTAACCTCTTCTTCCACTGAGGAAGGAATTTGCGTACACACAAGACAATTCCTTGCATCCATCATCTCAACATACTCAATCAACAAGCGATAAAATACATTAGAAGAAAGCTCTCCTTGAGCATTAGTATAGTCATGTAAGTATTTATCATCTAACCTAAACCTTTCTAAAGCTGTTAGTGTAGCAGGCACAGGAACAAAACAATAGTAGCCTCTTTCATTACATGAACAGACATTCCCACAATCATTATTATTCCACACATAAGTGCCACTCCAACAGTCAAATACCTACAATATCTAATATTCCTAACCCTGTTGTCTAACTCACCCATGATCTATAAAGAATTAGAAAGCAGAAGTAACTCTTAAATAAAGTGCAAACCAAAAATTTTAAAGGAAAAATCAAAAGGAAGGAAAATATTTCTATCAGTCCATTAGTCTGTGGATGATAAGGAGTGGTGAATTTGAATGTTACACCACATTCCTTCCACATAGCTTTCAAGTATGCAGACATAAAGTTGCTACCCCTGTTTGATACAACCTCTTTTGGGAAACCCACCCTGGAAAAGATTCCCAGGAGGGCTTTTGCCACTGCAGGTGTTGTAGTGGTACTTAGAGGAATTGCTTCAGGATATATTGTGGCACGGTCCACAACCACCAAGATAAACCTATTGCCTGAAGCAGTAGGAGGGTCAAGGGGGCCAACTATGTCAACCCCTACCCTTTCAAAGGGAACCCCAACAACAGGTTGTGGAATAAGGGGAGCCTTTGGTGTGCCACCAGTCTTGCCACTGGCTTGGCAGGTCACACAAGACTTACAAAAATCTTTTGTGTCCTCTGACATCCTAGGCCAGTGAAACAGGGGGACAGGCCTTTCCCATGTTTTGATCTGGCCCAAATGCCCAGCCAAAGGAATGTCATGTGCCAGAGTTAGGAGGAACTCTCTGTACTGCAGGGGAATGACCAATTTCCTGGTTATTCCAGGTTTTGGGTCCCCTCCCTCTGTGTACAAGAGGTTGTCCTCCCAGTAAATTCTATGTGAGTCACTGGCATCCCCATTTTGCTGCTTGACAGCCTGCTGTCCGAGACCCTCTAATGTGGGACAGGATTGCTGTGCCACACTCAGCTCTTCCCTGGCAGGCCCCCCTCCACCCAAAAGCTCAGCAGTGTCTGCTGCCAGCTCATCTGGTGAAGGTTCTGCACAGGGAGGAAATTCTTCTTCCTCAGAAGGAGAATCATCTGTAGAGGGAGGGATAGTAGTGAGGGATTTACCCTTGCTACCCCTATCTTTAGGGAGCACTTGGTCCATTGTTCCAGGATCCAAGTTACCCTGTCCTTTTTGCTTTTTGGCTTGAGCCCTTGTCAAAGCAAAATTATGCCCAGGAATGCCCAGCATTGCTGCATGAGCCTCGAACTCCACTTCTGCCCAAGCTCATGTCTCTAAATCGTTCCCTAGTAGACAGTCTACAGGTAAAACGGAGGCAACCACAACTTCCTTTGTACCAGTAACCCTCCCCCAGTTGAGATTCACAACAGCCATGGGGTGGCTAAGAATGTTGTTATGAGCGTCTGTCACTTGGTACTGCTGACCAAGTAGGTGTTGTTCAGGGTGCACCAGTTTCTCTATTACCATGGTAACACTGGCACCTGTGTCCCTGTAGGCCTGAACCTCAACACCATTGATTAGGGGAAGTTGCTTGTACTTATCCATATTAAGGGGACAAGCAACCAAGGTTGCCAAATCAATGGCACCTTCAGAGACTAACACAGCCTCTGTGGTCTAGACCAACCCCAACTAAATTACCAAAAGTGAGCCCAGCTACTCCCTTGGATTGGCTATTAGTAGGTTTGCTCCCACCACCACTGCTATTACTAGGGGCACTAGAGTTTGCAGTAGGGGTTGTGGGAGGTTTGGTGTTTTTCTTTGGACAAATGGCATCAGTTGTCCAATGGCCTTTGACTTTACACAAATCACACCAAGGCTTTTTAATTGGATTTGAAGAGGATTTGGACCCACCACCCCCACCAGAGGATTTTTGTGGGCCTGATGAAGACTCAGTTTTACTTTTGTCCCCACCCTTGCCAGAAGACTTACCATCCTTCTTCTTGCCATCCTTGTCACCCCCTGTATGAACGTTTCTGTTCACTCTTGTTCTGACCCATTTGTCTGCCTTCTTTCCCAATTCTTGGGAAGAGGTCAGATCTGAGTCCACTAGATATTGGTGTAACAAGTCAGACACACAGTTATTCAGAATAGGCTCTCTCAGAATAAGATTATATAGGCTTTCATAGTCAGAAACTTTACTGCTATGTAACCACCCCTCCAAGGCCTTCACTGAACAGTCAACAAAGTCTATCCAGTCTTGTGAGGACTCTTTTCTGGTGTCTCTGAACTTAATCCTGTATTGTTCAGTGGTTAAGCCAAATCCATCCAAGAGTGCATCCTTCAAAACTGAAAAATTGTTAGCATCACTTTCTCTAACAGTAAGGAGCCTATCCCTACCCTTTCCATTGAAAGATAGCCACAATATAGCAGCCCACTGCCTTTGAGGGACCCCCAGGGACCCCCTGTACCATACAGGCCCTCTCAAGTGCGGCAAACCACTTGTTGATGTCATCCCCCTCCTTGTAAGGGGGAACTATCTTGTGCAGATTCCTGGAATCATGCTCTCTCACAGGATTACCATCAGGAATACTGCTGCTGCCACCATGGGGTCCAAACGCCAATCTCCGTCTCTCCTTCTCCAGGTCTAGGGATTCCCTGTCTAGAGCCAGCTGTTGTTGTTTAAGCTTCAGTATGGTCTCTTCCACTCTCAACTTTTTGAGTTCCCTTTCTAACATGTTGTCTTCAGGGTGGGTGGGTTGGAAATGCTTGGACACAGAGGATAAATTGGAAACAACAGAGGGAGATCTGTCCCTAACTGCTTGGACTCTAACAACCTGGCCTCCAGGAATAAAAACATCCCTACTATGATGGGAGCTCCTATTACTACCAGCATTGCTAGGTGGTCTGCTAAGGGGCGGATTTGGAACAGAACCCTCCCCACCTTCCTCAAGGAGTTCCCCTGAGTCAGAATGGGAGCCATCTATTAACTTCTCATTTGAAGTGCCTTCTAGGGGCTCATCATTCACAATGAGCATGTTATATAGAAACTCTCTTGTAGGGTTCTTTCCTATCAGTAAACCTCTATCTAGGCAGAGACTCCTTAGGCTCTTGAAATTTAAATTGTCATAGGTAGTATTGACCATTTTAAGAGCAGCCCCTACATCAGACATGATACAAGAAGGTTTAGAGACAGTGAGAAGAAAGAAAAAGTTTCAGAACTTTTTAAAGAACAGAGAAAAAAAAGTTTTCTAACTTTTTGGAAACTTTTAGAAGTTTAGAGAAACTTTTCAGAACTTTGTAAAAAGTTTAAGAGGAGAAAAGCAAAACTTTTTGGTTAGGTGTACATACACTGAACTTATTTTGTATATTATTCTCTTATGAAAAGTACACAATGACAAAGTGGTAAGTAGTTACAAGTACTTATCCCACCGCTGCAAAACCAATGTATGAGGCTGGCCTGGCTTGTAGTGGGTACCAGAGGTACTTACACCTTGTGTCAGGTCCAGTTATCCCTTATTAGTGTAGAAGAGGTGTTTCTAGCAGCTTAGGCTGATAGAAGGTAGCTATGGCAGAGCAGCTTAGGCTGAACTAGGAGACATGTAAAGCTCCTACTATACCACTGGTGTCATATGCACAATATCATAAGAAAACACAATACACAGATATACTAAGAATAAAGGTACTTTATTTTTATGACAATCTGCCAAAAGTATCTCAGTGAGTACCCTCAGTATGAGGATAAGATATATACACAAGAAATATGTACACAAACCAAAATGATGCAGGTAATAGCAAGAAAAGTAATGCAAGCAGTGTAAAGTTACAATAGATTGCAATAGGAGCACATAGGCATGGGGGCAACACAAACCATATACTCCAAAAGCGGAATACGAACCACGAATGGACCCCAAACCTATGTGAGCTTGTAGAGGGTCGCTGGGACTGTAAGAAAACAGTGAGGGTTAGAAAAATAGCCCACCCGAAGACCCTGAAAGGTAGGTGTAAAGTGCACCTACTAGCCCCAGAGAGCACAGAAGTCGTGATAGGGGGATTCTGCAAGGAGAACAAACACCAGCAATGCAACAACAGTGGATTTCCGGACCTGAGTACCTGTAAGACAAGGGGACCAAGTCCAAGAGTCGCAACAGTGTCGAGAGTGGGCAGGAGCCCAAGAAATGCCAGCTGAGGGTGCAAGGAACCTGCCACCTGTTGGAAGAAGCTTGGTGTTCTGCAAGAACGAAGAGGACTAGGAACGTCCCCTTTGGAGGATGGATGTCCCACGTTGTGAAGAAGTTTGCAGAGGTGTTCCCACGCAGAAAGACCGCAAACAAGCCTTGCTAGCTGCATGAGTCACGGTTAGTGTTTTTGAATGCTGCTGTGGCCCAAGAGAGACCAGGATGTCGCCACTTGGATGAGGAGACAGAGGGGGTGCCCAGCAAGTCAGGGAGCCCTCACAGAAGCAGGCAGCACCCGCAGAAGTACCTGAACAGACACTTAGAACTAAGTGAACCGGAGTCCACCCGAAGTCACAAAAGGGAGTCCCACGATGCCGGAGGACAACTCAGAAGGTTATGCACTGAAGGTTAGAGTGTCGGGACCCAGGCTTGGCTGTGCACGAAGGAAATCCTGGAAGAGTGCACAGGAGCCGGAGCAGCTGCAAATCACGCGGTACACTGCAATGCAGTCTAGCATGGGGAGGCAAGGACTTACCTCCCCCAAACTTGGACTGAAGAGTCACTGAACTGTGGGAGTCACTTGGACAGAGTTGCTGAGTTCCAGGGACCACGCTCGTCATGCTGAGAGGGGACCCAGAGGACCGGTGATGCAGTCTTTTGTTGCCTGCGGTTGCAGGGGGAAGATTTCGTCAACCCACAGGAGATTTCTTCAGAGCTCCTGATGCAGAGAGGAGGCAGGCTACCCCCAGAGCATGCACCACCTGGAAAAAGTCGAGAAAGCCGGCAGGATGAAGCAATACAAGGTTGCTAGTAGTCGTCTTGCTACTTTGTTGCGGTTTTGCAGGCATCCTGAGCAGTCAGCGGTCGATCCTTTAACAGAAGGTGAAGAGGGAGATGCAGAGGAGCTCTGGTGAGCTCTTGCATTCGTTATCTAGTGAGATCCCCAAAGAAGAGACCCTAAATAGCCAGAAAAGGAGGTTTGGCTACCTAGGAAGGAGGATTGGCTACCAAGAGAGGTAAGAGCCTATCAGAAGGACCCTCTGACGTCACCTGCTGGCACTGGCCACTCAGAGCAGGCCATTGTGCCACAAACACCTCTGTTTCCAAGATGGCAGAGGTTTGGGACACACTGGAGGAGCTCAGGGCACCTCCCCTGGTAGGTGCAGGTCAGGGGAGTGGTCACTCCCCTTTCCTTTGTCCAGTTTCGCGCCAGAGCAGGGCTGGGGGATCCCTGAACCGGTGTAGACTGGCTTATGCATCAAAGCGTTTCCAGAGGCTGGGGGAGGCTACTCCTCCTCAGCCCTCACACCTATTTCTAAAGGGAGAGGGTGTTACACCCTCTCTCAGAGGAAGTCCCTTGTTCTGCCTTCCTGGGCCAGGGCTGCCTGGACCCCAGGAGGGTAGAAACCTGTCTGATGGGTTGGCAGCAGCAG
Source organism: Pleurodeles waltl (assembly GCF_031143425.1). NCBI lineage: Eukaryota > Metazoa > Chordata > Amphibia > Caudata > Salamandridae > Pleurodeles > Pleurodeles waltl. The sequence continues at coordinate 1,211,868,142 of NC_090440.1, forward strand.
CAGCTGCAGTGGAAACCCCAGAAAGGCAGTTTGGCAGTACCCAGGTTCTGTGCTAGAGACCCGGGGGATCATGGAATTGTCCCCCCAATGCCAGAATGGCATTGGGGTGACAATTCCATTATCTTGGACATGTTACATGGCCATGTTTGGAGTTACCATTGTGACGCTGTACATAGGTAGTGACCTATGTACAGTGCACGCGTGTAATGGTGTCACCGCACTCACAAAGTCCGGGGAATTTGCCCTGAACGATGTGGGGGCACCTTGGCTAGTGCCAGGGTGCCCACACACTAAGTAACTTTGCACCCAACCTTCACCAGGTGAAGGTTAGACATATAGGTGACTTATAAGTTACTTAAGTGCAGTGGTAAATGGCTGTGAAATAACGTGGACGTTATTTCACTCAGGCTGCACTGGCAGGCCTGTATAAGAATTGTCAGAGCTCCCTATGGGCGGCAAAAGAAATGCTGCAGTCCATAGGGATCTCTTGAAAGATCCCCACGCCCCCCACGACCGCAGCACCAACCTGCTGCCTCCTGCCTCGGTCCCCTGACCACGCTGCTGTTTGCGTGTTCGAGGCCCTCCTCCACCCGCAGGCATCCTCCTGCGCCTCATCCCTGGGGTCTAGTGGGCTCTGACTAGCTTCACTTGACCCGTGTGCCGCTTTCCGCCGTCCCGTAAGTGTTTTTCGTTTTTCTCGCTTTTTTCAGCGCCTCGCCGCCGGCGCTTCTGCCCCCTTTGTGCCCCCCTGATTGCTGTCTCCCCGATCGTATATTGTGCCATTTTGTTTTTTCTGATTGTGTGCTTTTCTTATTGTAACTGCTGTTTTTTGCTCGTTTTCAGTGTTTTTGCCCCTTGTGCGCTCCCCGTTCCCTGCCGCTGCCTCCCTGCGGCCCCGCCCCCCTCGCGCCCCCATTTGCCGCTCCCTCCCGCCTCCCGCCTCCCAGCTGCTCCTCCCTCCCCCCTCCCTTCTTAATGGCTGGCGCTGCGCGTCGCGAGTGAGCGACCTCTGACCTGTTTCAGGTCCTGAGCTCGCCCCCCACGACCGCAGCACCAACCTGCTGCCTCCTGCCTCGGTCCCCTGACCACGCTGCTGTTTGCGTGTTCGAGGCCCTCCTCCACCCGCAGGCATCCTCCTGCGCCTCATCCCTGGGGTCTAGTGGGCTCTGACTAGCTTCACTTGACCCGTGTGCCGCTTTCCGCCGTCCCGTAAGTGTTTTTCGTTTTTCTCGCTTTTTTCAGCGCCTCGCCGCCGGCGCTTCTGCCCCCTTTGTGCCCCCCTGATTGCTGTCTCCCCGATCGTATATTGTGCCATTTTGTTTTTTCTGATTGTGTGCTTTTCTTATTGTAACTGCTGTTTTTTGCTCGTTTTCAGTGTTTTTGCCCCTTGTGCGCTCCCCGTTCCCTGCCGCTGCCTCCCTGCGGCCCCGCCCCCCTCGCGCCCCCATTTGCCGCTCCCTCCCGCCTCCCGCCTCCCAGCTGCTCCTCCCTCCCCCCTCCCTTCTTAATGGCTGGCGCTGCGCGTCGCGAGTGAGCGACCTCTGACCTGTTTCAGGTCCTGAGCTCGCCCCCCACGACCGCAGCACCAACCTGCTGCCTCCTGCCTCGGTCCCCTGACCACGCTGCTGTTTGCGTGTTCGAGGCCCTCCTCCACCCGCAGGCATCCTCCTGCGCCTCATCCCTGGGGTCTAGTGGGCTCTGACTAGCTTCACTTGACCCGTGTGCCGCTTTCCGCCGTCCCGTAAGTGTTTTTCGTTTTTCTCGCTTTTTTCAGCGCCTCGCCGCCGGCGCTTCTGCCCCCTTTGTGCCCCCCTGATTGCTGTCTCCCCGATCGTATATTGTGCCATTTTGTTTTTTCTGATTGTGTGCTTTTCTTATTGTAACTGCTGTTTTTTGCTCGTTTTCAGTGTTTTTGCCCCTTGTGCGCTCCCCGTTCCCTGCCGCTGCCTCCCTGCGGCCCCGACCCCTCGCGCCCCCATTTGCCGCTCCCTCCCGCCTCCCGCCTCCCAGCTGCTCCTCCCTCCCCCCTCCCTTCTTAATGGCTGGCGCTGCGCGTCCGCGCCGCTGGCGCGCCAGAGGCGCGCCAGAGGCAAGCCCGTCTGCGCCCGTCCGTGCCTGGACCGCGCCCAGCGCCACACCCCCTGGCCCTTGCGCCCCCCGCATCCGCTACTCGATCAACGAACTCCGCGCCTTCAACCCCGGCCCCTCCACTGAATGCTACCGGGCATCCCCGAAGCACACTAAAGGACCTTTTTCCTGCCGTACCTGCAACTTCTCCTGCATCAGAACGACCAATCCAACTACGAAAACATCCAACCCCAACCACCTGAACTGCATCCTCATCAACACCCGCTCTGCACGGAAACACGCCATCGAGCTCTGGGATTTGCTCGACACCACTGCTCCTGACGTGGCTTTCCTGACCGAAACCTGGTGGAACGACTCCTCGTCTCCGGACATCGCCATCGCCATACCGGACGGATACAAAATCACCAGACGAGATCGAACCAACGGAATCGGCGGCGGAATAGCCATCGCTCACAAAGCTACCCTCAAAATCCACACCCACTCGGACGACACCCTCAGGACAGCCGAACACCTCCACTTCCAGATCCACACGGACCCCAACACGACCCTCAGAGGAACCCTCATTTACCGCCCTCCAGGACCAAGACCCCCCTTCAACGACACCATCGCCGACCTTGCAAGCACCCACGCCCTCGCTTCCCCGGATTACATCCTCCTGGGAGATCTGAACTACCATCTGGAAAATGCCAACGACGTCAACACCGCGTCACTGACCTCCAACCTCCTCAACCTCGGTCTCCGCCAGCTAGTCAACACACCTACCCACATTGCCGGACACACCCTTGACCCCCTCTTCACCTCTAGCAACCACATTTCCTTCAGCCACACCTCCGAACTCCACTGGACTGACCATCACTGTGTCCATTTCACCTATAAGAAAACCACAGAGCAACACCGCATCCAGCTTCCTCCCCACCGCCGCTGGGGCAAAATCACCCAAGAACAACTGACCAACACCCTCGTCAACAACCTTCCACCCGACGCAATCGACCCGAGCACAGCTGCCATCAACCTCCATCAATGGATCCTCGACTGCGCCAACACCCTTGCCCCTCTCAAGAAACCCACCACCACCCAAGGAAAGAGAAAACCAGCCTGGTTCACAGACGATCTCACCACCTCCAAAAGCAACTGCCAGAAACTCAAAAAGAAATGGATCCAAGAACGCACACCCGACAACCTCGCCGCCCTCAAAAACGCCAACCGCGAACACCACCAACAGATCCGCACCGCCAAGCGTGCCCACTTCACCGAACGCATCAACAACAACGCCCACGACTGCAAAGAACTCTTCGGCATCGTGAAGGAACTCTCCAACCCGAAAGCCAACTCCAACGACATCCCGCCCTCCCAGAAACTCTGCGACGACCTCTCCACCTTCTTCCACCAGAAAATCACCACCATCCACGACAGCTTCATCACCGGTCCACCGCCAGACCCCACCCCCGACGTCTCCTCCCGCGACTGCCGCCTCACCGCCTGGACCCACGTGGACAAGGCAGAAACCATAGCAACCATGAACACCATCCACTCAGGCTCCCCCACGGACCCCTGCCCCCATCATGTTTTCAACTCAGCAAACGCCACCATCGCCCCCGAACTCCGCAAGATCATCAACCTCTCCTTCACTTCTGCCACCTTCCCGGACAGCTGGAAACACGCAGAAATCCAACCCCTCCTCAAAAAACCCAAGGCTGACCCCAACGACCTCAAAAACTTCCGTCCGATCTCTCTCCTCCCTTTTCCAGCGAAAGTCATCGAGAAGATCGTCAACACTCAGCTCACCCACTTCCTCGAAGACAATTCCATCCTGGACCCCTCACAATCCGGATTCAGACGAAACCACAGCACTGAGACCGCCCTCCTCGCCGCCACAGATGACATCAGACATCAAATGGACAACGGCGAAACCTCAGCCCTCATCCTCTTCGACCTATCAGCCGCTTTTGACACCGTCTGCCACCGCACCCTACTGACCCGCCTCCAGGAAGCCGGCATCCAAGATAAAGCCCTCCACTGGATCTCATCCTTCCTCTCCGACAGAACGCAGAGAGTCCGTCTCTCCCCTTTCCGCTCCAAAGCCACCAACCTCATCTGCGGCGTCCCCCAAGGATCCTCCCTCAGCCCCACGTTGTTCAACATCTACATGGCCCCCCTCGCTCAACTGGCCCGCCAACATCATCTCAGCATCATCTCCTACGCCGACGATACCCAGCTCGTCCTCTCCCTGACCAAAGACCCGCTCACCGCCAAAACAAACCTCCACGAGAGACTAAAATCCATCGCCGATTGGATGAACAACAGTCGCCTGAAACTCAACTCCGACAAGACGGAAGTCCTCATCCTCGGACGCACTCCCTCGGCCTGGAACGACTCATGGTGGCCCTCCGTCCTCGGACCCCCACCCACCCCGGCCAGCCACGCAAGAAACCTCGGCTTCATCCTGGACTCCACCCTCACCATGTCCAAACAGGTCAGCACCGTCTCCTCCTCCTGTTTCAACACCCTCCGAATGCTCTGCAGAATTTTCAAGTGGATTCCAACAGAAACCAGAAAGACGGTGACCCAGGCCCTCGTCAGCAGCAGACTTGACTACGGCAACGCACTCTACACAGGCATCCCAACCAAAGACATCAAACGCCTCCAACGTATCCAAAATGCCTCCGCCCGACTGATCCTCAACATACCCCGCCGAAGTCACATCTCCCCTCACCTAAAGGAACTCCACTGGCTCCCGGTAGACAAGAGGATCACCTTCAAACTCCTGACCCACGCTCACAAGGCACTTCACAACACCGGACCCTCCTACCTCAACACCAGACTTCACTTCTACACCCCAACACGTCAACTCCGATCCGCCAACCTCGCCCTCGCCATCGTACCCCGAATCCAGCGCAAGACATCCGGCGGCAGATCCTTCTCCTTCCTCGCCGCCAAGACCTGGAACTCTCTCCCCACATCCCTTCGCCAGACCCAGGACCTCCTCGCATTCAGAAGGCTCCTCAAGACCTGGCTCTTCGACCGATAAACCAGCAGCGCTCCCCCCCCCCCCCTCAGCGCCTCGAAACCCTGACGGGTACATAGCGCGCTTTATAAATACTATGATTGATTGATTGATTGATTGAAACCCCAATACCCTGGGTACCTCAGTACCATATACTAGGGAATTATATGGGTGTACCAGTATGCCAATGTGAATTGGTGAAATTGGTCACTAGCCTGTTAGTGACAAATTTGGAAAGCAGAGAGAGCATAACCACTGAGGTTCTGGTTAGCAGAGCCTCAGTGAGACAGTTAGGCATCACACAGGGAACACATACAGGGCACATACTTATGAGCACTGGGGCCCTGCCTGGCAGGGTCCCAGTGACACATAGACTAAAACAACAAATATACAGTGAAATATGGGGGTAACCTGCCAGGCAAGATGGTACTTTCCTACAGCATGTTATCCACAATAGTAGACAACTTTTCTATCTTGATTGCATTCAAAATAACTCCTACAGAAGGAATTACTGCACCAAAAATATCTCCCACAATTGCAGAAGAGGTTTCCCTCCTCTGTCACTCATGATGTAATTCAGTCACTTTCGGAAACCTTTTCAAATCATCTATCTGATAAATTTTAGGGAAAACAATCCCCAAATAGCATGTACCATACCATCCTCTAGGAAGACGGTAATAAGCATTAAGTCCACACATATAGTAAATCCCAGGAATCACAGGGTCCTGACCATTCAGCATAAAAGTCCATTTACTCTGAAACAAAACACATGCCTACATTCACTCGTTTGCACATATAAAGTGCCAGTGCGTGATTTTGGCCTATGTATACAAAGCTTCCTTACATGTAATGCATCAAAAGCTAATTTCCCTTGTATTTTAATAGCAGTGCAAGCATAATAATTCTTATAAGTTCTCTTCTCTAATTTCAATTCAATTCACTTCTCTTTATTAGGTCAAAGTTTAGACCATTAGAGTACAATCAACCATACATCAGTACATAAAAAGAAGAAAAACGAGAAAGAGATAATAAAAAATCTCTTAATAAATACTAAAAACAGGAACAACCTTTGGTTTCTTCATAGTCTAAGATAAATAAATAGCAGGAAACCTCCTTGCCTACTTAAAAAACAATCGTCAGCACATTTCAGCAAGCTCCTGCTAGAAGATATTGGATTCCCATTCACAGCTAATAAATGAGATGTGCTTTTAACCATTAATACATATATAAATACGTAGAATCAAGATTTCAGTATAAAAATAATTTTGAGACTACTAATATAAGGTTCAGTATACCATTAGCCTATAAAGGAAAAACACATTTTGTAGCCAAAACTACTCTTATTAAAATAATTCAGATACTAACAGTCTAAAATGCAATGTACTATCATATGGTAAATAGATTTATGAATAGATGCGAAATCTCAGCCGTTAGTCATAAAAACTGTTTTGATTGTAACAAGCTAAAGTGCAGTGTGCTATAATACAATAAATAGATTGACAGACGTGCTTATCTCAGCCGTTGACCATGAAAACTAAAGATAGTAAAGACAAATGCTGTTGTTTTCATAATATTGTCACTATAAGTTATAATAAGATTTAATACGAAAATGTAATCTCTAAAACCATTAAATAGAATCAGGAAAAAGGGGACAAACCATCCAAAAATCATAACCATCTGTTGTTCCCCGCTATACCTGCTATAAAGCTCAACATTGGAAGTCAAACACTAAGAGTGGCCCTATAACGAATAGACCAAGCTACTGTCACAAATTTAGTGACCGTGCTTACAACCAATGTGGACGAGTCATATTTACAAATTCTATAGGCGTTAGCTCGGTCATATAATAGCAAAGCTTTACACAATGGAACAATCCATTTCTCCCTAGGACTCTTATATAAGGGGCAAAAAAACAGAACATGTTCGATTGATTCCTCCAATGTATTACATTTAAGCATTTATTTGCCTCAGAACTGATCTTCGTCTATCGAGCAGTAAAACTGTTAACTGGTAAAGTTCCATATCTAAACTGGAGGAATAGAGCACGAGCATAAGCAGGTATTGGAAGGTCAAGAAATTACTCAGGCCAAAGTTATTCTTTTACAAGCAGGATCTCAGAAGTTAATCGGCCCACCCCATTACTATGAAGTATCTTCACATTGGCCCTCTCCCAGTAACTCTGTTTAACTAATGAAATAGCATTGGTGGGGATCGACTCGGTTTTCTCCGAAAAATGGGGGAAGGCCAGTTCATCCCAGGCCAATTTCATCTCCCTCAGCCAACTGACCTTTTTCCAGCTATTCTGGGTCTTTATAAGATCTTTTATTGCCTCTCGAAAAGATTCCAGTTCTTCAATTTTCAATTTTCCAAATGCGGATACAATATAAGGGAGGTCTCAGACCTGCTACATCTTTAATGCTATTTGTTTCGAGATCAAGTCTGAGAGGGATCATTGGTGTACCTTTCCCCAACCTGGTTATATACCTGAGAAAATAGTTCTCTTTAATTTGGAGAACATTCAACTGCCTTAGAGAACCCTATAGCTCTGCCCCATACAGTGCAGCACCTCAAATTTGAACTTTATATATTTCAAGGATAGGATTCAAGGGCGGACTGGCTACAGTCCTAGCTTTACGTCCTAGGGCCCCCACTCTTTGGCATATTATATGAGCCCATATTAATCTGATCCCCAAGTAATAATACTCAGTGACCCTTTCCAAAGGTATGGAATTCATTATAATGGTCGCTTTAGCTTTTGTTCTCCTGGAGCTACCTATCATGAGCTTGGTTTTGTTAACGTTAACTTCCAAACTGAAATCTGCACACAACAAGCAGAATTGGTTAGCAAGATTTTGCAATCCCATAGGAGTTTTGGCTAGTAGGATGGTGTCATCCGCATAGAGCAGACCTGGAATGTTCTTGCCTGCCAACTTGGGTGAAACATTATTACAGTTGGTTAAATATTTAATACAGTTGTTTATATATAAAAGAAAGAGGGTGGGTGCTAAGACGCAGCCTTGCCTAACTCCTCTTTCGATAGCATCTGGGTCAGATAATTCACCATCCTTACCGCTCCTGATTTGGGCAAAGGTACTGTCATGAAGTCGAACTATAAGGTTTAGAAGACCTTAAGGGACACCCATATTAGATAGTGTCAGCCAAAGTTTGGTCCTAGGTACCAGGTCAAAAGCCGCTTTGAGATCAACAAAAGCCACATATAGATTTTGTACTGCCATTTGATGGAGTTTGTTTTGACCAATGACTTTGTGTTTCACCACTGCGCATATTAGTTGCTCAATGTTCACCAGTAGCACATGGTATGTTTTGTTCAGTTTAGCCGCCTATGGGCTTTGACATGGCATTAGCCATTGCTTTCTGTATTCAGTTTAGCCGCCTATGGGCTTTGACATTGCATTAGTCATTACATTCTGTATTCTGCCTATTGGCTTTGACATGCTGTATCCAGTCTAGCCGCCTATTGGCTTTGACATTGCATTCCTATTGGCTTTGACATGATGTATTCAGTTTAGCTGCCTATTGACTTTGACATGCTATTAGATATTCTGCCTATTGGCTTTGACATGATATCATATATTGCATTTTATATTCAGCTCAGCTGCCTATTGGCTTTGACATGATATTATACATTGCATTTTGTATTCAGCTCAGCTGCCTATGGGCTTTGACATGATATAAGACATTGCATTTTGTATTCAGCTTAGATGCTTATTGGCTTTGACATGACACTAGACATTGCATTTGATATTTAGGTTAGCTGCCTATTGCCTTTAACATGACATTGCATTTGATATTTAGGTTAGCTGCCTATTGCCTTTAACGTGGAGTTAGACATTGCAGTTGAGAATCCAAGCTGTATTTTTTCAAGCTGTGTTTTTGCACAAGAGAACCAAGATGTTTTTCTCACAGTAGACTAGACATGATAAGAGAGAATACATGGGTGTTGTTCTCTCTGCTTAAAATTGGGAACAGGAGTAGTCTTGGAGACCTGGCCAGTCTCCAAAAGGCTTGCTCAGTTTCCCAGGTCTGAGAGGAGGGGGCACACCTTTGTAACGAATGTAACAGGCTGCAGAGAGTCAGATTCGAATCTGCCGGACCTCGTGCTGGAGCTTGGCGCCAGCTGCCAGCAATCCCGTGTGGGTAGATGAATCTCTTTCTCGCGGCTGACAGGGGTCATCAGCTTGCAGACCTTAGAAAGATGAAGCTGTAGATAGTTCCCACACGGTGAAGTATTTGTTTTGCTTTGCATTCAATATCTTATAAATATAACCTGCTGTGTATATTGCAAACTGATATATTTTGTTTGATTAACGCAGACTTGAAAGCTACTAATTCGTCATTCATAAATATTGTGGTTGGGGAAGAATTAACAACAATAAAAGTCTTCTTTGACCTCAGAAGTGCATTTCTGTTGTGTTATGTTAGTGCTTAGAAACTAGTTAAGAGGAAAGCACTACAATTGGTACCAGAAGTGGGGTCGGTCATTAAGAGGTGATTAAGAGGGTGTTGACGAGTTGGTAGATTTCTAAGTGCACACTTTAAAAGTGTAATTGTTTTTGTTGTTAGGAGAATTACAGAAATTGTTTTTTTTGGAGAATCACAGTAGCACGGCAGACCATGTCTGGGAATGCATGTATTGGTAAACTGCCTGATGGTGCTACGAAAAACTGTGAATTGTTTTCTGTTTGGGGAATTACAGAAGAAAATGCATGTGTAGCTAAAATGCCTGATGGTGTTTTGAGAAATAATTCCTGTTGTACATATGTAGAAAACGTGTCTTTTGGAAGTAATGATGACAGAAAAGTCTGGATACCTTTATCTGCTTACAGAGAAATGCAGGAGAAATGTAGGAAGTTGGAACATGAAAATAGGAATTTACGTGAGCAAATTAGCCCGACTGAAAGTTATAAAAGGGCTGTTTTAGAAGAATCTTTCTTGTCCCATTCCAGTAATGAGGGGGTTAAGACAGCTCCGAGCTGCACTGAGTTTTCGTGTGAGCCAGGGTTTTTGGCAGACAAAATGCATTCCTTAACTGATAACACGGACGAGAGAGACCAGAATGTGATTTACGAGTTACTGTTGCAAAATGCACAAGTAAAACGAAGGATTTTAGAGCAAGACACCCCGAGTTTCATTAGCTTGTTTGATTTTTGGAAAAAGAATAGCCCTCATTTGAGAGAAATCCTAACACTTTTGTATATGGTCACTGTGAAAAATTATATGCAGTTGCGCGCTTGTGATTTGGCAAATGAAATAATGCAGACTTTAGGTTTTTGCGCAGTGCAAGAAGCAAATACTTATGTACATGTAACTCAAGAACAAGGAAAGAAAATAGTGCCCCTAGCTAGAATCATACAATGGATCTGGTATTTGCAAGACAGGGCTAGAGTACCACAGATAAAAGAGTTACCAATGAAGTTGAATGCACCATTTGAATTCGTGTCCACTGAAGATAAAAAGCATGTTTGTTTTACTAATGATTCATTGACTGAAATGTTGTTTTCTGGCACCGTAGAAGGAACAGCGTTGTATAATGTGTGTCAGATTTTAAAGCAAGAGCTACGTGAGATGTGTCATTTTTACGCTGATTTTTGGTTCATTGCTAATGTTTTAGCACCTAACTGGTTCAATTACCTTGCAGATGTTAATGAGAAAAATTCAGAGGAAGAAGTGTTCACCCAGAATTCTGCCTTAGTGGGGATGGCTAAGTGGGTGCCCCAGAAATGTGAACAGCTGAGAGAAAAAGCCACTTACAGGTGGGCAGAGATGAGAGAGATGCACATTCCCCTAGATTTGATAAAAACTGTGCAGCACACACAAAAGCAATCTGTCATGCAAGCAGTCACAGAGCAGTTGGGGAGAGGAAAGTTACCAGGACAGAAATGGCAAATTGATCAGATTTTAGGGAGAGTGATTGCTGCAAATTACCAAGGAAAAATAGAAATGATGCTGATACCTAGAAAAGAATATGATTCATTCATACAAATTGGAGACAGAATGGCCCAAATTGGCAAAAATGCAGTGAATGGAGGTTTGGTAAAGAAGGAGTCTGCCCCAGCCCTTCTGACAGTGCAAGAAAAGGGAAGCTGTGGCGCAGCAGATAAAAACCTCAGTGCTGGTGTGTGGGCTGAAGCCCCAAGTGACCCTCCAGAACCTGCAGAGAATATAACAAAGGGCCCCAAAAACGCCCTGCTGATAATAAAACAGGGAAAGAAAGAGAAAGGGTGCAGTTTAAATGAAAAATGTTATTTGCAAGAAAAGTCATACTTGTTTCTTTTGCAGATCCTACCACGTTTCGCCACTGTCCCTGAGTGTGCTGTGTGGTCCCCCTTCCGGTGTGTGCATGTGGGGTCGGGGAAGGGTCCGAATCCCCAACCTGAACCTGGCTGAGTAAAGTGCCAGCACCATGGATCCATTTTGCGCAAACTGCGCCTTCAGTTCAAGTTCAACTTGTTTGATTGCATTCTTCCACTGGAACTAAGCTGTGTTTTTTTTTTTTTTTTTTTTTTTTTCCCTTCTCGTATGGAACTCTGACTTTTGCTTACCTTCCAGAAAACCTTTCAGGTGGACCGTGCACCTTTTACATGAGTAGAACTCATGCCACATCAAATTGCTAACACTGTTGAATTAGAGACTCATTCAGAGTATAAAAATTGCCCAGTCTTTTCTATGTAGATGTATCTGATGTGAAAGGTTATGAAATCAATGTGTTAATTCACTTCTATTGCTTTACAGGGATTGCTTTGATCATTCAAATGTGACTTGCTGATAATGTTTTTTTTTGTGCTGATGTTTTTTTGTTTTTGTTTGAAACAGGAGATATGTGAAACAAAAATTCATTGGTCAAAGGGCGGAATGTACTGCCATTTGATGGAGTTTGTTTTGACCAATGACTTTGTGTTTCACCACTGCGCATATTAGTTGCTCAATGTTCACCAGTAGCACATGGTATGTTTTGTTCAGTTTAGCCCCCTATGGGCTTTGACATGGCATTAGCCATTGCTTTCTGTATTCAGTTTAGCCGCCTATGGGCTTTGACATTGCATTAGTCATTATATTCTGTATTCTGCCTATTGGCTTTGACATGCTGTATCCAGTCTAGCCGCCTATTGGCTTTGACATTGCATTCCTATTGGCTTTGACATGATGTATTCAGTTTAGCTGCCTATTGACTTTGACATGCTATTAGATATTCTGCCTATTGGCTTTGACATGATATCATATATTGCATTTTATATTCAGCTCAGCTGCCTATTGGCTTTGACATGATATTATACATTGCATTTTGTATTCAGCTCAGCTGCCTATGGGCTTTGACATGATATAAGACATTGCATTTTGTATTCAGCTTAGATGCTTATTGGCTTTGACATGACACTAGACATTGCATTTGATATTTAGGTTAGCTGCCTATTGCCTTTAACATGACATTGCATTTGATATTTAGGTTAGCTGCCTATTGCCTTTAACGTGGAGTTAGACATTGCAGTTGAGAATCCAAGCTGTATTTTTCCAAGTTGTGTTTTTGCACAAGAGAACCAAGATGTTTTTCTCACAGTAGACTAGACATGATAAGAGAGAGTACATGGGTGTTGTTCTCTCTGCTTGAGCTTGGCAACAGGAGTAGTCTTGGAGACCTGGCCAGTCTCCAAAAGGCTTGCTCAGTTTCCCAGGTCTGAGAGGAGGGGGCACACCTTTGTAACGAATGTAACAGGCTGCAGAGAGTCAGATTCGAATCTGCCAGACCTCGTGCTGGAGCTTGGCGCCAGCAATCCCTTGTGGGTAGATGAATCTCTTTCTCGCGGCTGACAGGGGTCATCAGCTTGCAGACCTTAGAAAGATGAAGCTGTAGATAGTTCCCACACGGTGAAGTATTTGTTTTGCTTTGCATTTAATATCTTATAAATATAACCTGCTGTGTATATTGCAAACTGATATATTTTGTTTGATTAACGCGGACTTGAAAGCTACTAATTCGTCATTCATAAATATTGTGGTTGGGGAAGAATTAACAACAATAAAAGTCTTCTTTGACCTCAGAAGTGCATTTCTGTTGTGTTATGTTAGTGCTTAGAAACTAGTTAAGAGGAAAGCACTACAGATTTCCACCTCCAACCTCCACTGTCTTCCATTTAATTGCTAGAAACCTTAAGACCTGGTCTATTGTACTAGTTGCAGGTCTAAACTCTGCCTGTAAGTCGGAGATGGCTCCATTCTCTATTATCCACTCTTCTAAGTGGAACAAGATCTGCTTTGGAAAGAGTTTTTGGAGGTTATCAAGTAGGCATATTGGGCGATAATTAGAAGGATCGCTAGGGCTGCCTTTTTTAAAGAGGGGAACTATCTCAGCTCCCTTCCTTGTCCGGGGAATGGTTGCTCCTGCAGCAACTGCATTGCAGACCAAGTTCAGATAATGGGCCCATATTTCGGGGTTCGATTTATAAAGATCACCAGGGATTTTGTTGCGACCCAGGGCCTTCCCCCATTTCAGAGAGGTTATTGCTGCCTTGGTTTCTGCTAAGGTGAATCTAATTGGTGATACAACAGATTTCCTGGTTTCAACCAATTCCCTGGAATTTGATGCATCTGCCTCTGTATAAAGAGACCCAAAGTGTTTTACCCAAGTTACAGGGAGGATTGAGGTACCAGGCGGAGGACGGGAGTCACCACAATCACTTGAAATCAGTTTCCAGAACTTGGAGGTGTCATTAGCTCTTGCGGAATCTAGAAGAGCAGCCCACCTTGCTTCCTCCCAGCTCCTACGGGCCTTGATGAGTTCCTGTTTATAACTCTCTCTTGATTGCTTTATAGGCTCTCTAGCCCCCCTTCTCAGATCCCTCAATAGCTTAAGCTTAGCTTCCCTACATGAATGGTTAAACCATCTCTCACTGCGCTTATTCCTTGTTTTGGCAGCCGTCTCTTTGATGTAATGATTTTGGAGAGAGTTAAATAAATCTAAATGTGCTGCCTAAAGCCTATACCCATCTCAAGTAACCAGAGCATATGCTCCATTCGTTCTGCTAAAAGGCTGTATATCGATGTAAGGGAGCCCAATGAAGAATTAACAGCATTCCACGTAATGCTGCGTTTTGTTATTGGCCATGGCAAGCTGCTGTACATAATCCTTATGGTCAGAGGCTTCTAATATAGGCAGCAAACCCCAAGTACATAAAACTAGCTGTTCATGGTCGCTTTCCTCATGTTCCATTACCATCATATCGGCCATATGTCGCCACAAACAGATATTCAATAAAAAATAGTCGATGTGGCTCCTATAAGCTCCTCGCCTAAAAGTGGGGCAGGGTTTAACATCTGAGCGAGAGCAGCCATTACAGGCACGAAGACCGTATGCAAGTGTGATGTCAACAATTTGGTAGGCTGTTCTGCTCATTCTAATACTTTTATTTGATGTTAATTGCTGAATACCCCAATAAATATCCTCTTCTACGTAAAGTTCTTAGGCCACTGGGTAAGGCTCGAAAGTTGCATTGAAATCCCCTGCAATTATTATATGATGAGTGGTTGATTTGCTGGCTAAAATATTGTCTAATGCAGTTAAGACTTCAGACTCACAATTGCTACCCATACTCCTGCTATATATGTTTACTAATGATAGGGGGTTTTCCTCATGGGTCGATAATATTAAGCCTTGCAGATCTACACTACCCATATCTATTTCTTCAACCCGGCACTTAAGTGAACAATTAACCCATATAAGTAAGCCACCCGAATGTCTCCCAGAAGTCACCTTACAGGCTGGGACCCAATAACTTTTAAAACCACATCTATACTTGGGCTGCAAGGCCCATGTCTCTTGGAATAAGCATATCTTGTGCTCATCTATGAAATGGCCCCAGTCAGGGATTCGCATTTTATACTCAAGCCCGGCTATATTCTAGCAAAGAATTTTTGCTGAAACATCATCTCGGACTTCTAATGCGTCAGTCAAAGTTTGAGAAGTGATAGATGGGTTGCTCATAGGGTTCGTGTTACAGGTTGCGACTGTCGATGAACAACTCTCAATAAGTCCCCCTGCATCTTTGTCTCCAGTAGTATCCCTCGCCCCTGTAAGTTCAGGGTCTGTTGTATTCCATCTAGTTACTAGAGACCTTGTGTCATTCTGGGTTAGCATTATGGTTTGGGTGGGGCCCCTAGAATCCGCATTTAAGGTCAAAGTTCCATCTAGGTTTCCTACTCTGGTTCTTTCTTGCTCAATGACACTGGAGAAGGTGCATTCCCTAATAGTTGGTCCTAACCTCCTCTAATCCTTTCTCTAACGTCTCATTCAATGCCTTCCTCCTGTCATCAGTATGCCCTATAAAGCTCTTTTCTAGCGGGGTAAGTAAGCATGTTAGATTATTTTTGTGAGCGTATGCTGTACCAAACGTTAATGTCGGTTCAAAGAATCCTCTAACTACATCATGCTCTTTAGCTACCTTACTCAGATATCTAATAATAGGAACAAAAGAAAACACAAGGTTGTAGTTCAAATAAAAGGGGTCCCACGACGTTGGAGGACAACTCAGAAGGTTGTGCACTGCAGGATGGAGTGCTGGGGACCCAGGCTTGGCTGTGCATGAAGGAAATCCCGGAAGAGTGCACAGGAGCCAGAGCAGCTGCAAATCACGTGGTACACAGCTTTGCAGTCTAGCGTGGGGAGGCAAGGACTGACCTCCACCAAACGTGGACTGAAGAGTCACTGGACAGTGGGAGTCACTTGGACAGAGTTGCTGTGTTCCAGGGACCACGTTTGTCAGGATGAGAGGGGACCCAGAGGACCAGTGATGCAGTCTTTTGGTGCCTGCAATAGCAGGGGGAAGATTCCGTCGACCCACGGGAGATTTCTTCTGAGCTTCTGGTGCAGGGTAAAGGCAGGCTACCCCCAGAGCATGCACCACCAGGAAACAGTCGAAAAAGCCGGCAGGATTAGGCGCTACAATGTTGCTGGTAGTCGTCTTGCTACTTTGTTGCGGTTTTGCAGGCGTCCTGGAGCAGTCAGCGGTCGATCTTTTGGTAGAAGGTGAAGAGGGACATGCAGAGGAACTCTGGTGAGCTCTTGCATTCGTTATCTGAAGAGTTACCCAAAGCAGAGACCCTAAATAGCTAGAAAAGGAGGTTTGGCTACCAGGTTAGGACGATTGGCTACCAAGAGAGGTAAGAGCCTATCAGAAGGAGCCTCTGACATCACCTGCTGGCACTGGCCACCCAGTGTGCCCCCAACACCTCTGTTTCCAAGGTGGCAGAGGTCTGGGACACACTGGAGGAGCTCTGGGCACCTCCCCTGGGAGGTACTGGTCAGGGGAGTGGTCACTCCCCTTTCCTTTGTCCAGTTTTGCGCCAGAGAAGGGCTGGGGGATCCCTGAACCGGTGTATACTGGCTTTTTTTTATTTTTTTAATATTTTTATTAACAATTTGCTGTTATACAAATACAGAATGATTTGGCGTGGTAGTTGAGATTACACATGCAGCTCAGGGTGTCACATATTTTTCGGTCAAATATCATGTACTTTCTTTTACTTTTATATCAATTTGAATTTCTTATTGTCTAATTCTGAAGCCTCGTACATTTGCCTGTGCATCCCCTGAGAGCTATGCCATCGATCTGATTGTTGTACACCTAGGACAGTCTTTAAGTAAAGTTAAACAGATTAATGGTGCGATGGAACTTGTATGGGCAGGTGGTTCCATTATGTGAAGTCAAATTCCTCTCCGTTACCCTGGAGCAGGGTTGGCACTTTTCATGTTATCTATCCCTATTTTAATCCCAAGACGGTAACTCCCTCAAATAATGCCCGTCCCCTCTAACCCCACTCGGTAATTTCTGTGCCCTCGGCCGTGCATTCCATGTCTGCCTTCGTTTCCCTTCTAGTGTCTTCTAGGTTCTGAAACCTGGTTTTATCCTTCCCCACCCCAGGAGTTGTGTCACTGCCGATCTCTATCTTGGGCCTTTATTTTAATCTTTATGTCAGTCCCTCTGTGGTTGTGTCCGTACCCCTCAGCATCCCTTCCCACTTTGTCAGTATCTCCTCCCATTCTGGAGCGATAGGGGTCTGGCGGAGTCGACACTCCTCTTCTCTCTGCAGTATCTGCAGTTCTGCTCTGGCGCACTTCTCTACTTCACGTCTCCATTCCGACAGTGATGGGCATCTGGGGGATTTCCACCCCAATGTGATCAGTCTCCGGTATAAAGCCAGAGCAAGGTTCAGAAAACGACCCCTCACTTTCCCACGTGGGAGTCCAGTTCCAAGACCCAATAGGCACACACTGGGAGATAGGGCTAAATCCCTTTCAAGCAATCTAGAGAGGTCCGTCAACACACTGCCCCAGCCCTGACGCAGGTCTGGGCAGCTCCACTCCATGTGGTCGAAGTATGCATTCACATCACTGCACCTGGGGCATGCCCTGGGGACCCCACCGTACATTAAGGATAGGCGGTGTGGGGTGAGGTACGTCCTGTATGTGTAATTATATTGAGTATATCTCAGTCTCGTGTTTTTCGATACTTACTTTGGGTACGCGAGTACTCTACTCCACTCTGAGTCTGTTATTTCATTTTCCAAGGATCTCTCCCGTAAGGATTGCATTGGCTCAAGTGCTCCTTCCTGTTGAGCTCAATACAGTCTTGTGATGAGGTGTGCATCATCCCCCAACATTAGGAGGAGGTGTAATATCTGATGAGGGGCAGGCTCTGCATTCACTGTTTCCCAGTGTTCCCGCAGATTATGTGTTAACTTTTGGTACAGAAGGAATTGTCTCGGATGGATTCCTCTGTCATTCACTAGATCAGTAAAGGGCCTCAACACCCCGTCCCGGAATAAGTCACTTACCGTCTCTACTCCCGCCCTTTTCCAAATCCCGAGCCCTGTACCCATCAAGCCCTCCTCCCCTTGATCTAGTATTAGGGCGGTCAGTGGCAGGGCCGGAGAATAAGGGGATCCCACCCCCACTCGTCTTGCACACCTCTTCCAGCAAAGAATGGCTACTTTCGTCATCAGACTGTCCATTTGGCGTGTCACCTTCCTATTAATCAATTGCGCTATGACTCGGTCTGTACCTCTATCTCCCACTGTAATCCATCTGTCCAGGCATCCCTTTCCAGCGAACCAACTGGTGACCCATTGCAGTTGGTATGACAGGTAGTAGGCCTCAAAATCTGGAACCCCCAAGCCCCCTGCTAAAGTTGGTCTACACAGAGTCAGGAGTGCTGTACGTCTGCGGCCATCATCCCAGATAAGCTCACTAAGTAGGGTATTTAACTCTCGAAACCACGCTGAGCGAATTGATAATGGTAGGTTGGCAAAATAATAGAGGAGGCGGGGAAGCATGATCATTTTAGATAAAGAAATTCTGGCCATGATGGATAGTTTTAATGAGCGCCAGAAACCTACTGAGGCTCTCAGGGAGCGGAGTGCCCTTCCAATGTTTCCATATCTCAGATCCCCATTCTCATGGTATACCTGTATACCCAAATACTTAAAAGTGCATGGAGCCCAAACTATGTCCCCAGGGCAGGAGGAGAGTCGCCCATAACTTTGTGTTAGGGGAAAAACGAATGTCTTGCTCCTGTTGAAGCATAGGCCTGAGAGTGCACCGACATGGTCCAGCGTCTGCAAGGCCCAAGGTAGACCCAACTCTCCATCATTGAGGTATATGAGTATATCATCAGCATATTGTGAAACAATATGTTCTGATTGACCCCATTTTACTCTCTTGCCAGTGCCCTTGCTATGCATTGCAACCGCCAGTGGCTCTATGGCCAGAGCAAATAGAAGCAGCGATAGCGGGCACCCCTGACGCATCCCCTGGTACATATGGTAAGTATCCGATATCGTGCTGCCCGTTCTCACCCCCGCCAATGGTGACATATACAGCAAATCAACCCATTTTATCCAGCCGTCTCCCATTCCCATCTGCCGCATCACTGTTCTCAAATAGTCCCATCTGACCGAGTCAAAAGCTTTCTCGAAATCTACTGCAAGCAGCACGCCCGCCCCAGGCCTCTCTTCTTCAGGCATGTGCAAGATGGCGAACAAGCGCCTCAAGTTCAAAGAGGTGCTGCGGTTCGGGGCAAAGCCATTTTGATCAGTATGCACTAACCCGGTGAGGTGGCGTAGGAGTCTATTGGCTAAGGCTTTACTAAGGATTTTAAAATCGTTATTTAACATCGATAGAGGTCGAAAGTCCATTACTGAGGCCTCTCTCGACTTCGTTTTGGGCAGAGGGACCACCAGTGCCTCCCTAAGTGAGTCCGGTAGTATTCCGCGTTGCAATGCCTCCGTGTACATCTCCACCAACTGGGGGGCTAACAGTGCAGTATATTTTTTATAAAAGTCCATGGGAAGTCCATACGGCCCTGGGGTCTTACCGGAGGCCAGTTGTGCAATAGCCTCTTGTACCTCGTCTAAACTATCCTGTTCCTCAAGTGCTAGCGTGGTCAGAGGGAGTGGGCGCAAAAAATCGTCGAGGTCATCTGCTCTAAGCTCTCCAAGGGTCCCGTAAAGATGGGAGTAGTACACTTTGAAGGCGTCATTAATGGTTCCCTCATACAGTGACGTTTCCCCCCTTTATCATAGACACTTGTGATGAGTCCACTGTCCCCTTCAGCCCTCACTAACCACGCCAGCATTCTACCTGATCAGCACTCCTCAGCCTGGAGTGATGCCACATATTCCCAGAGGCTGTTACTGCGAAGCTGCTCTTCCACCTGGGCATATGACTTCCATGCCTGGACATATCTTTCCTGTGCTACATCCCCGTTCTCCCCACCTCGTTCCCCTTCGTGTATTATCCTCTCTAAAATATTCAGTTCACGTTCTAGAGTGAGTCTCACTCCAACTGCCTGACCTAGGCAAAAACCTCTAGTTGTCACCTTGAGGGCCTCCCATTCCAAGGATCTTGAAGAGGCTGATCCCTTATTGGTTTTAATATGGTCTGAAAGGTGTAGACGCAGGGATTCTCTGTATGCTTGGTCCTCTTACGAGCCGGGGATCAGTCTCCATGTCGGGACAGGAGACCTATCCATTAACCGCTTTCCAAGTAACCAGTATGGGGTTATGGTCTGATAATGTGCGAGCAAGGTATTCTGCGCGGGTCATTCCCTGCGCGATAGATATCTTCTGTACACACCACCCTATCTATTCTGGTATGTACTTGGTGAAGTCCAGAATAGAATGAATAATCCCTTTCAGTGGGGTGATGGACCCGCCATACATCCACTAGGCCCCACGCATTCATCCATTCTCTCAATTTTTTTGCCACTCTATGTGTTGCTTCCCCTGTAACCGGCGGAGAGGATTGGTCTAAGTGCACATCTAATATTCCATTAAAGTCTCCACCGATTAAGATACCCCCGGTTTGTTGGCGTGTGAGATGACTCGACAGTTGCGTTATGAAGGGGACCTGATCTTGGTTGGGGGCGTAGACACTGCCCAGGACAATTGGAATTCCATGAAGCCTCACCTCCGCTATCACAAACCTACCCTCATGGTCTATGTACTTAGATATGACTTCAAAAGGAACCCCCTCTCGTATCCAAATCAAGGCACCCCTCGCATACGCTGAATAGCCGGTGGCAAACACCTGTCCTCTCCATCTACGCCTCAATCGCTCCACCTCTCCTGCGGTTAAGTGGGTCTCCTGTAGCATTGCCACCTGCACAGCCCTTCTTTTAAAATGTTGTGCTGCTTTACTCTTCAGAATATCAAAACTATGCACTTCAGGATATTTTAAGGCACAATGTAAAGCAATCACTCTCAAACACCTTCGTAAGTAGAATAATCAAGTTTATTTAAGGGGCAAGTTCTCAGCTAGCAAAACTAAACCACACTAATATATATATATATATATATATACATCAGGAGAATAACATGAGAATAATGATAAAGATATAAGCACTCTGTGAATAATTGCAAGAGTAAGTGCATATAATACAAGCACACACAATATACCTCAATGCTCAATAGCATGAAAATGACTGCAAGAATAAGTGCATATTACGCGCGCACACACAATATACTTCAATGGTCAATAGCATGAAAATGACTGCAAGAATAAGTGCATATTACGCGCGCACACACAATATACTTCAATGCTCAATAGCATGAAAATGACTGCAAGAATAAGTACACATTACGCGCGCACACACAATACACTTAATAAATTGAAAAGCTTCACCGAAAAGAGCGTCTGCATCCCTCCGCCGTACACAAAGCTGGGGAACCCAAATCAGCTAGCACAGGGAGCCTCTGTTCGGGACAATCAGTCCTCCTGGCGTTGCGTCCAACCCAGAAGAGAGTTCCTAAACCAGCCCATCCAGGCCCCCAACTTTTATAGTATTTACTAACGCCCAGGAGTCTTTTCTAGAAAAAGACCCCCTCCTTTACAAATTGTGCAATCGGCGGTACCTTGTTCACCCTTCGAGACGTCTCCTCAGAACGGGCCAAGTTCCCAGGAGAGGACTCCAAGGTGAAGCTTGCATTCCTCCTTGTGTACAGGCAGCTTGCATTCCTCCTTGTGTACAGGCGCATCCCCCCTGTTGTTCTAACTGATAGCTCGTGGAATGTAAATAGCGCCCTTCGTACCAGGCAGATGGAGCGAAATTGAGCAGAAAAACACCCCACCCTTCAGCTTGCCGAAGCTTGTGGAAAAACACAGAACAGTACCTTACGCACCGAACCAGACTCGACAAAATGGAGTCGTGAACCAAAATGGAAGCGAAGGCCAATGAAGGCAGAGGCCAATGGTCCACACTCTGCACCACTGTTTACCTTGCACGTAGTGCTGCCACATGCACGTAGTGCATGTAGCAATACATTTCCACCCTTGGACCATTTGGCCAACTTACAACTAAGTATATCCTATAAGCTGAAATGGCAATGCTCTTGGGCGACACTGAGATAGAAGGTTAGGCACACACTGAATACAACAACATAATGAAATTAAAATAACTGTTATGATAATGATTACACCAAAGATATAACGCAGTTGGCCTAAATTAGGCAGCCATCCAAAAGCCCAATCCCACCACCCCTTGTCAACATCCTGCTGCACCCCCTTCACCAACTTATGCAGGGCCTCTATGTGGGAGTTGATTGATATGGAGTGGTCGGATAAATTGAAGCAACATAATCCTTCAAAATCACTGCAGCCATGGTTGTGTTTAAGCAGTAAATAATCAATAGCAGCGCGATTCTGCAAAGCAGCTCTTCTAATTCCCTGTACATCTAATAACAGCTCAGCTAAGGCAGCTGATGTATAGTTAATATTCTTGACTACTAAACATGCAAGTTTATTAATAACTCTGGTATTATATACTGCAAGTCCTGGCACCCCTACGATAGAACCAGCTAAACTAACATATTCTGTTTTGGACAGCAATGAAATTTCAGAATCACAGTCCGTAGGTAATTGAATAGTGTCTCTGGTATAGCGAGGGTGTAGAGCAGTATCCATAGGAAACATGAGAAAGCCTAAGCGTGACCAGGCACAAGGCCCTCCGGTTAGATTGGCTGGAATATAAGTAAAAGAAAGATTACCACAAGAAAAGAGCCAACCTTTAGGCAACTTAACATTTTGAATGTGGCTGGCAACAGGCACCACATGTTGGCAAAACATCGAATTATTTACATTCAAACAGGTTAGGTCATTCCGTGAGTGGCCCAACGTCCGTTGTGCAGCAGTTAAGTTTTTGTCTCTTTTCTCCAATTTGAGCTGAGCACATTTACCTATTTTCATAGGATCACAGGTCAATGAATAGCACACATCCCAATTTGAGATGTTAAACGTGAGTATAGATGTCATGTTCCTCCACAACCGCCTGCCCACCTCCGGGCAATGACGGCAGTACTCATAGAGTGACAGATGGGAGCGAACGTCACTCACATCCACCATTCCATCCTGGTTTGTATTGTTAAAGAAGTGTAATAATACAGCAGCAGGAGTGGGCACTGCCACTATACAAGTGGTAATCAAATCTTGAACGCTTTGCATGTTACTCATACAGAAGTGAGATATATTCAGCACTTCCTGCGCTAGATGAATCCAAACATTGTTCGGTTGATGCAGCAGCGTTGGCATCTGCGGCTGACGGTTGAATTTTTGGGCTATGAGCCCCTCCCGCTCCCCGGTGGAGTCTCCCGAACGGGCTCCATACACAACACTCATGGCACAGGCACTCCACAGGATGATCTGAAAAGAACAAAGGACAAAACACGTATTATCATTCTCGCAGATAGCATTTGTCAGCGGGAACATGTTCCCATTTGTCTTGACCAGGTCGCATAACTACCAGGACATTGTCTGGTCCAGTGGCGATGACATCAGCGGGTTGAGGAGGGTTGTTTGGGGATTCAATCCACACTTTGGCCCCTGGGTTCTTGTCAGTAGACCCAAACCCTCCTTTGCCTCTCACAGTGAGAAGAGCTGGGGCGCTCCCCTTCTTAACAACACCTCCATAAACCGGCATGATGACAATTTGGGCAACGCGATCACCAAGTTGCACCACTAGGTCTGTGTCACCACTGTTCAAAAGAATGACTTTCAACTCGCCTTGGTAGTCTGCATCTATCACGCCTCCTAAAACTTGGATGCCCCTCAAGGCAAGCCCAGATCGAGGGGCGATCAGACCGTAATGCTCAGGGGGAATCTGAATTCCCACCCCAGTTTCAATCAGAGTGATGTCTCTAGGTTTCAATCGATGCATGTGTAAAGCATGTAAGTCAAGTCCTGCAGATTCTGGTGTAGCTCGATATGGGGCCAAAGCTCCTGGAGCTGTTTCCCAATACACAATGGTATTGCTCGTTGTAAACGGATTAATCTGTAAAGCAGGTGTCAGCATTCTCATGAGAGGTGTCTCGGCATTTGTTAGGGGTCGGTTGTTCAAAATTTGCAAAGCATCATACAAATTATCCCTCCACCCCTTCAGTGTCCCATCATTCAGTTTACGCAATTGTTCTTTCAGCAACCCATTCATTCTCTCAATCAGTCCCGCTGCTTGTGGGTAGTTAGGTATGTGAAAAATCCACTCAATATTGCGTTGTGCACAATAGTCCTGCACTAGTCTGCCCTTGAAGTGGCTGGCGTTATCACTTTGAATCTGGAGTGGCACCCCATAGTACAGAATCAACAGATCTAGTGTTTTCAGGGTGCTCTGCTGAGTTGCACGCTTACAGGGAAAGGCTATGAGATAACCAGAGTAAGTGTCTACCACAGTGCAGGCATACTGACACCCTCTGCTCACTGGCATTGGTCCAATGTAATCAATCTGCCAAATCTGTCCTGGCAATTTACCTCTACCTAGCTGGCCCCTCACCACCTGTGGGACCGGTCTGTGCTGTGCATGCTGACAAATGGGACATTCAATGATCGCTGTTTTAATCAAATCTAGGGGAAGATGCATCCCTCTAATCTCAGCCCACCTGTGAGTAGCCTTTTCTCCAAGATGTCCGCATTTCTGGTGTGCCCATTTAGCCATTCCCACCAAATCAGAACTCTGCGCCTCCACTTCAGCCTCTTGAATCTTGGCTCGATCGTCTGCAAGACAATTGAACCATCGGTCTAATGAATCAGTTGGACAGTGAGCGTCCACATGATAGACAGTCACGGTGCTTTGAGGTAACATTTCCCAGATCTCCTGCCATAACTCCTTCCCCCATACCTCTTTGTTATGGATTTTGTACTGATGTGCATGCCACGTGGGAAGCCAAGTAGCTAACCCATTGGCGGTAGACCAGAAATCTGTATAAATGTGACATTTTCCGGGTAGCTCCTGTTTTAAAGCCTGATACACGGCATAAAGCTCTGCATACTGGCTACTTTTTCCCTGTCCTGTAGTTGTCAAAAGCTTCTTGGTAACAGGATTATAGGACACTGCCTTCCAGTGCCTTTTCGCTCCAACATATTTTGCTGAACCATCTGTGAACCACACATGTTTTTTGTCATCTGCAGACAAGTCTGCGAACGGCTGGCCCCACCCTACTGGGGATTCACACACTGAAGGTACATCATGCAACATTTCGGAATTCTCCACTGGAGCCTGCGCTACCTGCTCATGCAAAACGGCGGTCCCTTTTGGACCCGCTCGTGCCCTGTCCTGGACATACCATTTCCATTTTATAATGCTGGCTTCTTGCGCATGTCCAATTCTATGAGTTTTAGGGGAACTCATCACCCACTGCATGATGGGAATTTCAGGCCTTAAAATCACATTGTGTCCCAGTGTAATTTGCTCAGTATCAACCAGGGCCCAATAGCAGGCCAGCAGCTGCTTCTCAAAGGGAGTATACCGCTCTCCTGCCTCAGGTAACTTCTTTGTCCAAAATCCCAGGGGCACCCTCTTTCTTCCTTGTTTCTGCCATAAACTCCAATTGGCATACTGCCCCTGGACTGTCACATTCAACTCAATGTCTCCCTCTCGAATCGGCCACAAATCCAAAGCATGCTGAATGGCGTCTTTCGCCAATTCAAACGCGCGCTGCTCCTGCTCTCCCCATTCAAACGCATTTTTCTTTCGTGTAACTTTGTACAATGGGGCCAAAATCTGAGACAAATGGGGTATATGTTGTCTCCAATACCCGAATAGTCCAATAAAACTCTGGGCTTCCTTCCGATTTCGCGGTACTGCGAATTCCTTAATCTTTTGTTTCACTTTTGGCAACACTTCTCTGTGTCCCTGATTCCACTGAATGCCCAAAAATTTCACGCTCTGAGACGGTCCCTGCACTTTCTCGGGGTTAATCTCCCACCCTTTATTCTGCAAATGTTCCACCACCCTGTCTAGCTGAATTTGCACCTGTTCTTGCGTCTCTCCCTGCATCATCACGTCATCTATATAGTGAGAAATTTGCACTCCAGGAACCACTGGTACTTCATCCAAATGCTCTGCCACCAGCCGGTGGCAGATAGTGGGGCTATGTAAATACCCCATGGGTAATCTACAGAAGGTGTACTGACGCCCCGCCCACTGGAATGCCAGCTGAGGCTGGCTCTCAGTAGCTATTGGTATCGTAAAGAAGGCATTGGCAATGTCAATGGTTGCATACCAAGTCCCACTGTGTTTCTGTATGTTCTCAATCAAGGTAATGGTGTCTGGGACCGCTGCAGTCAGAGGAGGTGTATGTTTATTCAATTGGCGATAATCAATGCAAATCCTCCAACTGTTATCACTTTTACGAACAGGCCAGAGGGCATTATTCCACGCAGTGGTGATGGGAACTATTACCCCGGCCTCTAGTAAATCATGTATAGTCTGGCTAATCTCCTCATGTCCTCCCGGTATTCTGTACTGTTTCATTTGAATCACCTTAGTAGCTTGGGGAAGTGTTACCGGAGGAATCTTCAACAGCCCCACCCTTGCGGCGGCTATTGATATAAATCTTTTGGAACCAAATTGATAACATCCATCTTCCAAATGTAGGGTCATCCCTTTCAAAATGTCAATTCCAATAATGTATTCGGGAATGGGCACAATCAGGACAGTGTATTCTCTCTTTGGAAGTGCCCCTATTTTCATGGGAACCACTATCTGCACTGCCGGGGTTTCTTTTCCGCCCAATCCCGTAATGGTGAAGTACTGTCCCCTGAATTTTCTTGGATTGCCATGAATCAAAGTGGCCTCCGCTCCGGTGTCAACGAGGGCTCGAACTTTTTGAACATTTCCACGTTTCCAATAAATTTCTACTTTAACATGAGGTCTGTTATCTTTGCGAGCCCATCCCTGCACCGGAGTTTGGCCTGTTTCCTAATCTATTTTCACTCTGCGCACATCAGAGTCTGCCCAAGTCAAATCTGGATACAGTTTGCGGTAATTCTCAGGGAACTCCTCCTCCCTGTCTCTGCTTCGCAACCTCTCTGAGCTTACCAGCTCCCTCTCCCACTCTCTTCCTCGAGTTTTCCCAGAACCTGTCAGTTCCCGGTCTCTCTCCCTGCTCCGGGTTCCCTCTGCACTTCGGTGCTCTTCCTCCCAATTTCCGTCCTCTGGGGATCTCTCTCTACTGTGGGGTTCTCTCCCTCTCTCTCCCTTTTCACCCTCACGCTCCTCCCCTCCTGCCTTTCTCTGGTTCACCACTTTGTTATCCTTCTTGTTCCCTTTCCTGCTCCCCTCCTTTTTATCCAAACCGCGTTTGCGGTACATTTCCCACATGTCCTTGGTGCTTATCCCATCAATTTCATTCCTGGTCACCCCATCTCGCAGCAAGGCCTGAAACATGTCTCGCCTTGTCACCCTGTTGTTATCAGTACGATTCTCAGACCGTGAATTCCTCTCTGGCTTAGCCCATTCTCCTAAATCACTTAACTCACGCACCGCTTCTACCACCTGAGACAATGGGTTACCCGTCTGATTAATTAACAAAGTCATGATGACATGCTTATATGCAGGAGGAGCGGCCCTAATCAGCCGGTTTCGCACAGACACACTTAAAATTCCATTCATCAAATCATGGGCATTACCCATAAAGATAGCTGTTTTCATCCCTTCTTCCTTCAATCTCTGTACTGCATCTCTCAAAGTATACCAAGGTTTATCATTAGGCGGCCAGTCTGACTCTGTCGGATACTTCTGAGCACACCCTTGCGCAGCTAGCTCTAACAAATTGGTCATGGGACCATTCCCTGGATAGGTTCTAAACTCATTTTGAATAACCGGGTCTGTACTTAACATACAAAGCCTCGGGGCGTCACCGTGATCCAATTGGACCCCTGGCCCCCCATATCGTGCACCCGCACCAACCACGTAAGCAATGTTTCCCCAGACCTCTGTCGAAATCTGTCTATCACATCACTTAGTTCTTGCTGTGTATAATCCTCCAGGGCATCCAACATCACCCCTCCAGGATTAGCTGGGCTATGCTGTAACTTTCGCCGATATATGGGCAGCGCACGGACAACATTCCTGCGCTCTGTCTTCTCCTGTCTAACATCTTGGCAGTCATCGCCCCCGGACCCATCTGAAAAATCAGATGTATCCCAGATGTTTCCATCCCAAAATTCAGGGTCAAAGGCTAATCCTGCCTGAGAGATAGCTAAATGCACCTTCTTTTTATTAACTTTCCCTCTTCGTTTCTTGTGTTTATATTTAGCTACGCTAACGGCCGTTCTCTCTGCAACCAGTTGGTACATTTCCAACTTATCACTTAATAATTTATTTTGACAAGCTAGCATGGTAGAGGAATTTCGGGCTTCTACTAACTCCTTCCCCAGCTGCTCGTGGTCTTTTTGTAACTGTAAACATTTTTCATACAACTTTCGGTACGCAGAAAGCAAGATCCAGCCTCGCCTCCCCAACGCACAAATCTCCCTTCCCTTGTCAATTGAAACTTTCTGTAAACATATAAGAAGATCTTCAGGTTCTACATTCAACATACACGCATTCCAATTTTCACACAAACCAGCACAACGTGACCATTCCTGAGCTAAAAGTTTATACGGGGCAGTTTCCCACCCCGGTATTTCTATGTCTGGATTTGCTACATGAGAACCTGCTTTTGAGCTCGCTTTGATCTTATTAAGCATTTTCCCTTTTTTTTTTTTTTCTAATCCTGCAAACGACTACGCCAATTTGTGCTGCTTTACTCTTCAGAATATCAAAACTATGCACTTCAGGATATTTTAAGGCACAATGTAAAGCAATCACTCTCAAACACCTTTGTAAGTAGAATAATCAAGTTTATTTAAGGGGCAAGTTCTCAGCTAGCAAAACTAAACCACACTAATATATATATATATACATCAGGAGAATAACATGAGAATAATGATAAAGATATAAGCACTCTGTGAATAATTGCAAGAGTAAGTGCATATAATACAAGCACACACAATATACCTCAATGCTCAATAGCATGAAAATGACTGCAAGAATAAGTGCATATTACGCGCGCACACACAATATACTTCAATGCTCAATAGCATGAAAATGACTGCAAGAATAAGTGCATATTACGCGCGCACACACAATATACTTCAATGCTCAATAGCATGAAAATGACTGCAAGAATAAGTACATATTACGCGCGCACACACAATACACTTAATAAATTGAAAAGCTTCACCGAAAAGAGCGTCTGCATCCCTCCGCCGTACACAAAGCTGGGGAACCCAAATCAGCTAGCACAGGGAGCCTCTGTTCGGGACAATCAGTCCTCCTGGCGTTGCGTCCAACCCAGAAGAGAGTTCCTAAACCAGCCCATCCAGGCCCCCAACTTTTATAGTATTTACTAACGCCCAGGAGTCTTTTCTAGAAAAAGACCCCCTCCTTTACAAATTGTGCAATCGGCGGTACCTTGTTCACCCTTCGAGACGTCTCCTCAGAACGGGCCAAGTTCCCAGGAGAGGACTCCAAGGTGAAGCTTGCATTCCTCCTTGTGTACAGGCAGCTTGCATTCCTCCTTGTGTACAGGCGCATCCCCCCTGTTGTTCTAACTGATAGCTCGTGGAATGTAAATAGCGCCCTTCGTACCAGGCAGATGGAGCGAAATTGAGCAGAAAAACACCCCACCCTTCAGCTTGCCGAAGCTTGTGGAAAAACACAGAACAGTGCCTTACGCACCGAACCAGACTCGACAAAATGGAGTCGTGAACCAAAATGGAAGGGAAGGCCAATGAAAGCAGAGGCCAATGGTCCACACTCTGCACCACTGTTTACCTTGCACGTAGTGCTGCCACATGCACGTAGTGCATGTAGCAATACAAATGTTTGGATGGGGACCCCATACCGCGTACATTCCATGTTAGTATATTATATTCCTCCATAGGGTTGTCTTATTAGCATTCCAGGTTGCCCACCCCTGCCCTGGGTACAGTCTCCCCGTGTTTCAGAATGTGTACATAAGTATTTCTCTCCACCCTGCCCATCGCACCTGCAAAAGTTGTAACTGTAAAACCCAACTCCCTAACCCCAGGGCGCCTCGCTAACAGTAGGTTGCCCAATAAACTGTGCAACAGTGCAACATGTTCAACAGAGTATCTGAAATTCTCGCCAGTCTGATTGGTTGGACGAGAACTTGTGTGGGGGGGCACAGTCCGGATGGGCCACGTATACATACAATTCACTTTGCCCCAGGGTCGTGATATCACATCCGTTACACAAGTTCCTCTGATGTCTGGGTGGGTCACCTTCGGAGCCCGCAGCGAGGACTCCGAGCATCCTATAGAGGACCCGGCCATGCCATCTGAGTCTACCCCGGAGCCTCCCGGGGGGGATTCCTCTCTGCCCATGTACGCCACCGCCTCTATGGCCGCTCGCTTCTGTGTCTGCGGTGGCATCCCAGGTGAGTGGTCCCTGTTCCTCCACCTTCCTAGTACTCTGCCCTTTCCAGTCTCTTTTACGTTAACTTTTGCGCTCTGGGCCGACTGGCCTCCATGAGCTTCAAACCATTCCCAGGGCTCCTCGGGGTTCAGGAAAAACAAAGATTTACCCTTGTGTGTCACTCTCAAGCGAGGCGGGAAGAGGAGCGAATACTGTATTCCTTCCGCTCTGAGGGCCTTTTTGACTGCCATGTACGAGTTTCGCCTGATCTGGACCTCAAAGGTGAAATCTGGGAATAACGTCACCTCTCCGTTCTCAACTCTGAAGGGGTCTGCCTCCCTGGCCCTCTGGATTAGGGCATCCCTGTCTCTGTAATGCAGAACTCTGTCTATCACCGCTCTGGGAGGTCAGCCCGGGGGAAGGGGTCTCGAGGGCACTCTGTGTGCTTGTTCAAGCGTAAAAAACGGAGTCAGGTTGTCTGCTGCTACAACCGTGCGCAACCAATTTTCCAGAAATGCCACCATATTCGTCCCTTCCGCTCCCTCCGGCAGGCCTACCACTCGGATATTGTTCCTTCGGTTCCTCCCTTCTGCGTCCTCAGCTCTCTGTTTCAGCCGCTTCACTCTGTCGTTGAGATTCTCCACCATAATTGTTGTGTCTCTTTGTTTAGGAGTGATATCTGCCAATGTGGTCTCCGCCTCTTTAACTCTGTCAGTTAATTTTTGATGGTCTGCCCTCAGAAGCCCCACCTCTACAGCCACTTGATTGATATTGTGCTGTAGTGTAGCTTTGGTGTCTTCGATTGCCCCCAGGATTTTGTCTAGGGTATCCTGTTCTCTAGCCTGCGAGAAGTTCAGAGGTTTCCCCTCTTTAGGATCAGTGTGTGTTGGACGGTCCATAGCTTTGGTCTTGTGCCGGCTTTTGGATGACATCGGGCTTGCAGTGCTTCACTTCGATGTTAGCGGGAAGGTGAGCTGGCCTGTTATATTGCACTTGTTCACATAAGTTCAAAGGCAGCAACTTGGGCCAGTCAGTTACATCCAGCAGTCCAATTCAGCTCTTCCACTCAGTAGTATTGTTGTTCTCTTAGAGTGTTCCCCCTCTTTCACCTGGTTCTCTCACTCCTAGGGGCCTAGCTACCCCTTCTTATTGTTGCCCTAAGCACCGGGCCCAGGCCTCTACTGCTCTCCACTTCCAGCGTTTCCTCTATCAGGTGCAGTACACTACCCAGGGCAGCAGCGGTTATTACAGGCCTTCTCATTTCTACCTTCACCTTAGTCCAAGTGCGCTCCCTCCTTCTAGCTAAGTTCGGTAGGACTCCCACACTTCAGCTTTACGTCCTTATGGGGAGCTGGGCTCACTCCTGGTGTCCAAG
Organism: Pleurodeles waltl; assembly: GCF_031143425.1. Classification (NCBI taxonomy): domain Eukaryota; kingdom Metazoa; phylum Chordata; class Amphibia; order Caudata; family Salamandridae; genus Pleurodeles; species Pleurodeles waltl. The sequence continues at coordinate 1,211,899,868 of NC_090440.1, forward strand.
GTTCGTGCGTAGTGTGAGATTGCTCTACTCACCCAGGCGTTTCACTTACTTTCGGTTCTCGTTCACCAGCGTCCCTTCCCTGTTGTGGGCGCTAAGTTCGCACCGACACTGTCGGCGGACGCCGTACTCCACCACACCCTCAGTGTTTAAGGGCACTGTATCCAATGCACTGTAGCATGTTCTCTGATAGGCCAATGCAGGACCGCCCTTAAACGTCCACCATCAGTCCCGTGGGGTTATGCTCAGCACCTCGGTCCTTGTTGTCCAGCGTTACTTCCTCGCCATGGGTGTCGGGCCTGCACTAACACCTCCGATGGCCCGCACACTCCGTTGCACCCTCGAGCGTCCCATCCAGTGCACTTCAGCGTACCCTCCGCCGGGCCGGCGCGAGATCGCCCTTCAACGTCCTCTGCAAGTCCCCTGGGGGCGCACTTCGTGCCTCGCTCCTTGTTCCCCAGTGTTACTTCCTCATTGCGGATGTTGGGCCAGCATCGACCCCGCCAGCGGATCGTGCTCTCTTTCGCGTCCTCAGCGCACGTGGGCGCTTTTATCCGATGCACTGCAGCATGTTCTCCGCCAAGCCGATGTGAGGCCGCCCTTCCATGGCCTCTACAAGTCCCCTGGGGCCCTGCTCCGTGCCTCTTTCCTCATTCCCCAGCGTTACTTCCTCGATGTGGATGCCGGGACTGTGTCGGCATCGCCAGTGGCCCGCTCACTCCATCGCACCCTTAGCGCGCACAGGGGGACTGTAGCGTGTTCTCTATTAGGCCAAGGCGAGGCCATTCCTCGGTGTCCTCTACAAGTCTCTCAGGGCTGTACTCCGTACCTCGGTCCTTGTTCACCAGCGTTGCTTCCTCGTTGTGGGTGCTAGGCCCACACCAACACCGACGGTGGCCGGCGCACTCCGCCGTGCCCCCTAGCGCACACGGGCGCTTTATCCGATGCACTGCAGCGTGTTCTCTGCCCGTCCGATCCTTGTTCCCCAGCGTTACTTCCTCGATGTAGGTGCCGGGCCGGCACTGACACCGCCGGCAGGTCGTGCACTCCGTCGTGCCCTCAGTGTACGCGGGCGCCTTGCCCAATGTGCTGTAGCGTATTTTCTACCAGGCCGGGGGGGATCGCCCTACAACGTCCTCTACATGTCCCCTGGAAGTCTGCTCCACGCCTCGTTCCTCACTCCCCGATGTTACTTCCTCGTTATGGGTGCCGGGCCCGCACCGTCACCGCTGGCGGACCGCGCCCCCAGCGCACACGGGCGCTTTATCCAATGCACTGCCGCGTGTTCTCTGCTAAGTCGGGATGAGTCCGCCCTTCAATGTGCTCCTCTGGCAAGCGCTGAAACCGCCGGCAGGCCCGCGTCACTACGCGAGTCTCCAGTCTCGGTCATGGCCGCAAGCCCGGTGGCCCCGGTTCCAGTGGGGGACCCCATGCTCCGGGATCAGACTCCCCCTTGTTCCTCTGCACCCCTGGTGCCTCCGGGTACCGACTCTACAAGTCGATGGTCCCCGACAGAGGGCTATTTTCAAGGATTAATAGTAGGCCCCTCCGGAGCCACGTTCTCAAGCATGTGCCATCTTGGCTGCTTGGCCAAGCCCCGCCGGTGTACACTGGCTTATGCAGAGATGGGCACCATCTGTGCCCATCAAAGCATTTCCAGAGGCTAGGGGAGGTTACTCCTCCCCAGCCCTTCACACCTATTTCCAAAGGGAGAGGGTGTAACACCCTCTCTCAGAGGAAATCCTTTGTTCTGCCTTCCTGGGCCAGGGCTGCCTGGACCCCAGGAGGGCAGAAACCTGTCTGAGGGGTTAGCAGCAGCAGCAGCTGCAGTGTAAACCCCAGAAAAGCAGTTTGGCAGTAACCGGGTTCTGTGCTAGAGACCCGGGGGATCATGGAATTGTCCCCCCAATACCAGAATGGTATTGATCTTAGGCATGTTACATGGCTATGTTCGGAGTTACTATTGTGACGCTATACATAGGTAGTGTATAGTGCACACGTGTAATGGTGTCCCCGCACTCACAAAGTCCGGGGAATTTGCCCTGAACGATGTGGGGGCACCTTGGCTAGTGCCAGGGTGCCCACACACTAAGTAAATTTGCACCCAACCTTCACCAGGTGAAGGTTAGACATATAGGTGACTTATGAGTTACTTATGTGCAGTGGTAAATGGCTGTGAAATAATGTGGACGTTATTTCATGCAGGCTGTAGTGGCAGGCCTGTGTAAGAATTGTCAGGGCTCCCTATGGGTGGCAAAAGAAATGCTGCAGCCCATAGGGATCTCATGGAACCCCAATACCCTGGGTACCTCAGTACCATATACAAGGGAATTATATGGGTGTACCATTATGCCAATGTGACTTGGTAAATTTAGTCACTAGCCTGTTAGTGACAAATGTGGAGAGCAGAGAGAGCATAACCACTGAGGTTCTGGTTAGCAGAGCCTCAGTGAGACAGTTAGGCATAACACAGGGAACACATATAGGGCACGTACTTATGAGCACTGGGGCCCTGCCTGGCAGGGTCCCAGTGACACATAGACTAAAACAACATATATACAATGAAATATGGGGGTAACATGCCAGGCAAGATGGTACTTTCCTACACAACCCCCCCCCAAACGAATGACAATAAGACTAGCCAAGACCTGATGAGTCTTCATTGTCTAAGTGGAAATATCTGGAGAGTCCATCTGCATTGGAGTGGGTACTCCCAGGTCTATGTCCCACTGTATAGTCCATTCCCTGTAGAGATATGGACCACCTCAAGAATTTAGGGCTTTCACCTTTCATTTGTTCATTTTTTTTAGCCAAAGTAGAGGTTTGTGGTCTGTCTGAACTATAAAGTGAGTGCCAAACAGGTATGGCCTCAACGTTTTCAGTGCCCAGACCACAGCAAAGGTCTCCCTCTCTATAGAAGACCAACGCTTTTCTCTAGGGGTCAACCTTCTGCTGATAAAAACAACTGGTTGATCCTGGCCCTCAGAATTCAGTTGTGATAAGACTGCCCCTAAACCAATTTCAGATGCATCAGTTTGAACAATGAATTCCTTGGAGTAACATGGGCTTTTTAGGACAGGTGCAGAGCACATGGCCTGTTTGAGCTCCTCGAAAGCTTTCTGACAGCTAGCTGTCCATAATACCTTTTTAGGCATTTTCTTACTTGTCAGATCATTAAGAGGGGCTGCTATGGAGCCATAGTTTTTAATGAATCTCCTGTAATACCCTGTGAGGCCTAAAAATGCTCTAACCTGGGTCTGAGTTGTAGGGGGAACCCAATCCATGATTGTCTGGATTTTCCCCTGTAGTGGTGCAATCTGTTCTCCACCTACCAGGTGTCCCAGATAAACCACCTTAACCTGCCCTATCTGGCACTTTGAGGCCTTGATAGTGAAGCCTGCCTTTTGCAGGGCCTCCAAAACTTTCCAAAAGTGGACCAGGTTCTCATCCCAGGTGGAGCTAAAGACAGCAATATTATCTAGATATGCTGCACTAAAAGCCTCAGACCCTTGCAGGACTGTGTTCACCAACGTCTGAAAAGTGGCAGGTGCATTTTTCAAACCAAAGGGCATCATTGTAAATTGGTAGTGCCCTACTATAGTAGAAAATGCAGTTTTAGGTTTAGCATATTCTGCCAATTTGATCTGCCAATACACTGCAGTCAAATCAAAAGTGCTAAGATACTTGGTTGATGCCAGTGTATCAATGAGCTCATCTGCCCTGGGTATAGGGTGAGCATCAGTTTTTGTTACCTGATTGAGACCTCTGTAATCTACACAAAACCTCATCTCCCTCTTTCCATCTTTGGTGTGAGGTTTTGGTACAAGCACCACTGGGCTAGCTCGTGGGCTTTCAGAAGGCTCAATCACTCCCAGATCCAACATCTTCTGTACCTCTTGTTTTATGCAGTCCCTGACATGGTCAGGCTGCCTATAAATTTTACTCTTGACAGGCAAGCTGTCTCCAGTATCAATTGTGTGTTCACACCAGGATGTTGTACCTGGCACAATTGAAAAGAGGTCAGAAAAGTGTCCAAGGAGATTGATGCAGTTGTCTTTCTGTTCTGCAGTCAGACAATCTGCCAAAACTACCCCCTCCTCTAAAGCATCTGTTTCAGTGGTGGAAAAGAGATCAGGGAGAGGGTCACTCTCTTCTTCCTGTCCCTCATCTGTTGCCATGAGCAGGGTGAGATCAACCCTTTCATAGTAGGGTTTTAGGCGGTTGACATGAATCACCCTAAGGGGATTCCTGGCAGTGCCCAGGTCTACCAAATAAGTAACCTCACCCTTTTTATCAACAATTAGATGGGGTCCACTCCATTTCTCCTGGAGTGCTCTTGAGGCCACAGGCTCCAATGCCCACACCTTCTGTCCTGGTTGGTACTGGATCAGGACAGCCTTCTGGTCATGCCATTGCTTTTGCAGTTCCTCGCTGGCCTGAAGGTTTTTACTGGCCTTTTTCACGTACTCAGCCATTCTGGATCTTAGGCCAAGTACATAATCCACTATGTCCTGTTTAGGAGCTTTTAAAGGTTGTTCCCAACCCTCCTTCACAAGAGTGAGTGGACCTCTTACAGGGTGCCCAAATAGGAGTTCAAAGGGGCTGAAACCCACTCCTTTCTGGGGTACCTCCCTGTAAGCAAAAAGGAGGCAAGATAACAGGACATCCCATCTCCTACTGAGTTTTTCAGGGAGTCCCATTGTCATACCTTTGAGAGTTTTATTAAACCTCTCTACCAGTCCATTAGTCTGTGGATGGTAAGGAGTGGTGAACTTGTAGGTAACACCACACTCCTTCCACATTGCTTTCAAGTATGCAGACATGAGGTTGCTGCCCCTGTCTGATACTACCTCTTTAGGAAAACCCACCCTGGAAAAGATTCCCAGGAGGGCCTTTGCCACTGCAGGTGCTGTAGTGGTCCTTAGAGAAATTGCTTCAGGATATCTTGTGGCATGGTCCACAACCACCAAGATAAACCTATTGGCTGAAGCAGTAGGAGGGTCAAGGGGGCCACTATGTCAACCCCTACCCTTTCAAAGGGCACCCCAACCACAGGAAGTGGGAATAGGGGGGCCTTTGGACTTTCACCAATCTTGCCACTGGCTTGGCAGGTCACACAAGACGTGTAAAAATCTTTAGTGTCCTCTGACATCCTAGGCCAGTGAAACAAGGGGAGAAGTCTTTCCCATGTTTTGATCTGGCCCAAATGCCCAGCCAAAGGAATGTCATGTGCAAGAGTTAGGAGGAACTCTCTGTACTGCAGGGGAATGACCAATCTCCTGGCTGCTCCAGGTTTTGAGTCCCTTGCCTCTGTGTACAAGAGGTTGTCCTCCCAGTAAACTCTATGTGAGTCACTGACATCCCCATTTTGCTGCTTGACAGCTTGCTGTCTGAGACCCTCTAATGTGGGACAGGTTTGCTGTGCCACACTCAGCTCTTCCCTGGCAGGCACCCCTCCACCCAAAAGCTCAGAGGTGTCTGCTGCCAGCTCATCTGGTGAAGGTTCTGCACAGGGAGGAAATTCTTCTTCCTCAGAAGGAGAATCACCTGTAGAGGGAGGGATAGTGGGTAGGGATTTACCCTTGCTACCCCTAGCTTTAGGGAGCACTTTGTCCATTGTTCCAGGATCCAAGTTACCCTGTCCTTTTTGTTTTTTGGCATGAGCCCTGGTTAAAGCACAAATATGCCCAGGAATGCTCAGCATTGCTGCATGAGCCTCCAACTCCACTTCTGCCCAAGCTGATGTCTCTAAATCATTTCCTAGTAGACAGTCTACAGGTAAATCTGAAGCAGCCACAACTTCCTTTGAACCAGTAACCGCCCCCCCCCAGTTGAGATTCACAACAGCCATGGGGTGGCTAAGAGTGTTGTTATGAGCGTCTGTCACTTGGTACTGCTGACCAAGTAGGTGTTGTTCAGGGTGCACCAGTTTCTCTATCACCATGGTAACACTGGCACCTGTGTCCCTGTAGGCCTGAACCTCAACACCATTTATTAGGGGAAGTTGTTTGTACTTATCCATATTAAGGGGACAAGCAACCAAGGTGGCCAAATCAATGGCACCTTCAGAGACTGAAACAGCTTCTGTGGTCTCCCTAACAAGACCAACTCCAACTACATTGCCAATAGTGAGCCCAGCTACACCCTTGGATTGGCTATTTGTAGGTTTGCTCCCACCACCACTGTTATTACTAGGGGCACTAGAATTTGCAGCAGGGGTTGTGGTAGTGGGAGGTTTGGTGTTTTTCTTTGGACAACTGGAATCAGTTGCCCAATAGCATTTGACTTTACATAAATAACACCAAGGCTTTTTAGGTTGATTATTGGAAGAGGATTTGGACCCACCACCCCCACCAGAGGATTTCTGTGGGCCGAATGAAGACTCAGCAGTTTTACCTTTGTCCCCACCCTTGTCAGAAGCCCTTCCTCCTTCTTCTTGCCATCCTTGTCACCCCCTGTATGAACTTTTCTCTTCACCCTTGTTCTGACCCACTTGTCTGTCTTCTTTCCCAATTCTTGGGGAGAGGTCAGATCCGAGACCACTAGGTATTGGTGCAACAAGTCAGACACACAGTTATTCAGAATATGCTCTCTCAGAATACGATTATACAGGCTTTCGTAGTCAGATACCTTACTGCCATGTAACCACCCTTCCGAGTCCTTCACTGAACAGTCCACAAAATCTGTCCAGTCTTGAGAGGACTCATTTCTTGTGTCTCTGAACTTAATCCTGTATTGTTCAGTGGTTAAGCCAAATCCATCCAAGAGTGCATCCTTCAATACTGTGAAATTCTTAGCTTCACTTTCTCTAACAGCAAGGAGCCTATCCCTACCCTTTCCAGTGCACGATAGCCACAAAATAGCAGCCCACTGCCTTTGAGGGACCCCCTGTACCATACAGGCCTTCTCAAGTGCAGCAAACCACTTGTTGATGTCATCCCCCTCCTTGTAAGGGGGGACTATCTTGTGCAGATTCCTGGAATCATGCTCTCTATCAGGATTACTATCAGGAATACTGCTGCTGCCACCATGGGGTCCTAACCCCAACCTCTGTCTTTCCTTCTCAATGTCTAGGGATTCCCTATCTAAGGCCAGCTGTTGCTGTTTAAGCTTCAGTCTGGTCTCTTCAACTCTCAACTTTTTGAGTTCCCTTTCTAACAAGTTATCCTCAGGGTGGGTGGGTTGGGAATGCTTTGACACAGATGACAAATGGGAACTTCAGAGGGGGACCTCTCCCTAACTGTCTGGACCCTGGTAACTTGGCCTCTAGGAATAAAGGATGCCCTACTGTGATGGGAACCTCCATTACTACCAACATTACTGGGTGTCCTGCTAGGGGGCAGATCATGTTCAGAACCCTCCCCACCCTTCTCAGGGAACTCTCCTGAATCAGACTGGGACGTTTCAACATGTTCTAACCTCTCATTTGATGGGCCAGCTTGGGTCTCATCATCTACAATATGTTGAACAGAAACTCTTTTGTAGGGTCCTTTCCTATAACTAAACCTCTATCAAAGAGGAGACTCCTTAAGCTCTTGTAATTCAAACTGTCATAAGTAGCATTGACAGTTTTGGGAACTGAATCTACAACAGACATGACAGCAAAAAGCTTTAGACATAGTGAGAAGGAAGAAAAAGTTTCAGAACTTTTTAAAGCACAGAGAAAAAAAACTTTTTCTAACTTTTAGAAAACTTTTAGAAGTTTTAAGAAACTTTTCAGAACTTTTTAAAAAGTTTTAGAGAAGAAAAGCAAACTTTTTTTGGTTAAGTGTACATACACTGAACTGTTTGGTATATGATTCTCTTATGAAAAGTACAAAATGACAAAGTGGTAAGTAGTTACAAGTACTTATCCCACCGCTGCACAACCAATGTAGGAGGCTGGCCTGGCTTGTAGTGGGTACCAAAGGTACTTACACCTTGTGCCAGGTCCAGTTATCCCTTATTAGTAGAGAAGAGGTGATTCTAGCAGCTTAGGCTGATAGAAGGTAGCTATGGGAAAGCAGCTTAGGCTAAACTAGGAGACATGCAAAGCTCCTACTATACCACTTATATCATATGCACAATATCATAAGAAAACACAATACACAGAGTTACTAAAAATAAAGGTTCTTTATTTTTATGACAATATGCCAAAAGTAGCTCAGTGAGTACCCTCAGTAAGAAGGTAAGTAATATACACATGTTATATGTACACAACTCCAAATTAGGTAAGTAAGAGCAAGAAAAGTAATGCAAACAGTGTAGAATTACAATAGGTTGCAATAGGAGAATATAGGTATAAGGGCAACACAAACCATATACTCCAAAAGTGGAATGCGAACCACGAATGGACCCCAGACCTATGTGAGCTTGTAGAGGGTTGCTGGGACTGTAGGAAAACAGTGAGGGTTAGAAAAATACCCCACCCCAAGACCATGAAAAGTAGGAGTAAAGTACATCTACTACCCCCAGAGGGCACAGAAGTCATGATAGGGGGATTCTGCAGGAAGAACCAACACCAGCAGTGCACTGACAATGGATTTCCGGACCTGAGTACCTGTAAGACAAGGGGACCAAGTCCAATAGTCGTGACAGTGTCCAGGGAGGGCAGGAGCCCAGGAAACCCCCTGATGAAGTTGCAAGGAAGCTGCCACTGGTTGGAAGAAGCTTGGAGTTTTGCAAGAAAGAAGAGGACTAGGAACTTCTCCTTTGGAATACGGATGTCCCACGTCGCGATGAAGCTTGCAGATGTGTTCCCACGTAGAAAGACCACAAACAAGCCTTGCTAGCTGCAAGGGTTGCAGTAGAGGTTTTTGGGTGCTGCTGACGACCAGGAAGGACCAGGATGTCGCCTTTTGGAAGAGGAGACAAAAGGGGTGCTCAGCAACTCAGAGAGCCCTCACAGAAGCAGGCAGCACCCGCAGAAGTAACCCAACAGGCACTTGGAAGAAGAGTGAACCAGAGTCCACGCGAAGTTACAAAAGGGGGTCCCACGACGTCGGAGGACAACTCAGAATGTTGTGCACTGCAGGACAGAGTGCTGGGGACCCAGGCTTGGCTGTGCACGAAGGAAATCCTGGAAGAGTGCACAGGAGCCAGAGCAGCTGCAAATCACACGGTACACAGCTTTGCAGTCTAGCATGGGGAGGCAAGGACTTACCTCCACCAAACTTGGACTGAAGAGTCAATGGACTGTAGGAGTCACTTGGACAGAGTTGCTGTGTTCCTGGGACCATGCTCGTCAGGATGAGAGGGGAGCCAGAGGACCAGTGATGCAGTCTTTTGGTGCCTGTGTTAGCAGGGGGAAGAGTCCGTCGACCCACAGGAGATTTCTTCAGAGCTTGTGGTGCAGGGTGAAGGCAGGCTACCCCCAGAGCATGCACCACCTGGAAACAGTCGAGAAAGCCGGCAGGATTAGGCGCTACAATGTTGCTGGTTGTCATCTTGCTACTTTGTTGCGATTTTGCAGGTGTCCTGGAGCAGTCAGCGGTCGATCTTTTGGTAGAAGGTGAAGAGGGAGATGCAGAGGAACTCTGGTGAGCTCTTGCATTCGTTATCTGAAGAATTACCCAAAGCAGAGACCCTAACTAGCTAGAAAAGGAGGTTTGGCTACCAGGTTAGGAGGATTGGCTACCAAGAGAGGTAAGAGCCTATCAGAAGGAGCCTCTGATGTCACCTGCTGGCATTGGCCACTCAGAGCAGTCCAGTGTGCCCCCAACACCTCTGTTTCCAAGATGGCAGGGGTCTGGGACACACTGGAGGAGCTCTGGGCACCTCCCCTGGGAGGTACTGGTCAGGGGAGTGGTCACTCCCCTTTCCTTTGTCCAGTTTCGCGCCATAGCAGGGCTGGTGGATCCCTGAACCGGTGTAGATTGGCTTTTTTAAAAAAAATATTTTTATTAACAATTTGCTGTATACAAATACAGAATGATTTGGAGTGGTAGTTGAGATTACACATGCAGCTCAGGGTGTCACATATTTTTTGGTCAAATATCATGTACTTTCTTTTACTTTTATATCAATTTGAATTGCTTATTGTCTAATTCTGAAGCCTCGTACATTTGCCTGTGCATCACCTGAGAGCTATGCCATCGATCTGATTGTTGTACATGTAGAACAGTCTTTTACTAAAGTTAAACAGATTAATGGTGCGATGGAACTTGTATGGGCAGGTGGTTCCATTATCTGAAGTCAACTTCCTCTCCATTACCCTGGAGCAGGGTTGGCACTTTTCATGTTATCCATCCCTATTTTAATCCCAATACAGTAACTCCCTCAAATAATGCCCGTCCCCTCTAACCCCACTCAGTCATTTCTGTGCCCTCGGCTGTGCATTCCATGTCTGTCTTTGTTTCCCTTCTAGTGTCTTCTAGGTTCTGAAACCTGGTTTTATCCTTCCCTACCCCAGGAGCTGTGTCACTGCCGATCTCTATCTTGGGCCTTTATTTTAATCTTTATGTCAGTCCCTCTGTGGTTGTGTCCGTACCCCTCAGCATCCCTTCCCACTTTGTCAGTATCTCCTCCCATTCTGGAGCGATAGGGGTCTGGCGGAGTCCACGCTCCTCCTCTCTCTTCAGTATCTGCAGTTCTGCTCTGGCCCACTTCTCTACTTCCCGTCTCCATTTCATCAGTTGTGGGCATCTAGGGGATTTCCACCCCAATGTGATCAGTCTCCGGTATAAAACCAGAGCGAGGTTCAGAAAACGACCCCTCACTTTCCCACATGGGAGTCCAGTTCCAAGACCCAATAGGCACACACTGGGAGAAAGGGCTAAATCCCTTTCAAGCAATCTAGAGAGGTCCGTCAACACACTGCCCCAGCCCTGACGCAGGTCTGGGCAGCTCCACACCATGTGATCGAAGTCTGCATTCACATCACTGCACCTGGGCATGCCCTGGGGACCTCCCCATACATTAAGGATAGGCGGTGTGGGGTGAGGTACGTCCTGTGCGTGTAATTATATTGAGTATATCTCAGTCTCGTGTTTCTCGATACTTACTTTGGGTACGCGAGTACTCTACTCCACTCTGAGTCTGTTATTTCATTTTCCAAGGATCTCTCCCACCTCTCCCGTAAGGATTGCATTGGGTCAAGGACTCCTTCCTGTTGGGCTCGATACAGTCTTGTGATGCGGTGTGCATCATCCCCCAACGTTAGGAGGAGGTGTAATATCTGATGGGGGGCAGGCTCTGCATTCACTGTTTCCCAATGTTCCCGCAGATTATGTGTTAACTTTTGGTACAGAAGGAATTGTTTCGGATGGATTCCTCTGTCATTCACTAGATCAGTAAAGGGCCTCAACACCCCGTCCCGGAATAAGTCACTTACCGTCTCTACTCCCGCCCTTTTCCAAATCCCGAGCCCTGTACCCATCAAGCCCTCCTCCCCTTGATCTAGTATTAGGGCGGTCAGTGGCAGGGCCGGAGAATAAGGGGATGCCACCCCCACTCGTCTTGCACACCTCTTCCAGCAAAGAATGGCTACTTTCGTCACCAGACTGTCCATTTGGCGTGTCACCTTCCAATTAATCAATTGCGCTATGACTCGGTCCGTACCTCTATCTCCCACTGTAATCCATCTGTCCAGGCATCCCTTTCCAGTGAACCAACTGGCGACCCATTGCAGTTGGTATGACAGGTAGTAGGCCTCAAAATCTGGAACCCCCAGGCCCCCTGCTAAAGTTGGTCTACACAGGGTCGGGAGTGCTGTACGTCTACGGCCATCATCCCAGATAAGCTCACTAAGTAGGGTATTTAACTCTCAAAACCACGCTGAGGGAATCGATAATGGTAGGTTGGCAAAATAATAGAGGAGGCGGGGAAGCATGATCCTTTTAGATAAAGAAATTCTGGCCATGATGGATAGTTTTAATGAGCGCCAGAAACCTACTGAGGCTCTCAGGGAGCGGAGTGCCCTTCCAATGTTTCCATATCTCAGATCCCCAGTCTCATGGTATACCTGTATACCCAAATACTTAAAAGTGCATGGAGCCCAAACTATGTCCCCAGGGCAGGAGGAGGGTCGCCCATAAGTTTGTGTTAGGGGAGAAACAAATGTCTTGCTCCTGTTGAAGCATAGGCCTGAGAGTGCACCAAAATGGTCCAGCGTCTGCAAGGCCCAAGGTAGACCCAACTCTCCATCATTGAGGTATATGAGTATATCATCAGCATTTAGTGAAATTATATGTTCTGATTGACCCCATTTTACTCTCTTGCCAGTGCCCTTGCTATGCATTGCAAACGCCAGTGGCTCTATGGCCAGAGCAAATAGAAGCAGCAATAGCGGGCACCCCTGACGTGTCCCCCGGTATATATGGTAAGTATCCGATATCGTTCTGCCCGTTCTCACCCTCGCCAACGGTGACATATACAGCAAATCCACCCATTTTATTCAGCCTTCTACCATTCCCATCTGCAGCATCACTGTTCTCAAATAGTCCCATCTGACCGAGTCAAAAGCTTTCTCGAAATCTACTGCAAGCAGCACGCCCGCCCCAGGCCTCTCTTCTTCAGGCATGTGCAAGATGGCGAACAAGCGCCTCAAGTTCGAAGAGGTGCTGCGGTTCTGGGCAAAGCCATTTTGATCAGTATGCACTAACCCGGTGATGTGGCGTAGGAGTCTATTGGCTAAGGCTTTACTAAGGATTTTAAAATCGTTATTTAACATCGATAGAGGTCGAAAGTCCATTTCTGAGGCCTCTCTCGACTTCGTTTTGGGCAGAGGGACCACCAGTGCCTCCCTAAGTGAGTCCGGTAGTATTCCGCGTTGCAATGCCTCCGTGTACATCTCCACCAACTGGGGGGCTAACAGTGCAGTATATTTTTTGTAAAAGTCCATGGGAAGTCCATCCGTCCCTGGGGTCTTACTGGAGGCCAGTTGTGCAATAGCCTCCTGTACCTCGTCTACCGTCAGCGAGCCTCCTAAACTATCCTGTTCCTCAAGTGCTAGCGTGGTCAGAGGGAGTGGGCGCAAAAAATCGTCGAGGTCATCTGCTCTAAGCTCTCCCAGGGTCCCGTAGAGATGGGAGTAGTACTCTTTGAAGGGGTCATTTATGGTTCCCGGCATACACTGACGTTTCCCCCCTTTATCATAGATACTTGTGATGGGTCCACTGTCCCCTTCAGCCCTCACTAACCACACCAGCATTCTACCTGAGCAGCCCTCCTCAGCCTGGAGTGATGCCAGATATTCCCAGAGGCTGTGACAGCGAAGCTGCTCTTCCACCTGGGCATATGACTTCCGTGCCTGGACATATCTTTCCTGTGCTTCATCCCCGTTCTCCCCACCTCGTTCCCCTTCATGTATTATCCTCTCTAAACTATTCAGTTCACGTTCTAGAGTGCGTCTCACTCCAACTGCCTGACCTAGGAAAAAACCTCTAGTTGTCACCTTGAAGGCCTCCCATTCCAAGGATCTTGAAGAGGCTGATCCCTTATTGGTTTTAATATGGTCTGAAAGGTGTAGGCGCGGGGATTCTCTGTATGCTTAGTCCTCTAACGAGCCGGGGATCAGTCTCCATGTCGGGAAAGGAGGCCTATTCATTGTCGCTTTCCAAGTAACCAGTATGGGGTTATGGTCCGATAATGTGCGAGCAAGGTATTATGCGCGGGTAATTCCCTGCACGATATCTGCTGTACACACCACCCTATCTATTCTGGTATGTACTTGGTGAAGTCCCGAATAGAATGAATAATCCCTCTCAGTGGGGTGATGGACCCACCATACATCCACTAGGCCCCACGCATCCATCCATTCTCTCAATTTTTTGCCACTCTATGTGTTGCTGCCCCTGTGACCGGTGGAGAGGATCGGTCTAAGTCCACGTCTAATATTCCATTAAAGTCTCCCCCGATTAAGATACCCCCGGTTTGTTGGCGTGTGAGATGACTCAACAGTTGCGTTATGAAGGGGACCTGATCTTGGTTGGGGGCGTAGACACTGCCCAGGACAATTGCCCAGGACAATTGGAATTCCTTGGTTGGGGGCGTAGACACTGCCCAGGACAATTGGAATTCCATGAAGCCTCACCTCCGCTATCACAAACCTACCCTCATGGTCTATGTACTTAGATATGACTTCAAAGGGAACCCCCTCTCGTATCCAAATCAAGGCACCCCTCGCATACCCTGAATAGCCGGTGGCAAACACATGTCCTCTCCATCTACACCTCAATCGCTCCACCTCTCCTGCGGTTAAGTGGGTCTCCTGTAGCATTGCCACCTGCACAACCCGTCTTTTAAAAAAGGACAGGATTCTGTGATGTTTGGATGGGGACCCCATACCGCGTACATTCCATGTTAGTATATTATATTCCGCCATAGGGTTGTCTTATTAGCATTCCAGGTTGCCCACCCCTGCCCTGGGTACAGTCTCCCCATGTTTCGGAATGTGTACATAAGTATTTCTCTCCACCCTGCCCATCGCACCTGCAAAAGTTGTAACTGTAAAACCCAACTCCCTAACCCCAGGGCGCCTCGCAAACAGTAGGTTGCCCAATAAACTGTGCAACAGTGCAACATGTTCAACAGAGTATCTGAAATTCTCACCAGTCTGATTGGTTGGACGAGAACTTGTGTGGGGGGGGCACAGTCCGGAGGAGCCCCGGATACATACAATTCACTTTGCCCCAGGGTCGTAGTATAACATCCGTTACACAAGTTCCTCTGATGTCTGGGGGGTCACCTTCGGAGCCCGCAGCGAGGACTCCGAGCATCCTATAGAGGACCCGGCCATGCCATCTGAGTCTACCCTGGAGCCTCCCGGGGGGGAATTCCTCTCTGCCCATGGACGCCACCGCCTCTATGGCCGCTCGCTTCTGTGTCTGCGTTGGCATCCCACGTGAGCGGTCCCTGTTCCTCCGCCTTCCTAGGACTCTGCGCTTTCCAGTCTATTTTACATTACATTAACTTTTGCGCTCTGGGCCGACTGGCCTCCATGAGCTTCAAACCATTCCCAGGCCTCCTCGGGTTCTGGAAAAACAAAGATTTACCCTTGTGTGTCACTCTCAAGCGAGCCGGGAAGAGGAGCGAATACTGTATTCCTTCCGCTCTGAGGGCCTTTTTGACTGCCATGTACGAGTTACGCCTGACCTGGACCTCAAAGGTGAAATCTGGGAATAACGTCACCTCTCCGTTCTCAACTCTGAAGGGGCCTGCCTCCCTGGCCCTCTGGATTAGTGCATCTCTGTCTCTGTAATGCAGAACTCTGTCTATCACCGCTCTGGGTGGTCTGCCCGGGGGAAGGGGTCTTGAGGGCGCTCTGTGTGCTTGTTCAAGCGTAAAAAACGGAGTCAGGTTGTCTGCTGCTACAACCGTGCGCAACCAATTTTCCAGAAATGCCACCATATTCGTCCCTTCCGCTCCCCCCGGCAGGCCTACCACTCGGATATTGTTCCTTCGGTTCCTCCCTTCTGCGTCCTCAGCTCTCTGTTTCAGCCCCTTCACTCTGTCGTTGAGATTCTCCACCATAATTGTTGTGTCTCTTTGTTTAGGAGTGATATCTGCCAATATGGTCTCCGCCTCTGTCAGTTAATTTTTGATGGTCTGCCCTCAGAAGCCCCACCTCTGAAGCCACTTGATTGATATTGTGCTGTAGTGTAGCTTTGTTGTCTTCGATTGCCCCCAGGATCTTGTCTAGGGTATCCTGTACTCTAGCCTGCGAGAAGTTCAGAGGTTCCCCTTCCAGCTAAGTTCGGTAGGACTCCCACACTTCAGCTTTACGTCCTTATAGGGAGCTGGGCTCACTCCTGGTGTCCAAGGTTCGTGCGTAGTGTGAGATTGCTCTACTCACCCAGGCGTTTCACTTACTTTCAGTTCTCGTTCCCCAGCGTCCCTTCCCTGTTGTGGGCGCTAAGTTCGCACCAACACCGCCGGCGGTCCCCGTACTCCACCACACCCTCAGCGTTTACGGGCACTGTATCCAATGCACTGCAGCATGTTCTCTGCTAGGCCGATGCGGGACCACCCTTCAACGTCCACTATCAGTCCCATGGGGTTATGCTCAGCACCTCGGTCCTTGTTGTCCAGCGTTACGTCCTCGCCATGGGTGTCGGGCCTGCACTAACACCTCCGATGGCCCGCACACTCCGTCACACCCTCGAGCATCCCATCCGGTGCACTTCAGCATACCCTCCGCCAGGCCGGGGCGAGACCGCCCTTCAACGTCCTCTGCAAGTCCCCTGGGGGCGCACTTCGTGCCTCGCTCCTTGTTCCCCAGTGTTACTTCCTCATTGCGGATGTTGGGCCAGCATCGACCCCGCCAGCGGATCGTGCTCTCTTTCGCGTCCTCAGCGCACGTGGGCGCTTTTATCCGATGCACTGGAGCGTGTTCTCCGCCAAGCCGGTGTGAGGCCGCCCTTCCACGCCCTCTACAAGTCCCCTGGGGCCCTGCTCCGTGCCTTTTTCCTCATTCCCCAGCGTTACTTCCTCAATGTGGATGCCGGGCCTGTGTCGGCATCGCCGGTGGCCCGCTCACTCCATCGCACCCTTAGCGCGCACAGGGGTACTGTAGTGTGATCTCTATTAGGCCAAGGCGAGGCCATTCCTCGGTGTCCTCTACAAGTCCCCCGGGCTGTACTCCATACCTCGGTCCTTGTTCCAGCGTTGCTTCCTCGTTGTGGGTGTTAGGCCCACACCAACACCGCCGGTGGCCGGCACACTCCGCAATGCCCCCTAGCGCACACGGGCGCTTTATCAGATAAACTGCAGCGTGTTCTCTGCCCGTCCGGGGGGAGACCGCCCTTCAACGACCTCTACAATTCCCCTGGTGGTGCGCTCCGTACCTCGATCCTTGTTCCCCAGTGTTACTTCCTCGATGTAGGTGCTGGGCCGGCACTGACACCGCCAGCAGGTCGTGCACTCCGTCGTGCCCTCAGTGCACGCGGGAGCTCTGCCCAATGTGCTGTAGCGTATTTTCTGCCTGGCCGGGGGGGGGGGATCGCCCTACAACGTCCTCTACATGTCCCCAGGAAGTCTGCTCCACGCCTCGTTCCTCACTCCCCGATGTTAATTCCTCATTATGGGTGCCGGGCCCGCACCGTCACCGCTGGCGGACCACGCCCCCAGCGCACATGGGCGCTTTATCCAATGCACTGCAGCGTGCTCTCTGCTAAGTCAGGATGAGTCCGCCCTTCAATGTGCTCTTCTGGCACGTGCCGAAGCTGCCGGCAGGCCCGCGTCACTACGCGAGTCCCCAGACTCGGTCACGGCCGCAAGCCCGGTGGCCCCGGTTCCAGTGGGGGCCCCCACGCTCCAGGATCAGACTCCCCCTTGTTCCTCTGCACCCCTGGTGCCTCCGGGTACCGACTCTACAAGTCAATGGTCCCCGACAGAGGGCTATTTTCAAGGATTAATAGTAGGCCCCTCCGGAGCCACGTTCTCAAGCATGCGCCATCTTGGCTGCTTGGCCAAGCCCCGCCGGTGTAGACTGGCTTATGCAGAGATGGGCACCTGGGGGATTATGGAATTGTCCCCCCAATACCAGAATGGTATCGGGGTGAAAATTCCATGATCTTAGACATGTTACATGGCCATGTTTGGAGTTACCAATGTGACGCTATACATAGGTAGTGTATAGTGCACGCGTGTAATGGTGTCCCCGCACTCACAAAGTCCGGGGAATTTTCCCTGAACGATGTGGGGGCACCTTGGCTAGTGCCAGGGTGCCCACACACTAAGTAAATTTGCACCCAACCTTCACCAGGTGAAGGTTAGACATATAGCTGACTTATAAGTTACTTATGTGCAGTGGTAAATTGCTGTGAAATAATGTGGACGTTATTTCACGCAGGCTGTAGTGGCACGCCTGTGTAAGAATTGTCAGAGCTCCCTATGGGTGGCAAAAGAAATGCTGCAGCCCATAGTAATCTCCTGGAACCCCAATACCCTGGGTACCTCAGTACCATATACTAGGGAATTATATGGGTGTACCAGTATGCCAATGTGAACTGGTAAATTTAGTCACTAGCCTGTTAGTGACAAATTTGGAAAGCAGAGAGAGCATAACCACTGAGGTTCTAGTTAGCAGAGCCTCAGTGAGACAGTTAGGCATCACACAGGGAACACATACAGGGCACATACTTATGAGCACTGGGGCCCTGCCTGGCAGGGTCCCAGTGACACATAGACTAAAACAACATATATACAGTGAAATATGGGGGTAACATGCCAGGCAAGATGGTACTTTCCTACACAACCCCCTCCCCAAACGAATGACAATAAGACTAGCCAAGACCTGATGAGTCTTCATTGTCTAAGTGGAAATATCTGGAGAGTCCATCTGCATTGGAGTGGGTACTCCCAGGTCTACATCCCACTGTATAGTCCATTCCCTGTAGAGATATGGACCACCTCAACAATTTAGGGTTTTCACCTTTCATTTGTTCATTTGTTTTAGCCAAAGTAGAGGTTTGTGGTCTGTCTGAAATATAAAGGTATGGCCTCAACTTTTTCAGTGCCCAGACCACAGCAAAGAACTCCCTCTCTATAGCAGACCAACACTTTTCTCTAGGGGTCAACCTTCTGCTGATAAAAGCAACTGGTTGATCCTGGCCCTCAGAATTCAGTTGTGATAAGACTGCCCCTACACCTAATTCAGATGCATCAGTTTGAACAATGAATTCCTTGGAGTAACATGGGCTTTTTAGGACAGGTGCAGAGCACATGGCCTGTTTGAGCTCCTCGAAAGATTTCTGACAGCTAGCTGTCCATAAGACCTTTTTAGGCATTTTCTTACTTGTGAGATCATTAAGAGGGGCTGCTATGGAGCCATAGTTTTTAATGAATCTCCTGTAATACCCTGTGAGGCCTAAAAAGGCTCTAACCTGGGTCTGAGTTGTAGGGGGAAGCCAATCCATGATTGCCTGGATTTTCCCCTGTAGTGGTGCAATCTGTTCTCCACCTACCAGGTATCCCGGATAAACCACCTTACCCTGCCCTATCTGGCACTTTGAGGCCTTGATAGTGAAGCCTGCCTTTTGCAGGGCCTCAAAAACTTTCCAAAGGTGGACCAGGTGCTCATCCCAGGTGGAGCTAAAGACAGCAATATCATCTAGATATGCTGCACTAAAAGCCTCAAACCCTTGCAGGACTGTGTTCACCAACGTCTGAAAAGTGGCAGGTGCATTTTTCAAACCAAAGGGCATCATTTTAAATTGGTAGTGCCCTCCTATAGTAAAAAATGCAGTCTTAGGTTTAGCATCTTCTGCCAATTTGATCTGCCAATATACTGCAGTCAAATCAAAAGTGCTAAGATACTTGGCAGATGCCAGTGTATCAATGAGCTCATCTGCCCTGGGTATAGGGGGAGCATCAGTTTTTGTTACCTGATAGAGACCTCTGTAGTCTACACAAAACCTCACCTCCCTCTTTCCATCTTTGGTGTGAGGTTTTGGTACAAGCACCACTGGGCTAGCTCATGGGCTTTCAGAAGGCTCAATCACTCCCAGATCCAACATCTTCTGTACCTCTTGTTTTATGCAGTCCCTGACATGGTCAGGCTGCCTATAAGTTTTACTCTTGACAGGCAAGCTGTCTCCAGTATCAATTGTGTGTTCACACCAGGATGTTGTACCTGGCACAATTGAAAAGAGGTCAGAAAATTGTCCAAGGAGATTTATGCAGTTGTCTTTCTGTTCTGCAGTCAGACAATCTGCTAAAACTACTCACTCCACTAGAGCATCCTCCTCAGTGGAGGAGAAGAGATCAGGGAGAGGGTCACTCTCTTCTTCCTGTCCTTCATCTGTTCCCATGAGCAGGGTGAGATCAACCCTTTCATAGTAGGGTTTTAGGCGGTTGACATGAATCACCCTAAGGGGACTCCTGGAAGTGCCCAGGTCAACCAAGTAGGTGGCCTCGCCCTTTTTTTCAACAATTAGATGGGGTCCACTCCATTTGTCCTGGAGTGTTCTTGGGGCTACAGGCTCCAAAACCCACACCTTCTGTCCTGGTTGGTACTGGATCAGAACAGCCTTCTGGTCATGCCATTGCTTTTGGAGCTCTTGGCTGGCCTGAAGGTTTTTACTGGCCTTTTTCATGCACTCAGCCATTCTGGATCTTAGGACAAGTACATAGTCCACTATGTCCTGGTTGGGAGCTTTTAAAGGTTGTTCCCAACCCTCCTTCACAAGTGTTAGTGGACCTCTTACAGGGTGTCCAAAGAGGAGTTCAAAGGGGCTGAAGCCCACTCCTTTCTGGGGTACCTCCCTGTAAGCAAAAAGGAGGCAAAGTAACAGGACATCCCATCTCCTCCACAGTTTTTCAGGGAGTCCCATTATCATACCTTTGAGAGGTTTATTAAACCTCTCTACCAGTCCATTAGTCTGTGGATGATAAGGAGTGGTGAATTTGAATGTTACACCACATTCCTTCCACATAGCTTTCAAGTATGCAGACATAAAGTTGCTACCCCTGTTTGGTACAACCTCTTTTGGGAAACCCACCCTGGAAAAGATTCCCAGGAGGGCTTTTGCCACTGCAGGTGCTGTAGTGGTCCTTAGAGGAATTGCTTCAGGATATATTGTGGCATGGTCCACAACCACCAAGATAAACCTATTGCCTGAATCAGTAGGAGGGTCAAAGGGGCCAACTATGTCAACCCCTACCCTTTCAAAGGGAACCCCAACAACAGGAAGTGGAATAAGGGGAGCCTTTGGTGTGCCACCAGTCTTGCCACTGGCTTCGCAGGTCACACAATACTTACAAAAATCTTTTGTGTCCTCTGATATCCTAGGCCAGTGAAACAGGGGGACAGGCCTTTCCCATGTTTTGATCTGGCCCAAATGCCCAGCCAAAGGAATGTCATGTGCCAGAGTTAGGAGGAACTCTCTGTACTGCAGGGGAATGACCAATTTCCTGGTTGTTCCAGGTTTTGGGTACCCTCCCTCTGTGTACAAGAGGTTGTCCTCCCAGTAAATTCTATGTGAGTCACTGGCATCCCCATTTTGCTGCTTGACAGCTTGCTGTCTGAGACCCTCTAATGTGGGACAGGATTGCTGTGCCACACTCAGCTCTTCCCTGGCAGGCCCCCCTCCACCCAAAAGCTCAGCAGTGTCTGCTGCCAGCTCATCTGGTGAAGGTTCTGCACAGGGAGGAAATTCTTCTTCCTCAGAAGGAGAATCATCTGTAGAGGGAGGGATAGTAGTGAGGGATTTACCCTTGCTACCCCTATCTTTAGGGAGCACTTGGTCCATTGTTCCAGGATCCAAGTTACCCTGTCCTTTTTGCTTTTTGGCTTGAGCCCTTGTCAAAGCAAAATTATGCCCAGGAATGCCCAGCATTGCTGCATGAGCCTCAAACTCCACTTCTGCCCAAGCTGATGTCTCTAAATCGTTCCCTAGTAGACAGTCTACAGGTAAAACGGAGGCAACCACAACTTTCTTTGTACCAGTAACCCTCCCCCAGTTGAGATTCACAACAGCCATGGGGTGGCTAAGAATGTTGTTATGAGCGTCTGTCACTTGGTACTGCTGACCAAGTAGGTGTTGTTCAGGGTGCACCAGTTTCTCTATTACCATGGTAACACTGGCACCTGTGTCCCTGTAGGCCTGAACCTCAACACCATTGATTAGGGGAAGTTGCTTGTACTTATCCATATTAAGGGGACAAGCAACCAAGGTTGCCAAATCAATGGCACCTTCAGAGACTAACACAGCCTCTGTGGTCTGCCTAACAAGACCAACCCCAACTAAATTACCAAAAGTGAGCCCAGCTACTCCCTTGGATTGGCTATTAGTAGGTTTGCTCCCACCACCACTGCTATTACTAGGGGCACTAGAGTTTGCAGTAGGGGTTGTGGGAGGTTTGGAGTTTTTCTTTGGACAAATGGCATCAGTTGTCCAATGGCCTTTGACTTTACACAAATAACACCAAGGCTTTTTAATTTGATTTGAAGAGGATTTGGACCCACCACCCCCACCAGAGGATTTTTGTGGGCCTGATGAAGACTCAGTTTTACTTTTGTCCCCACCCTTGCCAGAAGACTTACCATCCTTCTTCTTGCCATCCTTGTCACCCCCTGTATGAACTTTTCTGTTCACTCTTGTTCTGACCCATTTGTCTGCCTTCTTTCCCAATTCTTGGGGAGAGGTCAGATCTGAGTCCACTAGATATTGGTGTAACAAGTCAGACTCACAGTTATTCAGAATAGGCTCTCTCAGAATAAGATTATACAGGCTTTCATAGTCAGAAACTTTACTGCCATGTAACCACCCCTCCAAAGCCTTCACTGAACAGTCAACAAAGTCTATCCAGTCTTGTGAGGACTCTTTTTTGGTGTCTCTGAACTTAATCCTGTATTGTTCAGTGGTTAAGCCAAATCCATCCAAGAGTCAATCCTTCAAAACTGAAAAATTGTTAGCATCACTTTCTATAACAGTAAGGAGCCTATCCCTACCCTTTCCATTGAAAGATAGCAACAATATAGCAGCCCACTGCCTTTGAGGGACCCCCAGGGACCCCCTGTACCATACAGGCCCTCTCAAGTGCGGCTACCCACTTGTTGATGTAATCCCCCTCCTTGTAAGGGGGAACTATCTTGTGCAGATTCCTGGAATCATGCTCTCTCACAGGATTACCATCAGGAATACTGCTGCTGCCATCATGGGGTCCAAACCCCAATCTCTGTCTCTCCTTCTCCAGGTCTAGGGATTCCCTGTCTAGAGCCAGCTGTTGTTGTTTAAGCTTCAGTATGGTCTCGTCCACTCTCAACTTTTTGAGTTCCCTTTCTAACATGTTGTCTTCAGGGTGGGTGGGTTGGAAATGCTTGGACACAGAGGATAAATTGGAAACAACAGAGGGAGATCTGTCCCTAACTGCTTGGACTCTAACAACCTGGCCTCCAGGAATAAAAACATCCCTACTATGATGGGAGCTCCTATTACTACCAGCATTGCTAGGTGGTCTGCTAAGGGGCGGATTTGGAACAGAACCCTCCCCACCTTCCTCAAGGAGTTCCCCTGAGTCAGAATGGGAGCCATCTATTAACTTCTCATTTGAAGTGCCTGCTAGGGACTCATCATTCACAATGAGCATGTTATATAGAAACTCTCTTGTAGGGTTCTTTCCTATCACTAAACCTCTATCTAGGCAGATACTCCTTAGGCTCTTGAAATTTAAATTGTCATAGGTAGTATTGACCATTTTAAGAGCAGCCCCTACATCAGACATGATACAAGAAGGTTTAGAGACAGTGAGAAGAAAGAAAAAGTTTCAGAACTTTTTAAAGAACAGAGAAAAAAACGTTTTCTAACTTTTTGGAAACTTTTAGAAGTTTAGAGAAACTTTTCAGAACTTTGTAAAAAGTTTAAGAGGAGAAAAGCAAAACTTTTTGGTTAGGTGTACATACACTGAACTTATTTTGTATATTATTCTCTTATGAAAAGTACACAATGACAAAGTGGTAAGTAGTTACAAGTACTTATCCCACCGCTGCAAAACCAATGTATGAGGCTGGCCTGGCTTGTAGTGGGTACCAGAGGTACTTACACCTTGTGTCAGGTCCAGTTATCCCTTATTAGTGTAGAAGAGGTGTTTCTAGCAGCTTAGGCTGATAGAAGGTAGCTATGGCAAAGCAGCTTAGGCTGAACTAGGAGACATGTAAAGCTCCTACTATACCACTGGTGTCATATGCACAATATCATAAGAAAACACAATACACAGATATACTAAGAATAAAGGTACTTTATTTTTATGACAATCTGCCAAAAGTATCTCAGTGAGTACCCTCAGTATGAGGATAAGATATATACACAAGATATATGTACACAAACCAAAATTATGCAGGTAATAGCAAGAAAAGTAATGCAAGCAGTGTAAAGTTACAATAGATTGAAATAGGAGCACATAGGTATAGGGGCAACACAAACCATATACTCCAAAAGCGGAATACGAACCACGAATGGACCCCAAACGTATGTGAGCTTGTAGAGGGTCGCTGGGACTGTAAGAAAACAGTGAGGGTTAGAAAAATAGCCCACCCGAAGACCCTGAAAGGTAGGTGTAAAGTGCACCTACTAGCCCCAGAGAGCACAGAAGTCGTGATAGGGGGATTCTGCAAGGAGAACAAACACCAGCAATGCAACAACAGTGGATTTCCAGACCTGAGTACCTGTAAGACAAGGGGACCAAGTCCAAGAGTCGCAACAGTGTAGAGAGTGGGCAGGAGCCCAAGAAATGCCAGCTGAGGGTGCAAGGACCCTGCCACCTGTTGGAAGAAGCTTGGTGTTCTGCAAGAACGAAGAGGACTAGGAACTTCCCCTTTGGAGGATGGATGTCCCACATTGTGAAGAAGCTTGCAGAGGTGTTCCCACGCAGAAAGACCGCAAACAAGCCTTGCTAGCTGCATTAGTCACGGTTAGTGTTTTTGAATGCTGCTGTGGCCCAAGAGAGACCAGGATGTCGCCACTTGGATGAGGAGACAGAGGGGGTGCCCAGCAAGTCAGGGAGCCCTCACAGAAGCAGGCAGCACCCACAGAAGTACCTGAACAGGCACTTAGAAGAAAAGTGAACCGGAGTCCACCCGAAGTCACAAAAGGGAGTCCCATGATGCCGGAGGACAACTCAGAAGGTTATGCACTGAAGGTTAGAGTGTCGGGACCCAGGCTTGGCTGTGCACAAAGGAAATCCTGGAAGAGTGCACAGGAGCCGGAGCAGCTGCAAATCACGCGGCACACTGCAATGCAGTCTAGCGTGGGGAGGCAAGGACTTACCTCCACCAAACTTGGACTGAAGAGTCACTGAACTGTGGGAGTCACTTGGACAGAGTTGCTGAGTTCCAGGGACCACGCTCGTCGTGCTGAGAGGGGACCCAGAGGACCGGTGATGCAGTCTTTTGTTGCCTGAGGTTGCAGGGGGAAGATTTCGTCAACCCACAGGAGATTTCTTCAGAGCTCCTGATGCAGAGAGGAGGCAGGCTACCCCCAGAGCATGCACCACCTGGAAAAAGTCGAGAAAGCCGGCAGGATGAAGCAATACAAGGTTGCCCAAAGCAGAGACCCTAAATAGACAGAAAAGGAGGTTTGGCTACCTAGGAAGGAGGATTGGCTACAAGAGAGGTAAGAGCCTATCAGAAGGACCCTCTTACATCACCTGCTGGCACTGGCCACTCAGAGCAGTCCAGTGTGCCACAAACACCTCTGTTTCCAAGATGGCAGAGGTCTGGGACACATTGGAGGAGCTCTGGGTACCTCCCCTGGGAGGTGCAGGTCAGGGGAGTGGTCACTCCCCTTTCCTTTGTCCAGTTTCGCACCAGAGCAGGGCTGGGGGATCTCTGAACCGATGTAGACTGGCTTATGCATCAAAGCATTTCCAGAGGGTGGGGGAGGCTACTCCTCCTCAGCCCTCACACCTATTTCCAAAGGGAGAGGGTGTTACAACCTCTCTCAGAGGAAGTCCCTTGTTCTGCCTTCCTGGGCCAGGGCTGCCTGGTCCCCAGGATGGCAGAAACCTGTCTGAGGGGTTGGCAGCAGCAGCAGCTGCAGTGGAAACCCCAGAAAGGCAGTTTGGCAGTACCCGGGTTCTGTGCTAGAGACCCGGGGGATCATGGAATTGTCCCCCCAATGCCAGAATGGCATTGGGGTGGCAATTCCATTATCTTGGACATGTTACATGGCCATGTTTGGAGTTACCATTGTGACGCTGTACATAGGTAGTGACCTATGTACAGTGCACACGTGTAATGGTGTCACCGCACTCACAAAGTCCGGGGAATTTGCCCTGAACGATGTGGGGGCACCTTGGATAGTGCCAGGGTGCCCACACACTAAGTAACTTTGCACCCAACCTTCACCAGGTGAAGGTTAGACATATAGCTGACTTATAAGTTACTTAAGTGCAGTGGTAAATGGCTGTGAAATAACGTGGACGTTATTTCGCTCAGGCTGCACTGGCAGGCCTGTATAAGAATTGTCAGAGCTCCCTATGGGCGGCAAAAGAAATGCTGCAGTCCATAGGGATCTCCTGGAACCCCAATACCCTGGGTACCTCAGTACCATATACTAGGGAATTATATGGGTGTACCAGTATGCCAATGTGAACTGGTAAATTTAGTCACTAGCCTGTTAGTGACAAATTTGGAAAGCAGAGAGAGCATAACCCCTGAGGTTCTAGTTAGCAGAGCCTCAGTGAGACAGTTAGGCATCACACAGGGAACACATACAGGGCACATACTTATGAGCACTGGGGCCCTGCCTGGCAGGGTCCCAGTGACACATAGACTAAAACAACATATATACAGTGAAATATGGGGGTAACCTGCCAGGCAAGATGGTACTTTCCTACAGCATGTTATCCACAATAGTAGTCAACTTTTCTATCTTGATTGGATTCAAAATAACTCCTACAGAAGGAATTACTGCACCAAAAATATCTCCCACAATTGCAGAAGAGGTTTCCCTCCTCTGTCACTCATGATGTAATTCAGTCACTTTCGGAAACCTTTTCAAATCATCTATCTGATAAATTTTAGGGAAAACAATCCCCAAATAGCATATACCATACCATCCTCTAGGAAGACGGTAATAAGCATTAAGTCCACACATATAGTAAATCCCAGGAATCACAGGGTCCTGAACATTCAGCATAAAAGTCCATTTACTCTGAAACAAAACACATGCCTACATTCACTCGTTTGCACAAATAAAGTGCCAGTGCGTGATTTTGGCCTATGTATACGAAGCTTCCTTACATGTAATGCATCAAAAGCTAATTTCCCTTGTGTTTTAATAGCAGTGCAAGCATAATAATTCTTATAAGTTCTCTTCTCTAATTTCAATTCAATTCACTTCTCTTTATTAGGTCAAAGTTTAGACCATTAGAGTACAATCAACCATACATCAGTACATAAAAAGAAGAAAAACGAGAAAGAGATAATAAAAAATCTCTTAATAAATACTAAAAACAGGAACAACCTTTGGTTTCTTCATAGTCTAAGATAAATAAATAGCAGGAAACCTCCTTGCCTACTTAAAAAACGATCGTCAGCACATTTCAGAAAGCTCCTGCTAGAAGATATTGGATTCCCATTCACAGCTAATAAATGAGATGTGCTTTTAACCATTAATACATATATAAATACATAGAATCAAGACTTCAGTATAAAAATAATTTTGAGACTACTAATATAAGGTTCAGTATACCATTAGCCTATAAAGGAAAAACACATTTTGTAGCCAAAACTACTCTTATTAAAATAATTCAGATACTAACAGTCTAAAATGCAATGTACTATCATATGGTAAATAGATTTATGAATAGATGCGAAATCTCAGCCGTTAGTCATAAAAACTGTTTTGATTGTAACAAGCTAAAGTGCAGTGTGCTATAATACAATAAATAGATTGACAGACGTGCTTTTCTCAGCCGTTGACCATGAAAACTAAAGATAGTAAAGACAAATGCTGTTGTTTTCATAATATTGTCACTATAAGTTATAATAAGATTTAATAAGAAAATGTAATCTCTAAAACCATTAAATAGAAACAGGAAAAAGGGGACAAAGCATCCAAAAATCATAATCATCTGTTGTTCCCCGCTATACCTGCTATAAAGCTCAACATTGGAAGTCAAACACTAAGAGTGGCCCTATAACGAATAGACCAAGCTACTGTCACAAATTTAGTGACCGTGCTTACAACCAATGTGGACGAGTCATATTTACAAATTCTATAGGCGTTAGCTCGGTCATATAATAGCAAAGCTTTACACAATGGAACAATCCATTTCTCCCTAGGACTCTTATATATGGGGCAAAAAAACAGAACATGTTCGATTGATTCCTCCAATGTATTACATTTAAGCATTTATTTGCCTCAGAACTGATCTTCGACTATCGAGTAGTAAAACTGTTAACTGGTAAAGTTCCATATCTAAACTGGAGGAATAGAGCACGAGCATAAGCAGGTATTGGAAGGTCAAGAAATTGCTCAGGCCAAAGTTCTTCTTTTACAAGCAGGATCTCAGAAGTTAATCGGCCCACCCCATTTCTATGAAGTATCTTCACATTGGCCCTCTCCCAGTATCTCTGTTTAACTAATGAAATAGCATTGGTGGGGATCGACTCGGTTTTCTCCGAAAAATGGGGGAAGGCCAGTTCATCCCAGGCCAATTTCATTTCCCTCAGCCAACTGACCTTTTTCCAGCTATTCTGGGTCTTTATAAGATCTTTTATTGCCTCTCGAAAAGATTCCAGTTCTCAATTTTCCAAATGCAGATACAATATAAGGGAGGTCTCAGACCCGCTACATCTTTAATGCTATTTGTTCCGAGATCAAGTCTGAGAGGGATCATTGGTGTACCTTTCCCCAACCTGGTTATATACCTGAGAAAATAGTTCTCTTTAATTTGGAGAACATTCAACTGCCTTAGAGAACCCTATAGCTCTGCCCCATACAGTGCAGCACCTCAAATTTGAACTTTATATATTTCAAGGATAGGATTCAAGGGCGGACTGGCTACAGTCCTAGCTTTACGTCCTAGGGCCCCCACTCTTTGGCATATTATATGAGCCCATATTAATCTGATCCCCAAGTAAGAATACTCAGTGACCCTTTCCAAAGGTATGGAATTCATTATAATGGTCGCTTTCGCTTTTGTTCTCCTGGAGCTACCTATCATGAGCTTGGTTTTGTTAACGTTAACTTCCAAACTGAAATCTGCACACAACAAGCAGAATTGGTTAGCAAGATTTTGCAATCCCATAGGAGTTTTGGCTAGTAGGATGGTGTCATCCGCATAGAGCAGACCTGGAATGTTCTTGCCTGCCAACTTGGGTGAAACATTATTACAGTTGGTTAAATATGTAATACAGTTGTTTATATATAAAAGAAAGAGGGTGAGTGCTAAGACGCAGCCTTACCTAACTCCTCTTTCGATAGCATCTGGGTCAGATAATTCACCATCCTTACCGCTCCTGATTTGGGCAAAGGTACTGTCATGAAGTCGAACTATAAGGTTTAGAAGACCTTAAGGGACACCCATATTAGATAGTGTCAGCCAAAGTTTGTTCCTAGGTACCAGGTCAAAAGCCGCTTTGAGATCAACAAAAGCCACGTATAGATTTCCACCTCCGACCTCCACTGTCTTCCATTTAATTGCTAGAAACCTTAAGACCTGGTATATTGTACTAGTTGCAGGTGTAAACTCTGCCTGTAAGTCGGAGATGGCTCCATTCTCTATTATCCACTCTTCTAAGTGGAACAAGATCTGCTTTGCAAAGAGTTTTTGGAGGTTATCGAGTAGGCATATTGGGCGATAATTAGAAGGATCGCTAGGGCTGCCTTTTTTAAAGAGGGGAACTATCTCAGCTCCCTTCCATGTCCGGGGAATGGTTGCTCCTGCAGCAACTGCATTGCAGGCCAAGTTCAGATAAGGGGCCCATATTACGGGGTTCGATTTATAAAGATCACCAGGGATTTTGTCGCGACCCTGGGCCTTCCCCCATTTCAGAGAGGTTATTGCTGCCTTGGTTTCTGCCAAGGTGAATCTAATTGACTGGCTACAGTCCTAGCTTTACACCCTAGGGCCCCCACTCTTTGGCATATTATATGAGCCCCTTTTCTGATAGCTGCAACCCAAAAGCCCGAATCTATTAATCTGATCCCCAAGTAATCATACTCAGTGACCCTTTCCAAAGGTATGGAATTCATTATAATGGTTGCTTTAGCTTTTGTTCTCCTGGAGCTACATATCATAAGTTTGGTTTTGTTAACGTTAACTTCCAAACTGAAATCTCTGCAGAACAAGCAGAATTGGTTAGCAAGATTTCGCAATCCCATAAGAGTGTTGGCTAGTAGGATGGTGTCATCCACATAGAGCAGACCTGGAATTTTCTTGCCTGCCAACTTGGGCGAAACATTATTACAGTTGGTTAAATATTTAATACAGTTGTTTATATATAAAGAAAGAGGGTGGGTGCTAAGACGCAGCCTTTCCTAACTCCTCTTTCGATAGCAACTGGGTCAGATAATTCACCATCCTTACCGCTCCTGATTTGGGCAAAGGTACTGTCATGAAGTCAAACTATAAGGTTTAGAAGACCTTAAGGGACACCCATATTAGATAGTGTCAGACAAAGTTTGTTCCTAGGTACCAGGTCAAACGCCGCTTTGAGATCAACAAAAGCCACATATAGATTTCCACCTCCAACATCCACTATCTTCCATTTAATTGCTAGAAACCTTAAGACATGGTCTATTGTACTAGTTGCAGGTCTAAACTCTGCCTGTAAGTCGGAGATGGCTCCATTCTCTATTATCCACTCTTCTAAGTGGAACAAGATCTGCTTTGGAAAGAGTTTTTGGAGGTTATCAAGTAGGCATATTGGGCGATAATTAGAAGGATCGCTAGGGCTGCCTTTTTTAAAGAGGGGAACTATCTCAGCTCCCTTCCTTGTCCGGGGAATGGTTGCTCCTGCAGCAACTGCATTGCAGACCAAGTTCAGATAAGGGGCCCATATTTCGGGGTTCGATTTATAAAGATCACCAGGGATTTTGTCACGACCCAGGGCCTTCCCCCATTTCAGAGAGGTTATTGCTGCCTTGGTTTCTGCTAAGGTGAATCTAATTGGTGATACAACAGATTTCCTGGTTTCAACCAATTCCCTGGAATTTGATGCATCTGCCTCTGTATAAAGAGACCCAAAGTGTTTTACCCAAGTTACAGGGAGGATTGAGGTACCAGGCAGGGGACGGGAGTCACCACAATCGCTTGAAATCAGTTTCCAGAACTTGGAGGTGTCATTAGCTCTTGCGGAATCTAGAAGAGCAGCCCACCTCGCTTCCTCCCAGCTCCTACGGGCCTTGATGAGTTCCTGTTTATAACTCTCTCTTGATTGCTTTATAGGCTCTCTAGCCCCCCTTCTCAGATCCCTCAATAGCTTAAGCTTAGCTTCCCTACATGAACGGTTAAACCATCCCTCACTGCGCTTATTCCTTATTTTGGCAGCCGTCTCTATGATGTAATGATTTTGGAGAGAGTTAAATAAATCTAAATGTGCTGCCTAAAGCCTATACCCATCTCAAGTAACCAGAGCATATTCTCCATTCGTTCTGCTAAAAGGCTGTATATCGATGTAAGGGAGCCCAATGAAGAATTAACAGCATTCCACGTAATGCTGTGTTTTGTTATTGGCCATGGCAAGCTGCTGTACATAATCCTTATGGTCAGAGGCTTCTAATATAGGCAGCAAACCCCAAGTACATAAAACTAGCTGTTCATGGTCGCTTTCCTCATGTTCCATTACCATCATATCGGCCATATGTCCCCACAAACAGATATTCAATAAAAAATAGTCGATATGGCTCCTATAAGCTCCTCGCCTAAAAGTGGGGCAGGGTTTAACATCTGAGCGAGAGCGGCCATTACAGGCACGAAGACCGTATACAAGTGTGATGTCAACAATTTGGTAGGCTGTTCTGCTCATTCTAATACTTTTATTTGATGTTAATTGCCAAATACCCCAATAAATATCCTCTTCTACGTAAAGTTCTTAGGCCACTGGGTAAGGCTCGAAAGTTGCATTGAAATCCCCTGCAATTATGATATGATGAGTGGTTGATTTGCTGGCTAAAATATTGTCTAATGCAGTCAAGACTTCAGACTCACAATTGCTACCCATACTCCTGCTATATATGTTTACTAATGATAGGGGTTTTTCCTCATGGGTCGATAATATTAAGCCTTGCAGATCTACACTACCCATATCTATTTCTTCGACCCAGCACTTAAGTGAACAATTAACCCATATAAGTAAGCCACCCGAATGTCTCCCAGAAGTCACCTTACAGGCTGGGACCCAATAACTTTTAAAACCACATCTATACTTGGGCTGCAAGGCCCATGTCTCTTGGAATAAGCATATCTTGTGCTCATCTATGAAATGGCCCCAGTCAGGGATTCGCATTTTATACTCAAGCCCGGCTATATTCTAGCAAATAATTTTTGCTGAAACATCATCTCGGACTTCTAATGCGTCAGTCAAAGTTTGAGAAGTGATAGATGGGTTGCTCATAGGGTTTGTGTTACAGGTTGCGACTGTCGATGAACAACTCTCAATAAGTCCCCCTGCATCTTTGTCTCCAGTAGTATCCCTCGCCCCTGTAAGTTCAGGGTCTGTTGTATTCCATCTAGTTACTAGAGACCTTGTGTCATTCTGGGTTAGCATTATGGTTTGGGTGGGGCCCCTAGAATCTGCATTTAAGGTCAAAGTTCCATCTAGGTTTCCTACTCTGGTTCTTTCTTGCTCAATGACACTGGAGAAGGTGCATTCCCTAATAGTTGGTCCTAACCTCCTCTAATCCTTTCTCTAACGTCTCATTCAATGCCTTCCTCCTGTCATCAGTATGCCCTATAAAGCTCTTTTCTAGCGGGGTAAGTAAGCATGTTAGATTATTTTTGTGAGCGTATGCGGTACCAAACGTTAATGTTGGTTCAAAGAATCCTCTAACTACATCGTGCTCTTTAGCTACCTTACTCAGATATCTAATAATAGGAACAAAAGAAAACACAAGGTTGTAGTTCAAATAAAAATACAGAACATACTCTTTGTTATAGCATCTTGTTAGTAGCAGACTACAGCTTATGCCATAGGTTAGAGGCAAACTAAGGTACGTAACCTCTTCTTCCACTGAGGAAGGAATTTGCGTACACACAAGACAATTCCTTGCATCCATCATCTCAACATACTCAATCAACAAGCGATAAAATACATTAGAAGAAAGCTCTCCTTGAGCATTAGTATAGTCATGTAAGTATTTATCATCTAACCTAAACCTTTCTAAAGCTGTTAGTGTAGCAGGCACAGGAACAAAACAATAGTAGCCTCTTTCATTACATGAACAGACATTCCCACAATCATTATTATTCCACACATAAGTGCCACTCCAACAGTCAAATACCTACAATATCTAATATTCCTAACCCTGTTGTCTAACTCACCCATGATCTATAAAGAATTAGAAAGCAGAAGTAACTCT
The DNA here is from genome assembly GCF_031143425.1 of Pleurodeles waltl. Lineage (NCBI taxonomy): Eukaryota > Metazoa > Chordata > Amphibia > Caudata > Salamandridae > Pleurodeles > Pleurodeles waltl. Next base: position 1,211,932,813 of record NC_090440.1, read on the forward strand.
TAAATAAAGTGCAAACCAAAAATTTTAAAGGAAAAATCAAAAGGAAGGAAAATATTTCTATCAGTCCATTAGTCTGTGGATGATAAGGAGTGGTGAATTTGAATGTTACACCACATTCCTTCCACATAGCTTTCAAGTATGCAGACATAAAGTTGCTACCCCTGTTTGATACAACCTCTTTTGGGAAACCCACCCTGGAAAAGATTCCCAGGAGGGCTTTTGCCACTGCAGGTGTTGTAGTGGTACTTAGAGGAATTGCTTCAGGATATATTGTGGCACGGTCCACAACCACCAAGATAAACCTATTGCCTGAAGCAGTAGGAGGGTCAAGGGGGCCAACTATGTCAACCCCTACCCTTTCAAAGGGAACCCCAACAACAGGTTGTGGAATAAGGGGAGCCTTTGGTGTGCCACCAGTCTTGCCACTGGCTTGGCAGGTCACACAAGACTTACAAAAATCTTTTGTGTCCTCTGACATCCTAGGCCAGTGAAACAGGGGGACAGGCCTTTCCCATGTTTTGATCTGGCCCAAATGCCCAGCCAAAGGAATGTCATGTGCCAGAGTTAGGAGGAACTCTCTGTACTGCAGGGGAATGACCAATTTCCTGGTTATTCCAGGTTTTGGGTCCCCTCCCTCTGTGTACAAGAGGTTGTCCTCCCAGTAAATTCTATGTGAGTCACTGGCATCCCCATTTTGCTGCTTGACAGCCTGCTGTCCGAGACCCTCTAATGTGGGACAGGATTGCTGTGCCACACTCAGCTCTTCCCTGGCAGGCCCCCCTCCACCCAAAAGCTCAGCAGTGTCTGCTGCCAGCTCATCTGGTGAAGGTTCTGCACAGGGAGGAAATTCTTCTTCCTCAGAAGGAGAATCATCTGTAGAGGGAGGGATAGTAGTGAGGGATTTACCCTTGCTACCCCTATCTTTAGGGAGCACTTGGTCCATTGTTCCAGGATCCAAGTTACCCTGTCCTTTTTGCTTTTTGGCTTGAGCCCTTGTCAAAGCAAAATTATGCCCAGGAATGCCCAGCATTGCTGCATGAGCCTCGAACTCCACTTCTGCCCAAGCTCATGTCTCTAAATCGTTCCCTAGTAGACAGTCTACAGGTAAAACGGAGGCAACCACAACTTCCTTTGTACCAGTAACCCTCCCCCAGTTGAGATTCACAACAGCCATGGGGTGGCTAAGAATGTTGTTATGAGCGTCTGTCACTTGGTACTGCTGACCAAGTAGGTGTTGTTCAGGGTGCACCAGTTTCTCTATTACCATGGTAACACTGGCACCTGTGTCCCTGTAGGCCTGAACCTCAACACCATTGATTAGGGGAAGTTGCTTGTACTTATCCATATTAAGGGGACAAGCAAACCAAGGTTGCCAAATCAATGGCACCTTCAGAGACTAACACAGCCTCTGTGGTCTAGACCAACCCCAACTAAATTACCAAAAGTGAGCCCAGCTACTCCCTTGGATTGGCTATTAGTAGGTTTGCTCCCACCACCACTGCTATTACTAGGGGCACTAGAGTTTGCAGTAGGGGTTGTGGGAGGTTTGGTGTTTTTCTTTGGACAAATGGCATCAGTTGTCCAATGGCCTTTGACTTTACACAAATAACACCAAGGCTTTTTAATTGGATTTGAAGAGGATTTGGACCCACCACCCCCACCAGAGGATTTTTGTGGGCCTGATGAAGACTCAGTTTTACTTTTGTCCCCACCCTTGCCAGAAGACTTACCATCCTTCTTCTTGCCATCCTTGTCACCCCCTGTATGAACGTTTCTGTTCACTCTTGTTCTGACCCATTTGTCTGCCTTCTTTCCCAATTCTTGGGAAGAGGTCAGATCTGAGTCCACTAGATATTGGTGTAACAAGTCAGACACACAGTTATTCAGAATAGGCTCTCTCAGAATAAGATTATATAGGCTTTCATAGTCAGAAACTTTACTGCCATGTAACCACCCCTCCAAGGCCTTCACTGAACAGTCAACAAAGTCTATCCAGTCTTGTGAGGACTCTTTTCTGGTGTCTCTGAACTTAATCCTGTATTGTTCAGTGGTTAAGCCAAATCCATCCAAGAGTGCATCCTTCAAAACTGAAAAATTGTTAGCATCACTTTCTCTAACAGTAAGGAGCCTATCCCTACCCTTTCCATTGAAAGATAGCCACAATATAGCAGCCCACTGCCTTTGAGGGACCCCCAGGGACCCCCTGTACCATACAGGCCCTCTCAAGTGCGGCAAACCACTTGTTGATGTCACCCCCCTCCTTGTAAGGGGGAACTATCTTGTGCAGATTCCTGGAATCATGCTCTCTCACAGGATTACCATCAGGAATACTGCTGCTGCCACCATGGGGTCCAAACGCCAATCTCCGTCTCTCCTTCTCCAGGTCTAGGGATTCCCTGTCTAGAGCCAGCTGTTGTTGTTTAAGCTTCAGTATGGTCTCTTCCACTCTCAACTTTTTGAGTTCCCTTTCTAACATGTTGTCTTCAGGGTGGGTGGGTTGGAAATGCTTGGACACAGAGGATAAATTGGAAACAACAGAGGGAGATCTGTCCCTAACTGCTTGGACTCTAACAACCTGGCCTCCAGGAATAAAAACATCCCTACTATGATGGGAGCTCCTATTACTACCAGCATTGCTAGGTGGTCTGCTAAGGGGCGGATTTGGAACAGAACCCTCCCCACCTTCCTCAAGGAGTTCCCCTGAGTCAGAATGGGAGCCATCTATTAACTTCTCATTTGAAGTGCCTGCTAGGGGCTCATCATTCACAATGAGCATGTTATATAGAAACTCTCTTGTAGGGTTCTTTCCTATCAGTAAACCTCTATCTAGGCAGAGACTCCTTAGGCTCTTGAAATTTAAATTGTCATAGGTAGTATTGACCATTTTAAGAGCAGCCCCTACATCAGACATGATACAAGAAGGTTTAGAGACAGTGAGAAGAAAGAAAAAGTTTCAGAACTTTTTAAAGAACAGAGAAAAAAAAGTTTTCTAACTTTTTGGAAACTTTTAGAAGTTTAGAGAAACTTTTCAGAACTTTGTAAAAAGTTTAAGAGGAGAAAAGCAAAACTTTTTGGTTAGGTGTACATACACTGAACTTATTTTGTATATTATTCTCTTATGAAAAGTACACAATGACAAAGTGGTAAGTAGTTACAAGTACTTATCCCACCGCTGCAAAACCAATGTATGAGGCTGGCCTGGCTTGTAGTGGGTACCAGAGGTACTTACACCTTGTGTCAGGTCCAGTTATCCCTTATTAGTGTAGAAGAGGTGTTTCTAGCAGCTTAGGCTGATAGAAGGTAGCTATGGCAGAGCAGCTTAGGCTGAACTAGGAGACATGTAAAGCTCCTACTATACCACTGGTGTCATATGCACAATATCATAAGAAAACACAATACACAGATATACTAAGAATAAAGGTACTTTATTTTTATGACAATCTGCCAAAAGTATCTCAGTGAGTACCCTCAGTATGAGGATAAGATATATACACAAGATATATGTACACAAACCAAAATGATGCAGGTAATAGCAAGAAAAGTAATGCAAGCAGTGTAAAGTTACAATAGATTGCAATAGGAGCACATAGGCATGGGGGCAACACAAACCATATACTCCAAAAGCGGAATACGAACCACGAATGGACCCCAAACCTATGTGAGCTTGTAGAGGGTCGCTGGGACTGTAAGAAAACAGTGAGGGTTAGAAAAATAGCCCACCCGAAGACCCTGAAAGGTAGGTGTAAAGTGCACCTACTAGCCCCAGAGAGCACAGAAGTCGTGATAGGGGGATTCTGCAAGGAGAACAAACACCAGCAATGCAACAACAGTGGATTTCCGGACCTGAGTACCTGTAAGACAAGGGGACCAAGTCCAAGAGTCGCAACAGTGTCGAGAGTGGGCAGGAGCCCAAGAAATGCCAGCTGAGGGTGCAAGGAACCTGCCACCTGTTGGAAGAAGCTTGGTGTTCTGCAAGAACGAAGAGGACTAGGAACGTCCCCTTTGGAGGATGGATGTCCCACGTTGTGAAGAAGTTTGCAGAGGTGTTCCCACGCAGAAAGACCGCAAACAAGCCTTGCTAGCTGCATGAGTCACGGTTAGTGTTTTTGAATGCTGCTGTGGCCCAAGAGAGACCAGGATGTCGCCACTTGGATGAGGAGACAGAGGGGGTGCCCAGCAAGTCAGGGAGCCCTCACAGAAGCAGGCAGCACCCGCAGAAGTACCTGAACAGACACTTAGAACTAAGTGAACCGGAGTCCACCCGAAGTCACAAAAGGGAGTCCCACGATGCCGGAGGACAACTCAGAAGGTTATGCACTGAAGGTTAGAGTGTCGGGACCCAGGCTTGGCTGTGCACGAAGGAAATCCTGGAAGAGTGCACAGGAGCCGGAGCAGCTGCAAATCACGCGGTACACTGCAATGCAGTCTAGCGTGGGGAGGCAAGGACTTACCTCCCCCAAACTTGGACTGAAGAGTCACTGAACTGTGGGAGTCACTTGGACAGAGTTGCTGAGTTCCAGGGACCACGCTCGTCATGCTGAGAGGGGACCCAGAGGACCGGTGATGCAGTCTTTTGTTGCCTGCGGTTGCAGGGGGAAGATTTCGTCAACCCACAGGAGATTTCTTCAGAGCTCCTGATGCAGAGAGGAGGCAGGCTACCCCCAGAGCATGCACCACCTGGAAAAAGTCGAGAAAGCCGGCAGGATGAAGCAATACAAGGTTGCTAGTAGTCGTCTTGCTACTTTGTTGCGGTTTTGCAGGCATCCTGAGCAGTCAGCGGTCGATCCTTTAACAGAAGGTGAAGAGGGAGATGCAGAGGAGCTCTGGTGAGCTCTTGCATTCGTTATCTAGTGAGATCCCCAAAGCAGAGACCCTAAATAGCCAGAAAAGGAGGTTTGGCTACCTAGGAAGGAGGATTGGCTACCAAGAGAGGTAAGAGCCTATCAGAAGGACCCTCTGACGTCACCTGCTGGCACTGGCCACTCAGAGCAGGCCATTGTGCCACAAACACCTCTGTTTCCAAGATGGCAGAGGTTTGGGACACACTGGAGGAGCTCAGGGCACCTCCCCTGATAGGTGCAGGTCAGGGGAGTGGTCACTCCCCTTTCCTTTGTCCAGTTTCGCGCCAGAGCAGGGCTGGGGGATCCCTGAACCGGTGTAGACTGGCTTATGCATCAAAGCATTTCCAGAGGCTGGGGGAGGCTACTCCTCCTCAGCCCTCACACCTATTTCTAAAGGGAGAGGGTGTTACACCCTCTCTCAGAGGAAGTCCCTTGTTCTGCCTTCCTGGGCCAGGGCTGCCTGGACCCCAGGAGGGTAGAAACCTGTCTGATGGGTTGGCAGCAGCAGCAGCTGCAGTGGAAACCCCAGAAAGGCAGTTTGGCAGTACCCAGGTTCTGTGCTAGAGACCCGGGGGATCATGGAATTGTCCCCCCAATGCCAGAATGGCATTGGGGTGACAATTCCATTATCTTGGACATGTTACATGGCCATGTTTGGAGTTACCATTGTGACGCTGTACATAGGTAGTGACCTATGTACAGTGCACGCGTGTAATGGTGTCACCGCACTCACAAAGTCCGGGGAATTTGCCCTGAACGATGTGGGGGCACCTTGGCTAGTGCCAGGGTGCCCACACACTAAGTAACTTTGCACCCAACCTTCACCAGGTGAAGGTTAGACATATAGGTGACTTATAAGTTACTTAAGTGCAGTGGTAAATGGCTGTGAAATAACGTGGACGTTATTTCACTCAGGCTGCACTGGCAGGCCTGTATAAGAATTGTCAGAGCTCCCTATGGGCGGCAAAAGAAATGCTGCAGTCCATAGGGATCTCTTGAAAGATCCCCACGCCCCCCACGACCGCAGCACCAACCTGCTGCCTCCTGCCTCGGTCCCCTGACCACGCTGCTGTTTGCGTGTTCGAGGCCCTCCTCCACCCGCAGGCATCCTCCTGCGCCTCATCCCTGGGGTCTAGTGGGCTCTGACTAGCTTCACTTGACCCGTGTGCCGCTTTCCGCCGTCCCGTAAGTGTTTTTCGTTTTTCTCGCTTTTTTCAGCGCCTCGCCGCCGGCGCTTCTGCCCCCTTTGTGCCCCCCTGATTGCTGTCTCCCCGATCGTATATTGTGCCATTTTGTTTTTTCTGATTGTGTGCTTTTCTTATTGTAACTGCTGTTTTTTGCTAGTTTTCAGTGTTTTTGCCCCTTGTGCGCTCCCCGTTCCCTGCCGCTGCCTCCCTGCGGCCCCGCCCCCCTCGCGCCCCCATTTGCCGCTCCCTCCCGCCTCCCGCCTCCCAGCTGCTCCTCCCTCCCCCCTCCCTTCTTAATGGCTGGCGCTGCGCGTCGCGAGTGAGCGACCTCTGACCTGTTTCAGGTCCTGAGCTCGCCCCCCACGACCGCAGCACCAACCTGCTGCCTCCTGCCTCGGTCCCCTGACCACGCTGCTGTTTGCGTATTCGAGGCCCTCCTCCACCCGCAGGCATCCTCCTGCGCCTCATCCCTGGGGTCTAGTGGGCTCTGACTAGCTTCACTTGACCCGTGTGCCGCTTTCCGCCGTCCCGTAAGTGTTTTTCGTTTTTCTCGCTTTTTTCAGCGCCTCGCCGCCGGCGCTTCTGCCCCCTTTGTGCCCCCCTGATTGCTGTCTCCCCGATCGTATATTGTGCCATTTTGTTTTTTCTGATTGTGTGCTTTTCTTATTGTAACTGCTGTTTTTTGCTCGTTTTCAGTGTTTTTGCCCCTTGTGCGCTCCCCGTTCCCTGCCGCTGCCTCCCTGCGGCCCCGCCCCCCTCGCGCCCCCATTTGCCGCTCCCTCCCGCCTCCCGCCTCCCAGCTGCTCCTCCCTCCCCCCTCCCTTCTTAATGGCTGGCGCTGCGCGTCGCGAGTGAGCGACCTCTGACCTGTTTCAGGTCCTGAGCTCGCCCCCCACGACCGCAGCACCAACCTGCTGCCTCCTGCCTCGGTCCCCTGACCACGCTGCTGTTTGCGTGTTCGAGGCCCTCCTCCACCCGCAGGCATCCTCCTGCGCCTCATCCATGGGGTCTAGTGGGCTCTGACTAGCTTCACTTGACCCGTGTGCCACTTTCCGCCGTCCCGTAAGTGTTTTTCGTTTTTCTCGCTTTTTTCAGCGCCTCGCCGCCGGCGCTTCTGCCCCCTTTGTGCCCCCCTGATTGCTGTCTCCCCGATCGTATATTGTGCCATTTTGTTTTTTCTGATTGTGTGCTTTTCTTATTGTAACTGCTGTTTTTTGCTCGTTTTCAGTGTTTTTGCCCCTTGTGCGCTCCCCGTTCCCTGCCGCTGCCTCCCTGCGGCCCGACCCCTCGCGCCCCCATTTGCCGCTCCCTCCCGCCTCCCGCCTCCCAGCTGCTCCTCCCTCCCCCCTCCCTTCTTAATGGCTGGCGCTGCGCGTCCGCGCCGCTGGCGCGCCAGAGGCGCGCCAGAGGCAAGCCCGTCTGCGCCCGTCCGTGCCTGGACCGCGCCCAGCGCCACACCCCCTGGCCCTTGCGCCCCCCGCATCCGCTACTCGATCAACGAACTCCGCGCCTTCAACCCCGGCCCCTCCACTGAATGCTACCGGGCATCCCCGAAGCACACTAAAGGACCTTTTTCCTGCCGTACCTGCAACTTCTCCTGCATCAGAACGACCAATCCAACTACGAAAACATCCAACCCCAACCACCTGAACTGCATCCTCATCAACACCCGCTCTGCACGGAAACACGCCATCGAGCTCTGGGATTTGCTCGACACCACTGCTCCTGACGTGGCTTTCCTGACCGAAACCTGGTGGAACGACTCCTCGTCTCCGGACATCGCCATCGCCATACCGGACGGATACAAAATCACCAGACGAGATCGAACCAACGGAATCGGCGGCGGAATAGCCATCGCTCACAAAGCTACCCTCAAAATCCACACCCACTCGGACGACACCCTCAGGACAGCCGAACACCTCCACTTCCAGATCCACACGGACCCCAACACGACCCTCAGAGGAACCCTCATTTACCGCCCTCCAGGACCAAGACCCCCCTTCAACGACACCATCGCCGACCTTGCAAGCACCCACGCCCTCGCTTCCCCGGATTACATCCTCCTGGGAGATCTGAACTACCATCTGGAAAATGCCAACGACGTCAACACCGCATCACTGACCTCCAACCTCCTCAACCTCGGTCTCCGCCAGCTAGTCAACACACCTACCCACATTGCCGGACACACCCTTGACCCCCTCTTCACCTCTAGCAACCACATTTCCTTCAGCCACACCTCCGAACTCCACTGGACTGACCATCACTGTGTCCATTTCACCTATAAGAAAACCACAGAGCAACACCGCATCCAGCTTCCTCCCCACCGCCGCTGGGGCAAAATCACCCAAGAACAACTGACCAACACCCTCGTCAACAACCTTCCACCCGACGCAATCGACCCGAGCACAGCTGCCATCAACCTCCATCAATGGATCCTCGACTGCGCCAACACCCTTGCCCCTCTCAAGAAACCCACCACCACCCAAGGAAAGAGAAAACCAGCCTGGTTCACAGACGATCTCACCACCTCCAAAAGCAACTGCCAGAAACTCAAAAAGAAATGGATCCAAGAACGCACACCCGACAACCTCGCCGCCCTCAAAAACGCCAACCGCGAACACCACCAACAGATCCGCACCGCCAAGCGCGCCCACTTCACCGAACGCATCAACAACAACGCCCACGACTGCAAAGAACTCTTCGGCATCGTGAAGGAACTCTCCAACCCGAAAGCCAACTCCAACGACATCCCGCCCTCCCAGAAACTCTGCGACGACCTCTCCACCTTCTTCCACCAGAAAATCACCACCATCCACGACAGCTTCATCACCGGTCCACCGCCAGACCCCACCCCCGACGTCTCCTCCCGCGACTGCCGCCTCACCGCCTGGACCCACGTGGACGAGGCAGAAACCATAGCAACCATGAACACCATCCACTCAGGCTCCCCCACGGACCCCTGCCCCCATCATGTTTTCAACTCAGCAAACGCCACCATCGCCCCCGAACTCCGCAAGATCATCAACCTCTCCTTCACTTCTGCCACCTTCCCGGACAGCTGGAAACACGCAGAAATCCAACCCCTCCTCAAAAAACCCAAGGCTGACCCCAACGACCTCAAAAACTTCCGTCCGATCTCTCTCCTCCCTTTTCCAGCGAAAGTCATCGAGAAGATCGTCAACACTCAGCTCACCCACTTCCTCGAAGACAATTCCATCCTGGACCCCTCACAATCCGGATTCAGACGAAACCACAGCACTGAGACCGCCCTCCTCGCCGCCACAGATGACATCAGACATCAAATGGACAACGGCGAAACCTCAGCCCTCATCCTCCTCAACCTATCAGCCGCTTTTGACACCGTCTGCCACCGCACCCTACTGACCCGCCTCCAGGAAGCCGGCATCCAAGATAAAGCCCTCCACTGGATCTCATCCTTCCTCTCCGACAGAACGCAGAGAGTCCGTCTCTCCCCTTTCCGCTCCAAAGCCACCAACCTCATCTGCGGCGTCCCCCAAGGATCCTCCCTCAGCCCCACGTTGTTCAACATCTACATGGCCCCCCTCGCTCAACTGGCCCGCCAACATCATCTCAGCATCATCTCCTATGCCGACGATACCCAGCTCGTCCTCTCCCTGACCAAAGACCCGCTCACCGCCAAAACAAACCTCCACGAGGGACTAAAATCCATCGCCGATTGGATGAACAACAGTCGCCTGAAACTCAACTCCGACAAGACGGAAGTCCTCATCCTCGGACGCACTCCCTCGGCCTGGAACGACTCATGGTGGCCCTCCGTCCTCGGACCCCCACCCACCCCGGCCAGCCACGCAAGAAACCTCGGCTTCATCCTGGACTCCGCCCTCACCATGTCCAAACAGGTCAGCACCGTCTCCTCCTCCTGTTTCAACACCCTCCGAATGCTCCGCAGAATTTTCAAGTGGATTCCAACAGAAACCAGAAAGACGGTGACCCAGGCCCTCGTCAGCAGCAGACTTGACTACGGCAACGCACTCTACACAGGCATCCCAACCAAAGACATCAAACGCCTCCAACGTATCCAAAATGCCTCCGCCCGACTGATCCTCAACATACCCCGCCGAAGTCACATCTCCCCTCACCTAAAGGAACTCCACTGGCTCCCGGTAGACAAGAGGATCACCTTCAAACTCCTGACCCACGCTCACAAGGCACTTCACAACACCGGACCCTCCTACCTCAACACCAGACTTCACTTCTACACCCCAACACGTCAACTCCGATCCGCCAACCTCGCCCTCGCCATCGTACCCCGAATCCAGCGCAAGACATCCGGCGGCAGATCCTTCTCCTTCCTCGCCGCCAAGACCTGGAACTCTCTCCCCACATCCCTTCGCCAGACCCAGGACCTCCTCGCATTCAGAAGGCTCCTCAAGACCTGGCTCTTCGACCGATAAACCAGCAGCGCTCCCCCCCCCCCCCCTCAGCGCCTCGAAACCCTGACGGGTACATAGCGCGCTTTATAAATACTATGATTGATTGATTGATTGATTGAAACCCCAATACCCTGGGTACCTCAGTACCATATACTAGGGAATTATATGGGTGTACCAGTATGCCAATGTGAATTGGTGAAATTGGTCACTAGCCTGTTAGTGACAAATTTGGAAAGCAGAGAGAGCATAACCACTGAGGTTCTGGTTAGCAGAGCCTCAGTGAGACAGTTAGGCATCACACAGGGAACACATACAGGGCACATACTTATGAGCACTGGGGCCCTGCCTGGCAGGGTCCCAGTGACACATAGACTAAAACAACAAATATACAGTGAAATATGGGGGTAACCTGCCAGGCAAGATGGTACTTTCCTACAGCATGTTATCCACAATAGTAGACAACTTTTCTATCTTGATTGCATTCAAAATAACTCCTACAGAAGGAATTACTGCACCAAAAATATCTCCCACAATTGCAGAAGAGGTTTCCCTCCTCTGTCACTCATGATGTAATTCAGTCACTTTCGGAAACCTTTTCAAATCATCTATCTGATAAATTTTAGGGAAAACAATCCCCAAATAGCATGTACCATACCATCCTCTAGGAAGACGGTAATAAGCATTAAGTCCACACATATAGTAAATCCCAGGAATCACAGGGTCCTGACCATTCAGCATAAAAGTCCATTTACTCTGAAACAAAACACATGCCTACATTCACTCGTTTGCACATATAAAGTGCCAGTGCGTGATTTTGGCCTATGTATACAAAGCTTCCTTACATGTAATGCATCAAAAGCTAATTTCCCTTGTGTTTTAATAGCAGTGCAAGCATAATAATTCTTATAAGTTCTCTTCTCTAATTTCAATTCAATTCACTTCTCTTTATTAGGTCAAAGTTTAGACCATTAGAGTACAATCAACCATACATCAGTACATAAAAAGAAGAAAAACGAGAAAGAGATAATAAAAAATCTCTTAATAAATACTAAAAACAGGAACAACCTTTGGTTTCTTCATAGTCTAAGATAAATAAATAGCAGGAAACCTCCTTGCCTACTTAAAAAACAATCGTCAGCACATTTCAGCAAGCTCCTGCTAGAAGATATTGGATTCCCATTCACAGCTAATAAATGAGATGTGCTTTTAACCATTAATACATATATAAATACGTAGAATCAAGATTTCAGTATAAAAATAATTTTGAGACTACTAATATAAGGTTCAGTATACCATTAGCCTATAAAGGAAAAACACATTTTGTAGCCAAAACTACTCTTATTAAAATAATTCAGATACTAACAGTCTAAAATGCAATGTACTATCATATGGTAAATAGATTTATGAATAGATGCGAAATCTCAGCCGTTAGTCATAAAAACTGTTTTGATTGTAACAAGCTAAAGTGCAGTGTGCTATAATACAATAAATAGATTGACAGACGTGCTTATCTCAGCCGTTGACCATGAAAACTAAAGATAGTAAAGACAAATGCTGTTGTTTTCATAATATTGTCACTATAAGTTATAATAAGATTTAATACGAAAATGTAATCTCTAAAACCATTAAATAGAATCAGGAAAAAGGGGACAAACCATCCAAAAATCATAACCATCTGTTGTTCCCCGCTATACCTGCTATAAAGCTCAACATTGGAAGTCAAACACTAAGAGTGGCCCTATAACGAATAGACCAAGCTACTGTCACAAATTTAGTGACCGTGCTTACAACCAATGTGGACGAGTCATATTTACAAATTCTATAGGCGTTAGCTCGGTCATATAATAGCAAAGCTTTACACAATGGAACAATCCATTTCTCCCTAGGACTCTTATATAAGGGGCAAAAAAACAGAACATGTTCGATTGATTCCTCCAATGTATTACATTTAAGCATTTATTTGCCTCAGAACTGATCTTCGTCTATCGAGCAGTAAAACTGTTAACTGGTAAAGTTCCATATCTAAACTGGAGGAATAGAGCACGAGCATAAGCAGGTATTGGAAGGTCAAGAAATTGCTCAGGCCAAAGTTATTTTTTACAAGCAGGATCTCAGAAGTTAATCGGCCCACCCCATTACTATGAAGTATCTTCACATTGGCCCTCTCCCAGTAACTCTGTTTAACTAATGAAATAGCATTGGTGGGGATCGACTCGGTTTTCTCCGAAAAATGGGGGAAGGCCAGTTCATCCCAGGCCAATTTCATCTCCCTCAGCCAACTGACCTTTTTCCAGCTATTCTGGGTCTTTATAAGATCTTTTATTGCCTCTCGAAAAGATTCCAGTTCTTCAATTTTCCAAATGCGGATACAATATAAGGGAGGTCTCAGACCCGCTACATCTTTAATGCTATTTGTTCTGAGATCAAGTCTGAGAGGGATCATTGGTGTACCTTTCCCCAACCTGGTTATATACCTGAGAAAATAGTTCTCTTTAATTTGGAGAACATTCAACTGCCTTAGAGAACCCTATAGCTCTGCCCCATACAGTGCAGCACCTCAAATTTGAACTTTATATATTTCAAGGATAGGATTCAAGGGCGGACTGGCTACAGTCCTAGCTTTACGTCCTAGGGCCCCCACTCTTTGGCATATTATATGAGCCCATATTAATCTGATCCCCAAGTAATAATACTCAGTGACCCTTTCCAAAGGTATGGAATTCATTATAATGGTCGCTTTAGCTTTTGTTCTCCTGGAGCTACCTATCATGAGCTTGGTTTTGTTAACGTTAACTTCCAAACTGAAATCTGCACACAACAAGCAGAATTGGTTAGCAAGATTTTGCAATCCCATAGGAGTTTTGGCTATTAGGATGGTGTCATCCGCATAGAGCAGACCTGGAATGTTCTTGCCTGCCAACTTGGGTGAAACATTATTACAGTTGGTTAAATATTTAATACAGTTGTTTATATATAAAAGAAAGAGGGTGGGTGCTAAGACGCAGCCTTGCCTAACTCCTCTTTCGATAGCATCTGGGTCAGATAATTCACCATCCTTACCGCTCCTGATTTGGGCAAAGGTACTGTCATGAAGTCGAACTATAAGGTTTAGAAGACCTTAAGGGACACCCATATTAGATAGTGTCAGCCAAAGTTTGTTCCTAGGTACCAGGTCAAAAGCCGCTTTGAGATCAACAAAAGCCACATATAGATTTTGTACTGCCATTTGATGGAGTTTGTTTTGACCAATGACTTTGTGTTTCACCACTGCGCATATTAGTTGCTCAATGTTCACCAGTAGCACATGGTATGTTTTGTTCAGTTTAGCCGCCTATGGGCTTTGACATGGCATTAGCCATTGCTTTCTGTATTCAGTTTAGCCGCCTATGGGCTTTGACATTGCATTAGTCATTACATTCTGTATTCTGCCTATTGGCTTTGACATGCTGTATCCAGTCTAGCCGCCTATTGGCTTTGACATTGCATTCCTATTGGCTTTGACATGATGTATTCAGTTTAGGTGCCTATTGACTTTGACATGCTATTAGATATTGTGCCTATTGGCTTTGACATGATATCATATATTGCATTTTATATTCAGCTCAGCTGCCTATTGGCTTTGACATGATATTATACATTGCATTTTGTATTCAGCTCAGCTGCCTATGGGCTTTGACATGATATAAGACATTGCATTTTGTATTCAGCTTAGATGCTTATTGGCTTTGACATGACACTAGACATTGCATTTGATATTTAGGTTAGCTGCCTATTGCCTTTAACATGACATTGCATTTGATATTTAGGTTAGCTGCCTATTGCCTTTAACGTGGAGTTAGACATTGCAGTTGAGAATCCAAGCTGTATTTTTCCAAGCTGTGTTTTTGCACAAGAGAACCAAGATGTTTTTCTCACAGTAGACTAGACATGATAAGAGAGAATACATGGGTGTTGTTCTCTCTGCTTAAAATTGGGAACAGGAGTAGTCTTGGAGACCTGGCCAGTCTCCAAAAGGCTTGCTCAGTTTCCCAGGTCTGAGAGGAGGGGGCACACCTTTGTAACGAATGTAACAGGCTGCAGAGAGTCAGATTCGAATCTGCCGGACCTCGTGCTGGAGCTTGGCGCCAGCTGCCAGCAATCCCGTGTGGGTAGATGAATCTCTTTCTCGCGGCTGACAGGGGTCATCAGCTTGCAGACCTTAGAAAGATGAAGCTGTAGATAGTTCCCACACGGTGAAGTATTTGTTTTGCTTTGCATTCAATATCTTATAAATATAACCTGCTGTGTATATTGCAAACTGATATATTTTGTTTGATTAACGCAGACTTGAAAGCTACTAATTCGTCATTCATAAATATTGTGGTTGGGGAAGAATTAACAACAATAAAAGTCTTCTTTGACCTCAGAAGTGCATTTCTGTTGTGTTATGTTAGTGCTTAGAAACTAGTTAAGAGGAAAGCACTACAATTGGTACCAGAAGTGGGGTCGGTCATTAAGAGGTGATTAAGAGGGTGTTGACGAGTTGGTAGATTTCTAAGTGCACACTTTAAAAGTGTAATTGTTTTTGTTGTTAGGAGAATTACAGAAATTGTTTTTTTTGGAGAATCACAGTAGCACGGCAGACCATGTCTGGGAATGCATGTATTGGTAAACTGCCTGATGGTGCTACGAAAAACTGTGAATTGTTTTCTGTTTGGGGAATTACAGAAGAAAATGCATGTGTAGCTAAAATGCCTGATGGTGTTTTGAGAAATAATTCCTGTTGTACATATGTAGAAAACGTGTCTTTTGGAAGTAATGATGACAGAAAAGTCTGGATACCTTTATCTGCTTACAGAGAAATGCAGGAGAAATGTAGGAAGTTGGAACATGAAAATAGGAATTTATGTGAGCAAATTAGCCCGACTGAAAGTTATAAAAGGGCTGTTTTAGAAGAATCTTTCTTGTCCCATTCCAGTAATGAGGGGGTTAAGACAGCTCCGAGCTGCACTGAGTTTTCGTGTGAGCCAGGGTTTTTGGCAGACAAAATGCATTCCTTAACTGATAACACGGACGAGAGAGACCAGAATGTGATTTACGAGTTACCGTTGCAAAATGCACAAGTAAAACGAAGGATTTTAGAGCAAGACACCCCGAGTTTCATTAGCTTGTTTGATTTTTGGAAAAAGAATAGCCCTCATTTGAGAGAAATCCTAACACTTTTGTATATGGTCACTGTGAAAAATTATATGCAGTTGCGCGCTTGTGATTTGGCAAATGAAATAATGCAGACTTTAGGTTTTTGCGCAGTGCAAGAAGCAAATACTTATGTACATGTAACTCAAGAACAAGGAAAGAAAATAGTGCCCCTAGCTAGAATCATACAATGGATCTGGTATTTGCAAGACAGGACTAGAGTACCACAGATAAAAGAGTTACCAATGAAGTTGAATGCACCATTTGAATTCGTGTCCACTGAAGATAAAAAGCATGTTTGTTTTACTAATGATTCATTGACTGAAATGTTGTTTTCTGGCACCGTAGAAGGAACAGCGTTGTATAATGTGTGTCAGATTTTAAAGCAAGAGCTACGTGAGATGTGTCATTTTTACGCTGATTTTTGGTTCATTGCTAATGTTTTAGCACCTAACTGGTTCAATTACCTTGCAGATGTTAATGAGAAAAATTCAGAGGAAGAAGTGTTCACCCAGAATTCTGCCTTAGTGGGGATGGCTAAGTGGGTGCCCCAGAAATGTGAACAGCTGAGAGAAAAAGCCACTTACAGGTGGGCAGAGATGAGAGAGATGCACATTCCCCTAGATTTGATAAAAACTGTGCAGCACACACAAAAGCAATCTGTCATGCAAGCAGTCACAGAGCAGTTGGGGAGAGGAAAGCTACCAGGACAGAAATGGCAAATTGATCAGATTTTAGGGAGAGTGATTGCTGCAAATTACCAAGGAAAAATAGAAATGATGCTGATACCTAGAAAAGAATATGATTCATTGATACAAATTGGAGACAGAATGGCCCAAATTGGCAAAAATGCAGTGAATGGAGGTTTGGTAAAGAAGGAGTCTGCCCCAGCCCTTCTGACAGTGCAAGAAAAGGGAAGCTGTGGCGCAGCAGATAAAAACCTCAGTGCTGGTGTGTGGGCTGAAGCCCCAAGTGACCCTCCAGAACCTGCAGAGAATATAACAAAGGGCCCCAAAAACGCCCTGCTGATAATAAAACAGGGAAAGAAAGAGAAAGGGTGCAGTTTAAATGAAAAATGTTATTTGCAAGAAAAGTCATACTTGTTTCTTTTGCAGATCCTACCACGTTCAATGTGTTAATTCACTTCTATTGCTTTACAGGGATTGCTTTGATCATTCAAATGTGACTTGCTGATATGTTTTTTTTTGTGCTGATGTTTTTTTGTTTTTGTTTGAAACAGGAGATATGTGAAACAAAAATTCATTGGTCAAAGGGCGGAATGTACTGCCATTTGATGGAGTTTGTTTTGACCAATGACTTTGTGTTTCACCACTGCGCATATTAGTTGCTCAATGTTCACCAGTAGCACATGGTATGTTTTGTTCAGTTTAGCCCCCTATGGGCTTTGACATGGCATTAGCCATTGCTTTCTGTATTCAGTTTAGCCGCCTATGGGCTTTGACATTGCATTAGTCATTACATTCTGTATTCTGCCTATTGGCTTTGACATGCTGTATCCAGTCTAGCCGCCTATTGGCTTTGACATTGCATTCCTATTGGCTTTGACATAATGTATTCAGTTTAGCTGCCTATTGACTTTGACATGCTATTAGATATTCTGCCTATTGGCTTTGACATGATATCATATATTGCATTTTATATTCAGCTCAGCTGCCTATTGGCTTTGACATGATATTATACATTGCATTTTGTATTCAGCTCAGCTGCCTATGGGCTTTGACATGATATAAGACATTGCATTTTGTATTCAGCTTAGATGCTTATTGGCTTTGACATGACACTAGACATTGCATTTGATATTTAGGTTAGCTGCCTATTGCCTTTAACATGACATTGCATTTGATAGTTAGGTTAGCTGCCTATTGCCTTTAACGTGGAGTTAGACATTGCAGTTGAGAATCCAAGCTGTATTTTTCCAAGTTGTGTTTTTGCACAAGAGAACCAAGATGTTTTTCTCACAGTAGACTAGACATGATAAGAGAGAGTACATGGGTGTGGTTCTCTCTGCTTGAGCTTGGCAACAGGAGTAGTCTTGGAGACCTGGCCAGTCTCCAAAAGGCTTGCTCAGTTTCCCAGGTCTGAGAGGAGGGGGCACACCTTTGTAACGAATGTAACAGGCTGCAGAGAGTCAGATTCGAATCTGCCGGACCTCGTGCTGGAGCTTGGCGCCAGCAATCCCTTGTGGGTAGATGAATCTCTTTCTCGCGGCTGACAGGGGTCATCAGCTTGCAGACCTTAGAAAGATGAAGCTGTAGATAGTTCCCACACGGTGAAGTATTTGTTTTGCTTTGCATTTAATATCTTATAAATATAACCTGCTGTGTATATTGCAAACTGATATATTTTGTTTGATTAACGCGGACTTGAAAGCTACTAATTCGTCATTCATAAATATTGTGGTTAGGGAAGAATTAACAACAATAAAAGTCTTCTTTGACCTCAGAAGTGCATTTCTGTTGTGTTATGTTAGTGCTTAGAAACTAGTTAAGAGGAAAGCACTACAGATTTCCACCTCCAACCTCCACTGTCTTCCATTTAATTGCTAGAAACCTTAAGACCTGGTCTATTGTACTAGTTGCAGGTCTAAACTCTGCCTGTAAGTCGGAGATGGCTCCATTCTCTATTATCCACTCTTCTAAGTGGAACAAGATCTGCTTTGGAAAGAGTTTTTGGAGGTTATCAAGTAGGCATATTGGGCGATAATTAGAAGGATCGCTAGGGCTGCCTTTTTTAAAGAGGGGAACTATCTCAGCTCCCTTCCTTGTCCGGGGAATGGTTGCTCCTGCAGCAACTGCATTGCAGACCAAGTTCAGATAATGGGCCCATATTTCGGGGTTCGATTTATAAAGATCACCAGGGATTTTGTTGCGACCCAGGGCCTTCCCCCATTTCAGAGAGGTTATTGCTGCCTTGGTTTCTGCTAAGGTGAATCTAATTGGTGATACAACAGATTTCCTGGTTTCAACCAATTCCCTGGAATTTGATGCATCTGCCTCTGTATAAAGAGACCCAAAGTGTTTTACCCAAGTTACAGGGAGGATTGAGGTACCAGGCGGAGGACGGGAGTCACCACAATCACTTGAAATCAGTTTCCAGAACTTGGAGGTGTCATTAGCTCTTGCGGAATCTAGAAGAGCAGCCCACCTTGCTTCCTCCCAGCTCCTACGGGCCTTGATGAGTTCCTGTTTATAACTCTCTCTTGATTGCTTTATAGGCTCTCTAGCCCCCCTTCTCAGATCCCTCAATAGCTTAAGCTTAGCTTCCCTACATGAATGGTTAAACCATCTCTCACTGCGCTTATTCCTTGTTTTGGCAGCCGTCTCTTTGATGTAATGATTTTGGAGAGAGTTAAATAAATCTAAATGTGCTGCCTAAAGCCTATACCCATCTCAAGTAACCAGAGCATATGCTCCATTCGTTCTGCTAAAAGGCTGTATATCGATGTAAGGGAGCCCAATGAAGAATTAACAGCATTCCACGTAATGCTGCGTTTTGTTATTGGCCATGGCAAGCTGCTGTACATAATCCTTATGGTCAGAGGCTTCTAATATAGGCAGCAAACCCCAAGTACATAAAACTAGCTGTTCATGGTCGCTTTCCTCATGTTCCATTACCATCATATCGGCCATATGTCGCCACAAACAGATATTCAATAAAAAATAGTCGATGTGGCTCCTATAAGCTCCTCGCCTAAAAGTGGGGCAGGGTTTAACATCTGAGCGAGAGCAGCCATTACAGGCACGAAGACCGTATGCAAGTGTGATGTCAACAATTTGGTAGGCTGTTCTGCTCATTCTAATACTTTTATTTGATGTTAATTGCTGAATACCCCAATAAATATCCTCTTCTACGTAAAGTTCTTAGGCCACTGGGTAAGGCTCGAAAGTTGCATTGAAATCCCCTGCAATTATTATATGATGAGTGGTTGATTTGCTGGCTAAAATATTGTCTAATGCAGTTAAGACTTCAGACTCACAATTGCTACCCATACTCCTGCTATATATGTTTACTAATGATAGGGGTTTTTCCTCATGGGTCGATAATATTAAGCCTTGCAGATCTACACTACCCATATCTATTTCTTCAACCCGGCACTTAAGTGAACAATTAACCCATATAAGTAAGCCACCCGAATGTCTCTCAGAAGTCACCTTACAGGCTGGGACCCAATAACTTTTAAAACCACATCTATACTTGGGCTGCAAGGCCCATGTCTCTTGGAATAAGCATATCTTGTGCTCATCTATGAAATGGCCCCAGTCAGGGATTCGCATTTTATACTCAAGCCCGGCTATATTCTAGCAAAGAATTTTTGCTGAAACATCATCTCGGACTTCTAATGCGTCAGTCAAAGTTTGAGAAGTGATAGATGGGTTGCTCATAGGGTTCGTGTTACAGGTTGCGACTGTCGATGAACAACTCTCAATAAGTCCCCCTGCATCTTTGTCTCCAGTAGTATCCCTCGCCCCTGTAAGTTCAGGGTCTGTTGTATTCCATCTAGTTACTAGAGACCTTGTGTCATTCTGGGTTAGCATTATGGTTTGGGTGGGGCCCCTAGAATCCGCATTTAAGGTCAAAGTTCCATCTAGGTTTCCTACTCTGGTTCTTTCTTGCTCAATGACACTGGAGAAGGTGCATTCCCTAATAGTTGGTCCTAACCTCCTCTAATCCTTTCTCTAACGTCTCATTCAATGCCTTCCTCCTGTCATCAGTATGCCCTATAAAGCTCTTTTCTAGCGGGGTAAGTAAGCATGTTAGATTATTTTTGTGAGCGTATGCTGTACCAAACGTTAATGTCGGTTCAAAGAATCCTCTAACTACATCATGCTCTTTAGCTACCTTACTCAGATATCTAATAATAGGAACAAAAGAAAACACAAGGTTGTAGTTCAAATAAAAATACAGAACATACTCTTTGTTATAGCATCTTGTTAGTAGCAGACTACAGCTTATGCCATAGGTTAGAGGCAAACTAAGGTACGTAACCTCTTCTTCCACTGAGGAAGGAATTTGCGTACACACAAGACAATTCCTTGCATCCATCATCTCAACATACTCACTCAACAAGCGATAAAATACATTAGAAGAAAGCTCTCCTTGAGCATTAGTATAGTCATGTAAGTATTTATCATCTAACCTAAACCTTTCTAAAGCTGTTAGTGTAGCAGGCACAGGAACAAAACAATAGTAGCCTCTTTCATTACATGAACAGACATTCCCACAATCATTATTATTCCACACATAAGTGCCACTCCTACAGTCAAATACCTACAATATCTAATATTCCTAACGCAGTTGTCTAACTCACCCATGATCTATAAAGAATCAGAAAGCAGAAGTAACTCTTAAATAAAGTGCAACACAAACATTTTAAAGGAAAAATCAAAAGGAAGGAAAATATTTCTATCAGTCCATTAGTCTGTGGATGATAAGGAGTGGTGAATTTGAATGTTACACCACATTCCTTCCACATAGCTTTCAAGTATGCAGACATAAAGTTGCTACCCCTGTTTGATACAACCTCTTTTGGGAAACCCACCCTGGAAAAGATTCCCAGGAGGGCTTTTGCCACTGCAGGTGCTGAAGTGGTCCTTAGAGGAATTGCTTCAGGATATATTGTGGTATGGTCCCCAACCACCAAGATAAACCTATTGCCTGAAGCAGTAGGAGGGTCAAGGGGGCCAACTATGTCAACCCCTACCCTTTCAAAGGGAACCCCAACAACAGGTAGTGGAATAAGGGGAGCCTTTGGCGT
The DNA here is from genome assembly GCF_031143425.1 of Pleurodeles waltl. Lineage (NCBI taxonomy): Eukaryota > Metazoa > Chordata > Amphibia > Caudata > Salamandridae > Pleurodeles > Pleurodeles waltl. Next base: position 1,211,954,207 of record NC_090440.1, read on the forward strand.
GCCACCAGTCTTGCCACTGGCTTGGCAGGTCACACAAGACTTACAAAAATCTTTTGTGTCCTCTGACATCCTAGGCCAGTGAAACAGGGGGACAGGCCTTTCCCATGTTTTGATCTGGCCCAAATGCCCAGCCAAAGGAATGTCATGTGCCAGAGTTAGGAGGAACTCTCTGTACTGCAGGGGAATGACCAATTTCCTGGTTGTTCCAGGTTTTGGGTCCCCTCCCTCTGTGTACAAGAGGTTGTCCTCCCAGTAAATTCTAAGTGAGTCACTGGCATCCCCATTTTGCTGCTTGACAGCTTGCTGTCCAAGACCCTCTAATGTGGGACAGGATTGCTGTGCCACACTCAGCTCTTCCCTGGCAGGCCCCCCTCCACCCAAAAGCTCAGCAGTGTCTGCTGCCAGCTCATCTGGTGAAGGTTCTGCACAGGGAGGAAATTCTTCTTCCTCAGAAGGAGAATCATCTGTAGAGGGAGGGATAGTAGTGAGGGATTTACCCTTGCTACCCCTATCTTTAGGGAGCACTTGGTCCATTGTTCCAGGATCCAAGTTACCCTGTCCTTTTTGCTTTTTGGCTTGAGCCCTTGTCAAAGCAAAATTATGCCCAGGAATGCCCAGCATTGCTGCATGAGCCTCCAACTCCACTTCTGCCCAAGCTGATGTCTCTAAATCGTTCCCTAGTAGACAGTATACAGGTAAAACGGAGGCAACCACAACTTCCTTTGTACCAGTAACCCTCCCCCAGTTGAGATTCACAACAGCCATGGGGTGGCTAAGAATGTTGTTATGAGCGTCTGTCACTTGGTACTGCTGACCAAGTAGGTGTTGTTCAGAGTGCACCAGTTTCTCTATTACCATGGTAACACTGGCACCTGTGTCCCTGTAGGCCTGAACCTCAACACCATTGATTAGGGGAAGTTGCTTGTACTTATCCATATTAAGGGGACAAGCAACCAAGGTTGCCAAATCAATGGCACCTTCAGAGACTAACACAGCCTCTGTGGTCTAGACCAACCCCAACTAAATTACCAAAAGTGAGCCCAGCTACTCCCTTGAATTGGCTATTAGTAGGTTTGCTCCCACCACCACTGCTATTACTAGGGGCACTAGAGTTTGCAGTAGGGGTTGTGGGAGGTTTGGTGTTTTTCTTTGGACAAATGGCATCAGTTGTCCAATGGCCTTTGACTTTACACAAATAACACCAAGGCTTTTTAATTGGATTTGAAGAGGATTTGGACCCACCACCCCCACCAGAGGATTTTTGTGGGCCTGATGAAGACTCAGTTTTACTTTTGTCCCCACCCTTGCCAGAAGACTTACCATCCTTCTTCTTGCCATCCTTGTCACCCCCTGTATGAACTTTTCTGTTCACTCTTGTTCTGACCCATTTGTCTGCCTTCTTTCCGAATTCTTGGGAAGAGGTCAGATCTGAGTCCACTAGATATTGGTGTAACAAGTCAGACACACAGTTCTTCAGAATAGGCTCTCAGAATAAGATTATACAGGCTTTCATAGTCAGAAACTTTACTGCCATGTAACCACCCCTCCAAGGCCTTCACTGAACAGTCAACAAAGTCTATCCAGTCTTGTGAGGACTCTTTTCTGGTGTCTCTGAACTTAATCCTGTATTGTTCAGTGGTTAAGCCAAATCCATTCAAGAGTGCATCCTTCAAAACTGAAAAATTGTTAGCATCACTTTCTCTAACAGTAAGGAGCCTATCCCTACCCTTTCCATTGAAAGATAGCCACAATATAGCAGCCCACTGCCTTTGAGGGACCCCCAGGGACCCCCTGTACCATACAGGCCCTCTCAAGTGCGGCAAACCACTTGTTGATGTCATCCCCCTCCTTCTAAGGGGGAACTATCTTGTGCAGATTCCTGGAATCATGCTCTCTCACAGGATTACCATCAGGAATACTGCTGCTGCCACCATGGGGTCCAAACCTCAATCTCTGTCTCTCCTTCTCCACGTCTAGGGATTCCCTGTCTAGAGCCAGCTGTTGTTGTTTAAGCTTCAGTATGGTCTCTTCCACTCTCAACTTTTTGAGTTCCCTTTCTAACATGTTGTCTTCAGGGTGGGTGGGTTGGAAATGCTTGGACACAGAGGATAAATTGGAAACAACAGAGGGAGATCTGTCCCTAACTGCTTGGACTCTAACAACCTGGCCTCCAGGAATAAAAACATCCCTACTATGATGGGAGCTCCTATTACTACCAGCATTGCTAGGTGGTCTGCTAAGGGGCGGATTTGGAACAGAACCCTCCCCACCTTCCTCAAGGAGTTCATCTGAGTCAGAATGGGAGCCATTTGAAGTGCCTGCTAGGGGCTCATCATTCACAATGAGCATGTTATATAGAAACTCTCTTGTAGGGTTATTTCCTATCACTAAACCTCTATCTAGGCAGAGACTCCTTAGGCTCTTGAAATGTAAATTGTCATAGGTAGTATTGACCATTTTAAGAGCAGCCCCTACATCAGACATGATACAAGAAGGTTTAGAGACAGTGAGAAGAAAGAAAAAGTTTCAGAACTTTTTAAAGAACAGAGAAAAAAACGTTTTCTAACTTTTTGGAAACTTTTAGAAGTTTAGAGAAACTTTTCAGAACTTTGTAAAAAGTTTAAGAGGAGAAAAGCAAAACTTTTTGGTTAGGTGTACATACACTGAACTTATTTTGTATATTATTCTCTTATGAAAAGTACACAATGACAAAGTGGTAAGTAGTTACAAGTACTTATCCCACCGCTGCAAAACCAATGTATGAGGCTGGCCTGGCTTATAGTGGGTACCAGAAGTACTTACACCTTGTGTCAGGTCCAGTTATCCCTTATTAGTGTAGAAGAGGTGTTTCTAGCAGCTTAGGCTGATAGAAGGTAGCTATGGCAAAGCAGCTTAGGCTGAACTAGGAGACATGTAAAGCTCCTACTATACCACTGGTGTCATATGCACAATATCATAAGAAAACACAATACACAGATATACTAAGAATAAAGGTACTTTATTTTTATGACAATCTGCCAAAAGTATCTCAGTGAGTACCCTCAGTATGAGGATAAGATATATACACAAGATATATGTACACAAACCAAAATGATGCAGGTAATAGCAAGAAAAGTAATGCAAGCAGTGTAAAGTTACAATAGATTGCAATAGGAGCACATAGGTATGGGGGCAACACAAACCATATACTCCAAAAGCGGAATACGAACCACAAATGGACCCCAAACCTATGTGAGCTTGTAGAGGGTCGCTGGGACTGTAAGAAAACAGTGAGGGTTAGAAAAATAGCCCACCCGAAGACCCTGAAAGGTAGGTGTAAAGTGCACCTACTAGCCCCAGAGAGCACAGAAGTCGTGATAGGGGGATTCTGCAAGGAGAGAAACACCAGCAATGCAACAACAGTGGATTTCCGGACCTGAGTACCTGTAAGACAAGGGGACCAAGTCCAAGAGTCGCAACAGTGTCGAGAGTGGGCAGGAGCCCAAGAAATGCCAGCTGAGGGTGCAAGGAACCTGCCACCTGTTGGAAGAAGCTTGGTGTTCTGCAAGAACGAAGAGGACTAGGAACTTCCCCTTTGGAGGATGGATGTCCCACGTTGTGAAGAAGCTTGCAGAGGTGTTCCAACGCAGAAAGACCGCAAACAAGCCTTGCTAGCTGCATGAGTCACGGTTAGTGTTTTTGAATGCAGCTGTGGCCCAAGAGAGACCAGGATGTCGCCACTTGGATGAGGAGACAGAGGGGGTGCCCAGCAAGTCAGGGAGCCCTCACAGAAGCAGGCAGCACCCACAGAAGTACCTGAACAGGCACTTAGAAGTAAGTGAACCGGAGTCCACCCGAAGTCACAAAAGGGAGTCCCACGATGCCGGAGGACAACTCAGAAGGTTATGCACTGAAGGTTAGAGTGTCGGGACCCAGGCTTGGCTGTGCACGAAGGAAATCCTGGAAGAGTGCACAGGAGCCGGAGCAGCTGCAAATCACGCGGTACACTGCAATGCAGTCTAGCGTGGGGAGGCAAGGACTTACCTCCACCAAACTTGGACTGAAGAGTCACTGAACTGTGGGAGTCACTTGGACAGAGTTGCTGAGTTCCAGGGACCACGCTCGTCGTGCTGAGAGGGGACCCAGAGGACCGGTGATGCAGCCTTTTGTTGCCTGCGGTTGCAGGGGGAAGATTTTGTCAACCCACAGGGGATTTCTTCAGAGCTACTGATGCAGAGAGGAGGCAGGCTACCCCCAGAGCATGCACCACCTTGAAAAAGTCGAGAAAGCCGGCAGGATGAAGCAATACAAGGTTGCTAGTAGTCGTCTTGCTACTTTGTTGCGGTTTTGCAGGCATCCTGAGCAGTCAGCGGTCGATCCTTTAACAGAAGGTGAAGAGGGAGATGCAGAGGAGCTCTGGTGAGCTCTTGCATTCATTATCTAGTGAGATCCCCAAAGCAGAGACCCTAAATAGCCAGAAAAGGATGTTTGGCTACCTAGGAAGGAGGATTGGCTACCAAGAGAGGTAAGAGCCTATCAGAAGGACCCTCTGACGTCACCTGCTGGATCTGGCCACTCAGAGCAGTCCAGTGTGCCACAAACACCTCTGTTTCCAAGATGGCAGAGGTTTGGGACACACTGGAGGAGCTCTGGGCACCTCCCCTGGGAGGTGCAGGTCAGGGGAGTGGTCACTCCCCTTTCCTTTGTCCAGTTTCGCGCCAGAGCAGGGCTGGGGGATCCCTGAACCGGTGTAGACTGGCTTATGCATCAAAGCATTTCCAGAGGCTGGGGGAGGCTACTCCTCCTCAGCCCTCACACCTATTTCTAAAGGGAGAGGGTGTTACACCCTCTCTCAGAGGAAGTCCCTTGTTCTACCTTCCTGGGCCAGGGCTGCCTGGACCCCAGGAGGGCAGAAACCTGTCTGATGGGTTGGCAGCAGCAGCAGCTGCAGTGGAAACCCCAGAAAGGCAGTTTGGCAGTGCTAGAGACCCGGGGGATCATGGAATTGTCCCCCCAATGCCAGAATGGCATTGGGGTGACAATTCCATTATCTTGGACATGTTAGATGGCCATGTTTGGAGTTACCATTGTGACGCTGTACATAGGTAGTGACCTATGTACAGTGCACGCGTGTAATGGTGTCACAGCACTCACAAATTCCAGGGAATTTGGCCTGAATGATGTGGGGGCACCTTGGCTAGTGCCAGGGTGCCCACACACTAAGTAACTTTGCACCCAACCTTCACCAGGTGAAGGTTAGACATATAGGTGACTTATAAGTTACTTAAGTGCAGTGGTAAATGGCTGTGAAATAACGTGGACGTTATTTCACTCAGGCTGCATTGGCAGGCCTGTATAAGAATTGTCAGAGCTCCCTATGGGCGGCAAAAGAAATGCTGCAGTCCATAGGGATCTCCTGGAACCCCAATACCCTGGGTACCTCAGTACCATATACTAGGGAATAATATGGGTGTACCAGTATGCCAATGTGAATTGGTGAAATTGGTCACTAGCCTGTTAGTGACAAATTTGGAAAGCAGAGAGAGCATACCCACGGAGGTTCTGGTTAGCAGAGCCTCAGTGAGACAGTTAGGCATCACACAGGGAACACATACAGGGCACATACTTATGAGCACTGGGGCCCTGCCTGGCAGGGTCCCAGTGACACATAGACTAAAACAACAAATATACAGTGAAATATGGGGGTAACCTGCCAGGCAAGATGGTACTTTCCTACAGCATGTTATCCACAATAGTAGACAACTTTTCTATCTTGATTGCATTCAAAATAACTCCTACAGAAGGAATTACTGCACCAAAAATATCTCCCACAATTGCAGAAGAGGTTTCCCTCCTCTGTCACTCATGATGTAATTCAGTCACTTTCGGAAACCTTTTCAAATCATCTATCTGATAAATTTTAGGGAAAACAATCCCCAAATAGCATGTACCATACCATCCTCTAGGAAGACGGTAATAAGCATTAAGTCCACACATATAGTAAATCCCAGGAATCACAGGGTCCTGAACATTCAGCATAAAAGTCCATTTACTCTGAAACAAAACACATGCCTACATTCACTCGTTTGCACAAATAAAGTGCCAGTGCGTGATTTTGGCCTATGTATACAAAGCTTCCTTACATGTAATGCATCAAAAGCTAATTTCCCTTGTGTTTTAATAGCAGTGCAAGCATAATAATTCTTATAAGTTCTCTTCTCTAATTTCAATTCAATTCACTTCTCTTTATTAGGTCAAAGTTTAGATCATTAGAGTACAATCAACCATACATCAGTACATAAAAAGAAGAAAAACGAGAAAGAGATAATAAAAAATCTCTTAATAAATACTAAAAACAGGAACAACCTTTGGTTTCTTCACAGTCTAAGATAAATAAATAGCAGGAAACCTCCTAGCCTACTTAAAAAACGATTGTCAGCACATTTCAGCAAGCTCCTGCTAGAAGATATTGGATTCCCATTCACAGCTAATAAATGAGATGTGCTTTTAACCATTAATACATATATAAATACATAGAATCAAGACTTCAGTATAAAAATAATTTTGAGACTACTAATATAAGGTTCAGTATACCATTAGCCTATAAAGGAAAACACATTTTGTAGCCAAAACTACTCTTATTAAAATAATTCAGATACTAACAGTCTAAAATGCAATGTACTATCATATGGTAAAACGATTTATGAATAGATGCGAAATCTCAGCCGTTAGTCATAAAAACTGTTTTGATTGTAACAAGCTAAAGTGCAGTGTGCTATAATGCAATAAATAGATTGACAGACATGCTTATCTCAGCCGTTGACCATGAAAACTAAAGATAGTAAAGACAAATGCTGTTGTTTTCATAATATTGTCACTATAAGTTATAATAAGATTTAATAAGAAAATGTAATCTCTAAAACCATTAAATAGAAACAGGAAAAATGGGACAAACCATCCAAAAATCATAACCATCTGTTGTTCCCCGCTATACCTGCTATAAAGCTCAACATTGGAAGTCAAACACTAAGAGTGGCCCTATAACGAATAGACCAAGCTACTGTCACAAATTTAGTGACCGTGCTTACAACCAATGTGGACGAGTCATATTTACAAATTCTATAGGCGTTAGCTCGGTCATATATTAGCAAAGCTTTACACAATGGAACAATCCATTTCTCCCTAGGACTCTTATATATGGGGCAAAAAAAACAGAACATGTTCGATTGATTCCTCCAATGTATTACATTTAAGCATTTATTTGCCTCAGAACTGATCTTCGACTATCGAGCAGTAAAGCTGTTAACTGGTAAAGTTTCATATCTAAACTGGAGGAATAGAGCACGAGCATAAGCAGGTATTGGAAGGTCAAGAAATTGCTCAGGCCAAAGTTATTCTTTTACAAGCAGGATCTCAGAAGTTAATCGGCCCACCCCATTACTATGAAGTATCTTCACATTGGCCCTCTCCCAGTATCTCTGTTTAACTAATGAAATAGCATTGGTGGGGATCGACTCGGTTTTCTCCGAAAAATGGGGGAAGGCCAGTTCATCCCAGGCCAATTTCATTTCCCTCAGCCAACTGACCTTTTTCCAGCTATTCTGGGTCTTTATAAGATCTTTTATTGCCTCTCGAAAAGATTCCAGTTCTTCAATTTTCCAAATGCGGATACAATATAAGGGAGGTCTCAGACCCGCTACATCTTTAATGCTATTTGTTCCGAGATCAAGTCTGAGAGGGATCATTGGTGTACCTTTCCCCAACCTGGTTATATACCTGAGAAAATAGTTCTCTTTAATTTGGAGAACATTCAACTGCCTTAGAAAACCCTATAGCTCTGCCCCATACAGTGCAGCACCTCAAATTTGAACTTTATATATTTCAAGGATAGGATTCAAGGGCGGACTGGCTACAGTCCTAGCTTTACGTCCTAGGGCCCCCACTCTTTGGCATATTATATGAGCCCATATTAATCTGATCCCCAAGTAATAATACTCAGTGACCCTTTCCAAAGGTATGGAATTCATTATAATGGTCGCTTTAGCTTTTGTTCTCCTGGAGCTACCTATCATGAGCTTGGTTTTGTTAACGTTAACTTCCAAACTGAAATCTGCACACAACAAGCAGAATTGGTTAGCAAGATTTTGCAATCCCATAGGAGTTTTGGCTAGTAGGATGGTGTCATCCGCATAGAGCAGACCTGGAATGTTCTTGCCTGCCAACTTGGGTGAAACATTATTACAGTTGGTTAAATATTTAATACAGTTGTTTATATATAAAAGAAAGAGGGTGGGTGCTAAGACGCAGCCTTGCCTAACTCCTCTTTCGATAGCATCTGGGTCAGATAATTCACCATCCTTACCGCTCCTGATTTGGGCAAAGGTACTGTCATGAAGTCGAACTATAAGGTTTAGAAGACCTTAAGGGACACCCATATTAGATAGTGTCAGCCAAAGTTTGTTCCTAGGTACCAGGTCAAAAGCAGCTTTGAGATCAACAAAAGCCACATATAGATTTCCACCTCCAACCTCCACTGTCTTCCATTTAATTGCTAGAAACCTTAAGACCTGGTCTATTGTACTAGTTGCAGGTCTAAACTCTGCCTGTAAGTCGGAGATGGCTCCATTCTCTATTATCCACTCTTCTAAGTGGAACAAGATCTGCTTTGCAAAGAGTTTTTGGAGGTTATCGAGTAGGCATATTGGGTGATAATTAGAAGGATCGCTAGGGCTGCCTTTTTTAAAGAGGGGAACTATCTCAGCTCCCTTCCATGCCCGGGGAATGGTTGCTCCTGCAGCAACTGCATTGCAGGCCAAGTTCAGATAAGGGGCCCATATTTCGGGGTTCGATTTATAAAGATCACCAGGGATTTTGTCGCGACCCTGGGCCTTCCCCCATTTCAGAGAGGTTATTGCTGTCTTGGTTTCTGCCAAGGTGAATCTAATTGACTGGCTACAGTCCTAGCTTTACACCCTAGGGCCCCCACTCTTTGGCATATTATATGAGTCACTTTTCTGATAGCTGCAACCCAAAAGCCCGAATCTATTAATCTGATCCCCATGTAATCATACTCAGTGACCCTTTCCAAAGGTATGGAATTCATTATAATGGTCGCTTTAGCTTTTGTTCTCCTGGAGCTACATATCATAAGTTTGGTTTTGTTAACGTTAACTTCCAAACTGAAATCAATGCAGAACAAGCAGAATTGGTTAGCAAGATTTTGCAATCCCATAGGAGTTTTGGCTAGTAGGATGGTGTCATCCACAACGAGCAGACCTGGAATTTTCTTGCCTGCCAACTTGGGCGAAACATTATTACAGTTGGTTAAATATTTAATACAGTTGTTTATATATAAAGAAAGAGAGTGGGTGCTAAGACGCAGCCTTTCCTAACTCCTCTTTCGATAGCAACTGGGTCAGATAATTCACCATCCTTACCGCTCCTGATTTGGGCAAAGGTACTGTCATGAAGTCAAACTATAAGGTTTAGAAGACCTTAAGGGACACCCATATTCGATAGTGTCAGCCAAAGTTTGTTCCTAGGTACCAGGTCAAAAGCCGCTTTGAGATCAACAAAAGCCACATATAGATTTCCACCTCCAACATCCACTATCTTCCATTTAATCGCTAGAAACCTTAAGACCTGGTCTATTGTACTAGTTGCAGGTCTAAACTCTGCCTGTAAGTCGGAGATGGCTCCATTCTCTATTATCCACTCTTCTAAGTGGAACAAGATCTGCTTTGGAAAGAGTTTTTGGAGGTTATCAAGTAGGCATATTGGGCGATAATTAGAAGGATCGCTAGGGCTGCCTTTTTTAAAGAGGGGAACTATCTCAGCTCCCTTCCTTGTCCGGGGAATGGTTGCTCCTGCAGTAACTACATTGCAGACCAAGTTCAGATAAGGGGCCCATATTTCGGGGTTCGATTTATAAAGATCACAAGGGATTTTGTCGCGACCCAGGGCCTTCCCCCATTTCAGAGAGGTTATTGCTGCCTTGGTTTCTGCTAAGGTGAATCTAATTGGTGATACAACAGATTTCCTGGTTTCAACCAATTCCCTGGAATTTGATGCATCTGCCTCTGTATAAAGAGACCCAAAGTGTTTTACCCAAGTTACAGGGAGGATTGAGGTACCAGGCGGAGGACGGGAGTCACCACAATCGCTTGAAATCAGTTTCCAGAACTTGGAGGTGTCATTAGCTCTTGCGGAATCTAGAAGAGCAGCCCACCTCGCTTCCTCCCAGCTCCTACGGGCCTTGATGAGTTCCTGTTTATAACTCTCTCTTGATTGCTTTATAGGCTCTCTAGCCCCCCTTCTCAGATCCCTCAATAGCTTAAGCTTAGCTTCCCTACATGAATGGTTAAACCATCTCTCACTGCGCTTATTCCTTGTTTTGGCAGCCGTCTCTTTGATGTAATGATTTTGGAGAGAGTTAAATAAATCTAAATGTGCTGCCTAAAGCCTATACCCATCTCAAGTAACCAGAGCATATGCTCCATTCGTTCTGCTAAAAGGCTGTATATCGATGTAAGGGAGCCCAATGAAGAATTAACAGCATTCCACGTAATGCTGCGTTTTGTTATTGGCCATTGCAAGCTGCTGTACATAATCCTTATGGTCAAAGGCTTCTAATATAGGCAGCAAACACCAAGTACATAAAACTAGCTGTTCATGGTCGCTTTCCTCATGTTCCATTACCATCATATCGGCCATATGTCCCCACAAACAGATATTCAATAAAAAATAGTTGATATGGCTCCTATAAGCTCCTCGCCTAAAAGTGGGCAGGGTTTAACATCTGAGCGAGAGCGGCCATTACAGGCACGAAGACCGTATGCAAGTGTGATGTCAACAATTTGGTAGGCTGTTCTGCTCATTCTAATACTTTTATTTTATGTTAATTGCCGAATACCCCAATAAATATCCTCTTCTACGTAAAGTTCTTAGGCCACTGGGTAAGGCTCGAAAGTTGCATTGAAATCCCCTGCAATTATGATATGATGAGTGGTTGATTTGCTGGCTAAAATATTGTCTAATGCAGTCAAGACTTCAGACTCACAATTGCTACCCATACTCCTGCTATATATGTTTACTAATGATAGGGGTTTTTCCTCATGGGTTGATAATATTAAGCCTTGCAGATCTACACTACCCATATCTATTTCTTCGACCCGGCACTTAAGTGAACAATTAACCCATTTAAGTAAGCCACCCAAATGTCTCCCAGAAGTCACCTTACAGGCTGGGACCCAATAACTTTTAAAACCACATCTATACTTGGGCTGCAAGGCCCATGTCTCTTGGAATAAGCATATCTTGTGCTCATCTATGAAATGGCTCCAGCCAGGGATTCGCATTTTATACTCAAGCCGGGCTATATTCTAGCAAAGAATTTTTGCTGAAACATCATCTCAGACTTCTAATGCGTCAGTCAAAGTTTGAAAAGTGATAGATGGGTTGCTCATAGGGTTCGTGTTACAGGTTGCGACTGTCGATGAACAACTCTCAATAAGTCCCCCTGCATCTTTGTCTCCAGTAGTATCCCTCGCCCCTGTAAGTTCAGGGTCTATTGTATTCCATCTAGTTACTAGAGACCTTGTGTCATTTTGGGTTAGCATTATGGTTTGGGTGGGGCCCCTAGAATCCACATTTAAGGTCAAAGTTCCATCTAGGTTTCCTACTCTGGTTCTTTCTTGCTCAATGACACTGGAGAAGGTGCATTCCCTAATAGTTGGTCCTAACCTCCTCTAATCCTTTCTCTAACGGCTCATTCAATGCCTTCCTCCTGTCATCAGTATGCCCTATAAAGCTCTTTTCTAGCGGGGTAAGTAAGCATGTTAGATTATTTTTGTGAGCGTATGCGGTACCAAACGTTAATGTTGGTTCAAAGAATCCTCTAACTACATCATGCTCTTTAGCTACCTTACTCAGATATCTAATAATAGGAACAAAAGAAAACACAAGGTTGTAGTTAAAAAAAAAATACAGAACATACTCTTTGTTATAGCATCTTGTTAGTAGCAGACTACAGCTTATGCCATATGTTAGAGGTAAACTAAGGTACGTAACCTCTTCTTCCACTGAGGAAGGAATTTGCGTACACACAAGACAATTCCTTGCATCCATCATCTCAACATACTCACTCAACAAGCGATAAAATACATTAGAAGAAAGCTCTCCTTGAGCATTAGTATAGTCATGTAAGTATTTATCATCTAACCTAAAACTTTCTAAAGCTGTTAGTGTAGCAGGCACAGGAACAAAACAATAGTAGCCTCTTTCATTACATGAACAGACATTCCCACAATCATTATTATTCCACACATAAGTGCCACTCCAACAGTCAAATACCTACAATATCTAATATTCCTAACCCAGTTGTCTAACTCACCCATGATCTATAAAGAATCAGAAAGCAGAAGTAACTCTTAAATAAAGTGCAAACCAAAAATTTTAAAGGAAAAATCAAAAGGAAGGAAAATATTTCTATCAGTCCATTAGTCTGTGGATGATAAGGAGTGGTGAATTTGAATGTTACACCACATTCCTTCCACATAGCTTTCAAGTATGCAGACATAAAGTTGCTACCCCTGTTTGATACAACCTCTTTTGGGAAACCCACCCTGGAAAAGATTCCCAGGAGGGCTTTTGCCACTGCAGGTGTTGTAGTGGTCCTTAGAGGAATTGCTTCAGGATATATTGTGGCATGGTCCACAACCACCAAGATAAACCTATTGCCTGAAGCAGTAGGAGGGTCAAGGGGGCCAACTATGTCAACCCCTACCCTTTCAAAGGGAACCCCAACAACAGGTTGTGGAATAAGGGGAGCCTTTGGTGTGCCACCAGTCTTGCCACTGGCTTGGCAGGTCACACAAGACTTACAAAAATCTTTTGTGTCCTCTGACATCCTAGGCCAGTGAAACAGGGGGACAGGCCTTTCCCATGTTTTGATCTGGCCCAAATGCCTAGCCAAAGGAATGTCATGTGCCAGAGTTAGGAGGAACTCTCTGTACTGCAGGGGAATGACCAATTTCCTGGTTGTTCCAGGTTTTGGGTCCCCTCCCTCTGTGTACAAGAGGTTGTCCTCCCAGTAAATTCTATGTGAGTCACTGGCATCCCCATTTTGCTGCTTGACAGCTTGCTGTCCGAGACCCTCTAATGTGGGACAGGATTGCTGTGCCACACTCAGCTCTTCCCTGGCAGGCCCCCCTCCACCCAAAAGCTCAGCAGTGTCTGCTGCCAGCTCATGTGGTGAAGGTTCTGCACAGGGAGGAAATTCTTCTTCCTCAGAAGGAGAATCATCTGTAGAGGGAGGGAGAGTAGTGAGGGATTTACCCTTGCTACCCCTATCTTTAGGGAGCACTTGGTCCATTGTTCCAGGATCCAAGTTACCCTGTCCTTTTTGCTTTTTGGCTTGAGCCCTTGTCAAAGCAAAATTATGCCCAGGAATGCCCAGCATTGCTGCATGAGCCTCCAACTCCACTTCTGCCCAAGCTGATGTCTCTAAATCGTTCCCTAGTAGACAGTCTACAGGTAAAACGGAGGCAACCACAACTTCCTTTGTACCAGTAACCCTCCCCCAGTTGAGATTCACAACAGCGATGGGGTGGCTAAGAATGTTGTTATGAGCGTCTGTCACTTGGTACTGCTGACCAAGTAGGTGTTGTTCAGGGTGCACCAGTTTCTCTACTACCATGGTAACACTGGCACCTGTGTCCCTGTAGGCCTGAACCTCAACACCATTGATTAGGGGAAGTTGCTTGTACTTATCCATATTAAGGGGACAAGCAACCAAGGTTGCCAAATCAATGGCACCTTCAGAGACTAACACAGCCTCTGTGGTCTAGACCAACGCCAACTAAATTACCAAAAGTGAGCCCAGCTACTCCCTTGGATTGGCTATTAGTAGGTTTGCTCCCACCACCACTGCTATTACTAGGGGCACTAGAGTTTGCAGTAGGGGTTGTGGGAGGTTTGGTGTTTTTCTTTGGACAAATGGCATCAGTTGTCCAATGGCCTTTGACTTTACACAAATAACACCAAGGCTTTTTAATTGGATTTGAAGAGGATTTGGACCCACCACCCCCACCAGAGGATTTTTGTGGGCCTGATGAAGACTCAGTTTTACTTTTGTCCCCACCCTTGCCAGAAGACTTACCATCCTTCTTCTTGCCATCCTTGTCACCCCCTGTATGAACTTTTCTGTTCACTCTTGTTCTGACCCATTTGTCTGCCTTCTTTCCCAATTCTTGGGAAGAGGTCAGATCTGAGTCCACTAGATATTGGTGTAACAAGTCAGACACACAGTTATTCAGAATAGGCTCTCTCAGAATAATATTATACAGGCTTTCATAGTCAGAAACTTTACTGCTATGTAACCACCCCTCCAAGGCCTTCACTGAACAGTCAACAAAGTCTATCCAGTCTTGTGAGGACTCTTTTCTGGTGTCTCTGAACTTAATCCTGTATTGTTCAGTGGTTAAGCCAACTCCATCCAAGAGTGCATCCTTCAAAACTGAAAAATTGTTAGCATCACTTTCTCTAACAGTAAGGAGCCTATCCCTACCCTTTCCATTGAAAGATAGCCACAATATAGCAGCCCACTGCCTTTGAGGGACCCCCAGGGACCCCCTGTACCATACAGGCCCTCTCAAGTGCGGCAAACCACTTGTTGATGTCATCCCCCTCCTTGTAAGGGGGAACTATCTTGTGCAGATTCCTGGAATCATGCTCTCTCACAGGATTACCATCAGGAATACTGCTACTGCCACCATGGGGTCCAAACCCCAATCTCTGTCTCTCCTTCTCCAGGTCTAGGGATTCCCTATCTAGAGCCAGCTGTTGTTGTTTAAGCTTCAGTATGGTCTCTTCCACTCTCAACTTTTTGAGTTCCCTTTCTAACATGTTGTCTTCAGGGTGGGTGGGTTGGAAATGCTTGGACACAGAGGATAAATTGGAAACAACAGAGGGAGATCTGTCCCTAACTGCTTGGACTCTAACAACCTGGCCTCCAGGAATAAAAACATCCCTACTATGATGGGAGCTCCTATTACTACCAGCATTGCTAGGTGGTCTGCTAAGGGGCGGATTTGGAACAGAACCCTCCCCACCTTCCTCAAGGAGTTCCCCTGAGTCAGAATGGGAGCCATCCATTAACTTCTCATTTGAAGTGCCTGCTAGGGGCTCATCATTCACAATGAGCATGTTATATAGAAACTCTCTTGTGGGGTTCCTTCCTATCACTAAACCTCTATCTAGGCAGAGACTCCTTAGGCTCTTGAAATTTAAATTGTCATAGGTAGTATTGACCATTTTAAGAGCAGCCCCTACATCAGACATGATACAAGAAGGTTTAGAGACAGTGAGAAGAAAGAAAAGGTTTCAGAACTTTTTAAAGAACAGAGAAAAAAACGTTTTCTAACTTTTTGGAAACTTTTAGAAGTTTAGAGAAACTTTTCAGAACTTTGTAAAAAGTTTAAGAGGAGAAAAGCAAAACTTTTTGGTTAGGTGTACATACACTGAACTTATTTTGAATGTTATTCTCTTATGAAAAGTACACAATGACAAAGTGGTAAGTAGTTACAAGTACTTATCCCACCGCTGCAAAACCAATGTACTGTATGAGGCTGGCCTGGCTTGTAGTGGGTACCAGAGGTACTTACACCTTATGTCAGGTCCAGTTATCCCTTATTAGTGTAGAAGAGGTGTTTCTAGCAGCTTAGGCTGATAGAAGGTAGCTATGGCAAAGCAGCTTAGGCTGAACTAGGAGACATGTAAAGCTCCTACTATACCACTGGTGTCATATGCACAATATCATAAGAAAACACAATACACAGATATACTAAGAATAAAGGTTATTTATTTTCATGACAATCTGCCAAAAGTATCTCAGTGAGTACCCTCAGTATGAGGATAAGATATATACACAAGATATATGTACACAAACCAAAATTATGCAGGTAATAGCAAGAAAAGTAATGCAAGCAGTGTAAAGTTACAATAGATTGCAATAGGAGCACATAGGTATGGGGGCAACACAAACCATATACTCCAAAAGCGGAATACGAACCACGAATGGTCCCCAAACCTATGTGAGCTTGTAGAGGGTCGCTGGGACTGTAAGAAAACAGTGAGGGTTAGAAAAATAGCCCACCCGAAGACCCTGAAAGGTAGGTGTAAAGTGCACCTACTAGCCCCAGAGAGCACAGAAGTCGTGATAGGGGGATTCTGCAAGGAGAACAAACACCAGCAATGCAACAACAGTGGATTTCCGGACCTGAGTACCTGTAAGACAAGGGGACCAAGTCCAAGAGTCGCAACAGTGTCGAGAGTGGGCAGGAGCCCAAGAAATGCCAGCTGAGGGTGCAAGGAACCTGCCACCTGTTGGAAGAAGCTTGGTGTTCTGCAAGAACGAAGAGGACTAGGAACTTCCCCTTTGGAGGATGGATGTCCCACGTTGTGAAGAAGCTTGCAGAGGTCCCACGCAGAAAGACCACAAACAAGCCTTGCTAGCTGCAAGGGTCGCGGTTAGGGTTTTTGGATGCTGCTGTGTCCCAGGAGGGACCAGGATGTCGCCACTTGGATGAGGAGACAGAGGGGGCGCCCAGCAAGTCAGGGAGCCCTCACAGAAGCAGGCAGCACCCACAGAAGTACCTGAACAGGCACTTAGAAGTAAGTGAACCGGAGTCCACCCGAAGTCACAAAAGGGAGTCCCACGATGCCGGAGGACAACTACGAAGGTTATGCACTGAAGGTTAGAGTGTCGGGACCCAGGCTTGGCTGTGCACGAAGGAAATCCTGGAAGAGTGCACAGGAGCCAGAGCAGCTGCAAATCACGCGGTACACTGCAATGCAGTCTAGCGTGGGAGGCAAGGACTTACCTCCACCAAACTTGGACTGAAGAGTCACTGAACTGTGGGAGTCACTTGGACAGAGTTGCTGAGTTCCAGGGACCACGCTCGTCGTGCTGCGAGGGGACCCAGATGACCGGTGATGCAGTCTTTTGTTGCCTGCTGTTGCAGGGGGAAGATTTCATCAACCCACAGGAGATTTCTTCAGAGCTCCTGATGCAGAGAGGAGGCAGGCTACCCCCAGAGCATGCACCACCTGGAAAAAGTCGAGAAAGCCGTCAGGATGAAGCAATACAAGGTTGCTAGTAGTCGCCTTGCTACTTTGTTGCGGTTTTGCAGGCATCCTGAGCAGTCAGCGGTCGATCCTTTAACAGAAGGTGAAGAGGGAGATGCAGAGGAGCTCTGGTGAGCTCTTGCATTCGTTATCTAGTGAGATCCCCAAAGCAGAGACCCTAAATAGCCAGAAAAGGAGGTTTGGCTACCTAGGAAGGAGGATTGGCTACCAAGAGAGGTAAGAGCCTATCAGAAGGACCCTCTGACGTCACCTGCTGGCACTGGCCACTCAGAGCAGTCCAGTGTGCCACAAACACCTCTGTTTCCAAGATGGCAGAGGTTTGGGACACACTGGAGGAGCTCTGGGCACCTCCCCTGGGAGGTGCAGGTCAGGGGAGTGGTCACTCCCCTTTCCTTTGTCCAGTTTCGCGCCAGAGCAGGGCTGGGGGATCCCTGAACCGGTGTAGACTGGCTTATGCATCAAAGCATTTCCAGAGGCTGGGGGAGGCTACTCCTCCTCAGCCCTCACACCTATTTCTAAAGGGAGAGGGTGTTACACCCTCTCTCAGAGGAAGTCCCTTGCTCTGCCTTCCTGGGCCAGGCCTGCCTGGACCACAGGAGGGCAGAAACCTGTCTGATGGGTTGGCAGCAGCAGCAGCTGCAGTGGAAACCCCAGAAAGGCAGTTTGGCAGTACCCAGGTTCTGTGCTAGAGACCCGGGGGATCATGGAATTGTCCCCCCAATGCCAGAATGGCATTGGGGTGACAATTCCATTATCTTGGACATGTTACATGGCCATGTTTGGAGTTACCATTGTGACGCTGTACATAGGTAGTGACCTATGTACAGTGCACGCGTGTAATGGTGTCACCGCACTCACAAAGTCCGGGGAATTTGCCCTGAACGATGTGGGGGCACCTTCGCTAGTGCCAGGGTGCCCACACACTAAGTAACTTTGCACCCAACCTTCACCAGGTGAAGGTTAGACATATAGGTGACTTATAAGTTACTTAAGTGCAGTGGTAAATGGCTGTGAAATAACGTGGACGTTATTTCACTCAGGCTGCACTGGCAGGCCTGTATAAGAATTGTCAGAGCTCCCTATGGGTGGCAAAAGAAATGCTGCAGTCCATAGGGATCTCTTGGAACCCCAATACCCTGGGTACCTCAGTACCATATACTAGGGAATTATATGGGTGTACCAGTATGCCAATGTGAATTGGTGAAATTGGTCACTAGCCTGTTAGTGACAAATTTGGAAAGCAGAGAGAGCATAACCACTGAGGTTCTGGTTAGCAGAGCCTCAGTGAGACAGTTAGGCATCACATAGGGAACACATACAGGGCACATACTTATGAGCACGGGGGCCCTGCCTGGCAGGGTCCCAGTGACACATAGACTAAAACAACAAATATACAGTGAAATATGGGGGTAACCTGCCAGGCAAGATGGTACTTTCCTACAGCATGTTATCCACAATAGTAGACAACTTTTCTATCTTGATTGCATTCAAAATAACTCCTACAGAAGGAATTACTGCACCAAAAATATCTCCCACCATTGCAGAAGAGGTTTCCCTCCTCTGTCACTCATGATGTAATTCAGTCACTTTCGGAAACCTTTTCAAATCACCTATCTGATAAATTTTAGGGAAAACAATCCCCAAATAGCATGTATCATACCATCCTCTAGGAAGACGGTAATAAGCATTAAGTCCACACATATAGTAAATCCCAGGAATCACAGGGTCCTGAACATTCAGCATAAAAGTCCATTTACTCTGAAACAAAACACATGCCTACATTCACTCGTTTGCACATATAAACTGCCAGTGCGTGATTTTGGCCTATGTATACAAAGCTTCCTTACATGTAATGCATCAAAAGCTAATTTCCCTTGTGTTTTAATAGCAGTGCAAGCATAATAATTCTTATAAGTTCTCTTCTCTAATTTCAATTCAATTCACTTCTCTTTATTAGGTCAAAGTTTAGACCATTAGAGTACAATCAACCATACATCAGTACATAAAAAGAAGAAAAACGAGAAAGAGATAATAAAAAATCTCTTAATAAATACTAAAAACAGGAACAACCTTTGGTTTCTTCATAGTCTAAGATAAACAAATAGCAGGAAACCTCCTTGCCTACTTAAAAAACGATCGTCAGCACATTTCAGCAAGCTCCTGCTAGAAGATATTGGATTCCCATTCACAGCTAATAAATGAGATGTGCTTTTAACCATTAATACATATATAAATACATAGAATCAAGACTTCAGTATAAAAATAATTTTGAGACTACTAATATAAGGTTCAGTATACCATTAGCCAATAAAGGAAAACACATTTTGTAGCCAAAACTACTCTTATTAAAATAATTCAGATACTAACAGTCTAAAATGCAATGTACTATCATATGGTAAATAGATTTATGAATAGATGCGAAATCTCAGCCGTTAGTCATAAAAACTGTTTTGATTGTAACAAGCTAAAGTGCAGTGTGCTATAATACAATAAATAGATTGACAGACGTGCTTATCTCAGCCGTTGACCATGAAAACTAAAGATAGTAAAGACAAATGCTGTTGTTTTCATAATATTGTCACTATAAGTTATAATAAGATTTAATATGAAAATGTAATCTCTAAAACCATTAAATAGAAACAGGAAAAAGGGGACAAACCATCCAAAAATCATAACCATCTGTTGTTCCCCGCTATACCTGCTATAAAGCTCAACATTGGAAGTCAAACACTAAGAGTGGCCCTATAACGAATAGACCAAGCTACTGTCACAAATTTAGTGACCGTGCTTACAACCAATGTGGACGAGTCATATTTACAAATTCTATAGGCGTTAGCTCGGTCATATAATAGCAAAGCTTTACACAATGGAACAATCCATTTCTCCCTAGGACTCTTATATATGGGGCAAAAAAACAGAACATGTTCGATTGATTCCTCCAATGTATTACATTTAAGCATTTATTTGCCTCAGAACTGATCTTCGACTATCGAGCAGTAAAACTGTTAACTGGTAAAGTTCCATATCTAAACTGGAGGAATAGAGCACGAGCATAAGCAGGTATTGGAAGGTCAAGAAATTGCTCAGGCCAAAGTTCTTCTTTTACAAGCAGGATCTCAGAAGTTAATCGGCCCACCCCATTACTATGAAGTATCTTCACATTGGCCCTCTCCCAGTATCTCTGTTTAACTAATGAAATAGCATTGGTGGGGATCGACTCGGTTTTCTCCGAAAAATGGGGGAAGGCCAGTTCATCCCAGGCCAATTTCATCTCCCTCAGCCAACTGACCTTTTTCCAGCTATTCTGGGTCTTTATAAGATCTTTTATTGCCCCTCGAAAAGATTCCAGTTCTTCAATTTTCCAAATGCGGATACAATATAAGGGAGGTCTCAGACCCGCTACATCTTTAATGCTATTTGTTCCGAGATCAAGTCTGAGAGGGATCATTGGTGTACCTTTCCCCAACCTGGTTATATACCTGAGAAAATAGTTCTCTTTAATTTGGAGAACATTCAACTGCCTTAGAGAACCCTATAGCTCTGCCCCATACAGTGCAGCACCTCAAATTTGAACTTTATATATTTCAAGGATAGGATTCAAGGGCGGACTGGCTACAGTCCTAGCTTTACGTCCTAGGGCCCCCACTCTTTGGCATATTATATGAGCCCATATTAATCTGACCCCAAGTAATAATACTCAGTGACCCTTTCCAAAGGTATGGAATTCATTATAATGGTCACTTTAGCTTTTGTTCTCCTGGAGCTACCTATCATGAGCTTGGTTTTGTTAACGTTAACTTCCAAACTGAAATCTGCACACAACAAGCAGAATTGGTTAGCAAGATTTTGCAATCCCATAGGAGTTTTGGCTAGTAGGATGGTGTCATCCGCATAGAGCAGACCTGGAATGTTCTTGCCTGCCAACTTGGGTGAAACATTATTACAGTTGGTTAAATATTTAATACAGTTGTTTATATATAAAAGAAAGAGGGTGGGTGCTAAGACGCAGCCTTGCCTAACTCCTCTTTCGATAGCGTCTGGGTCAGATAATTCACCATCCTTACCGCTCCTGATTTGGGCAAAGGTACTGTCATGAAGTCGAACTATAAGGTTTAGAAGACCTTAAGGGACACCCATATTAGATAGTGTCAGCCAAAGTTTGTTCCTAGGTACCAGGTCAAAAGCAGCTTTGAGATCAACAAAAGCCACATATAGATTTCCACCTCCAACCTCCACTGTCTTCCATTTAATTGCTAGAAACCTTAAGACCTGGTCTATTGTACTAGTTGCAGGTCTAAACTCTGCCTGTAAGTCGGAGATGGCTCCATTCTCTATTATCCACTCTTCTAAGTGGAACAAGATCTGTTTGCAAAGAGTTTTTGGAGGTTATCGAGTAGGCATATTGGGTGATAATTAGAAGGATCGCTAGGGCTGCCTTTTTTAAAGAGGGGAACTATCTCAGCTCCCTTCCATGTCCGGGGAATGGTTGCTCCTGCAGCAACTGCATTGCAGGCCAAGTTCAGATAAGGGGCCCATATTTCGGGGTTCGATTTATAAAGATCACTAGGGATTTTGTCGCGACCCTGGGCCTTCCCCCATTTCAGAGAGGTTATTGCTGCCTTGGTTTCTGCCAAGGTGAATCTAATTGACTGGCTACAGTCCTAGCTTTACACCCTAGGGCCCCCACTCTTTGGCATATTATATGAGCCACTTTTCTTATAGCTGCAACCCAAAAGCCCGAATCTATTAATCTGATCCCCAAGTAATCATACTCAGTGACCCTTTCCAAAGGTATGGAATTCATTATAATGGTCGCTTTAGCTTTTGTTCTCCTGGAGCTACATATCATAAGTTTGGTTTTGTTAACGTTAACTTCCAAACTGAAATCTCTGCAGAACAAGCAGAATTGGTTAGCAAGATTTTGCAATCCCATAGGAGTTTTGGCTAGTAGGATGGTGTCATCCACAACAAGCAGACCTGGAATTTTCTTGCCTGCCAACTTGGGCGAAACATTATTACAGTTGGTTAAATATTTAATACAGTTGTTTATATATAAAGAAAGAGGGTGGGTGCTAAGACGCAGCCTTTCCTAACTCCTCTTTCAATAGCAAGTGGGTTAGATAATTCACCATCCTTACCGCTCCTGATTTGGGCAAAGGTACTGTCATGAAGTCAAACTATAAGGTTTAGAAGACCTTAAGGGACACCCATATTAGATAGTGTCAGCCAAAGTTTGTTCCTAGGTACCAGGTCAAAAGCCGCTTTGAGATCAACAAAAGCCACATATAGATTTCCACCTCCAACATCCACTATCTTCCATTTAATTGCTAGAAACCTTAAGACCTGGTCTATTGTACTAGTTGCAGGTCTAAACTCTGCCTGTAAGTCGGAGATGGCTCCATTCTCTATTATCCACTCTTCTAAGTGGAACAAGATCTGCTTTGGAAAGAGTTTTTGGAGGTTATCAAGTAGGCATATTGGGCGATAATTAGAAGGATCGCTAGGGCTGCCTTTTTTAAAGAGGGGAACTATTTCAGCTCCCTTCCTTGTCCGGGGAATGGTTGCTCCTGCAGCAACTGCATTGCAGACCAAGTTCAGATAAGGGGCCCATATTTCGGGGTTCGATTTATAAAGATCACCAGGGATTTTGTCGCGACCCAGGGCCTTCCCCCATTTCAGAGAGGTTATTGCTGCCTTGGTTTCTGCTAAGGTGAATCTAATTGGTGATACAACAGATTTCCTGGTTTCAACCAATTCCCTGGAATTTGATGCATCTGCCTCTGTATAAAGAGACCCAAAGTGTTTTACCCAAGTTACAGGGAGGATTGAGGTACCAGGCGGAGGACGGGAGTCACCACAATCACTTGAAATCAGTTTCCAGAACTTGGAGGTGTCATTAGCTCTTGCGGAATCTAGAAGAGCAGCCCACCTCGCTTCCTCCCAGCTCCTACGGGCCTTGATGAGTTCCTGTTTATAACTCTCTCTTGATTGCTTTATAGGCTCTCTAGCCCCCCTTCTCAGATCCCTCAATAGCTTAAGCTTAGCTTCCCTACATGAATGGTTAAACCATCTCTCACTGCGCTTATTCCTTGTTTTGGCAGCCGTCTCTTTGATGTAATGATTTTGGAGAGAGTTAAATAAATCTAAATGTGCTGCCTAAAGCCTATACCCATCTCAAGTAACCAGAGCATATGCTCCATTCGTTCTGCTAAAAGGCTGTATATCGATGTAAGGGAGCCCAATGAAGAATTAACAGCATTCCACGTAATGCTGCGTTTTGTTATTGGCCATGGCAAGCTGCTGTACATAATCCTTATGGTCAGAAGCTTCTAATATAGGCAGCAAACCCCAAGTACATAAAACTAGCTGTTCATGGTCGCTTTCCTCATGTTCCATTACCATCATATCGGCCATATGTCCCCACAAACAGATATTCAATAAAAAATAGTCGATATGGCTCCTATAAGCTCCTCGCCTAAAAGTGGGGCAGGGTTTAACATCTGAGCGAGAGCAGCCATTACAGGCACGAAGACCGTATGCAAGTGTGATGTCAACAATTTGGTAGGCTGTTCTGCTCATTCTAATACTTTTATTTGATGTTAATTGCTGAATACCCCAATAAATATCCTCTTCTACGTAAAGTTCTTAGGCCACTGGGTAAGGCTCGAAAGTTGCATTGAAATCCCCTGCAATTATGATATGATGAGTGGTTGATTTGCTGGCTAAAATATTGTCTAATGCAGTCAAGACTTCAGACTCACAATTGCTACCCATACTCCTGCTATATATGTTTACTAATGATAGGGGTTTTTCCTCATGGGTCGATAATATTAAGCCTTGCAGATCTACACTACCCATATCTATTTCTTCAACCCGGCACTTAAGTGAACAATTAACCCATATAAGTAAGCCACCCGAATGTCTCTCAGAAGTCACCTTACAGGCTGGGACCCAATAACTTTTAAAACCACATCTATACTTGGGCTGCAAGGCCCATGTCTCTTGGAATAAGCATATCTTGTGCTCATCTATGAAATGGCCCCAGTCAGGGATTCGCATTTTATACTCAAGCCCGGCTATATTCTAGCAAAGAATTTTTGCTGAAACATCATCTCGGACTTCTAATGCGTCAGTCAAAGTTTGAGAAGTGATAGATGGGTTGCTCATAGGGTTCGTGTTACAAGTTGCGACTGTCGATGAACAACTCTCAATAAGTCCCCCTGCATCTTTGTCTCCAGTAGTATCCCTCGCCCCTGTAAGTTCAGGGTCTGTTGTATTCCATCTAGTTACTAGAGACCTTGTGTCATTCTGGGTTAGCATTATGGTTTGGGTGGGGCCCCTAGAATCCGCATTTAAGGTCAAAGTTCCATCTAGGTTTCCTACTCTGGTTCTTTCTTGCTCAATGACACTGGAGAAGGTGCATTCCCTAATAGTTGGTCCTAACCTCCTCTAATCCTTTCTCTAACGTCTGATTCAATGCCTTCCTCCTGTCATCAGTATGCCCTATAAAGCTCTTTTCTAGCGGGGTAAGTAAGCATGTTAGATTATTTTTGTGAGCGTATGCGGTACCAAACGTTAATGTCGGTTCAAAGAATCCTCTAACTACATCATGCTCTTTAGCTACCTTACTCAGATATCTAATAATAGGAACAAAAGAAAACACAAGGTTGTAGTTCAAATAAAAATACAGAACATACTCTTTGTTATAGCATCTTGTTAGTAGCAGACTACAGCTTATGCCATAGGTTAGAGGCAAACTAAGGTACGTAACCCCTTCTTCCACTGAGGAAGGAATTTGCGTACACACAAGACAATTCCTTGCATCCATCATCTCAACATACTCACTCAACAAGCGATAAAATACATTAGAAGAAAGCTCTCCTTGAGCATTAGTATAATCATGTAAGTATTTATCATCTAACTTAAACCTTTCTAAAGCTGTTAGTGTAGCAGGCACAGGAACAAAACAATAGTAGCCTCTTTCATTACATGAACAGACATTCCCACAATCATTATTATTCCACACATAAGTGCCACTCCAACAGTCAAATACCTACAATATCTAATATTCCTAACGCAGTTTTCTAACTCACCCATGATCTATAATGAATCAGAAAGTAGAAGTAAATCTTAAATAAAGTGCAACACAAAAATTTTAAGTGAAAAATCAAAAGGAAGGAAAATATTTCTTTCTCACAGTTCAGTTTCACACCTAGGAACCTTTTCTCCTTATTCAAAAAATCGATTAGCAGCTTGTCACATCTGGGTTTCAATTGTCACATCAGGTTATCAATGTCTTTTCCAGTTTAATGTTATCAGTCTCTCTTTTTCAGGTTTCTTCAGATTAGCTCAACAACTCAGTCTTTTGATCACCTTCAGGTTGCATCAAACTACTGATTCAGAATTTCTCTATCAAAACAAAAGGACATAAACTCGTTTTGCCATTCACTTGTCGCTGCATATGCCCACTCAGGAACTGCGTATCTTCGACTTGCTACTCTTTTCCTTTTCAATCTCCGTTCACCACCTAATTCTCCTTCACTCAGTTCTTCCTTTCTTGTAGCATCCACTTCTTCTTCTATTGTTTCATTTACAACCAATTCCTTCTTCTTCCCAATTTGTGATTCAGGCCAATTATCTCCCTTTCTCGTTCCTTCTGTCAATATTCTCCTCAGGATTGGATTCTTTTCCTTTTCTTTCTCTATTGTGTTTTCTCTTGATGGACCTACAACAGGTTCCGTAGGAGTCAGATCACCTTGACTTTTATCCGTCTCAACTCCTTCACCTTCTTGATCTGCCACTCGCTCTGCTTGCTTTTCAGCACCGTCTGCTTCTGGGAGAACCCCCTCTGTGCTCGGTTCTCCTGCTGTATTGATTGAGTTAGGCTCTTGCTGCTCACCCTCCTGTAATTCTTCACTCTCGTCTCTTACACGATTGATTGACCCATCCTCCACAAGCTCAGGTTCAACTTCAGGTTCAGCTTGCTCTTGTTCCGGCTCAGGTATAGCCACTTGCTTCGCTGTTGTTGGTGCTCTCAACAACACTTCTTCATGATCTTGTGGACTCACCACTCTCTTTGTATGGCTTGCATGTATCCAGCTCGGCAGTCTGGCACACTTTACAGCTGTCGTAGTTGTTAGCACCACCTGGTAGGGACCTTTCCAGCGCGGTTCCAAACAGGTTTTGCGAATATGCTTTTTGACGACGACCCAATCTCCAGCTCTCAGATTGTGACCTGGGTCATGGATGGGTGGGAGGGTAGCAGCCTGCACCTGCTGAGAGAAAGAGCGAACCACATCAGCCAGACCCTTGTTTTAGTCAAACACCATATCATCTGTAATATTAACAAGTGCATTGGCTGGAATCGCTGGCAATCTCATTGCTCTGCCGATGAGGATCTCATGGGGCAACAGTCCTGTCTTTCTGTCAGGTATGTTTCGCATTTACATCAATACCAAAGGTAATGCATCTGGCCACTTCAGATTGGTTGCAGCACACATCTTGACAATTCTTGATTTCAATGTACCATTCATTTGTTCCACTAGTCCTGAAGCCATCTGGGCAAATGCTGCAATGCAACTTCTGCTCAATGTTTAGTGCTGCACATGAGAGTTTAATCACCTCATTATTGAAGTGAGATCCCCTATCGGATTCTAAAGAGATCGGAAATCCAAACTGTGGTATCAACTCTCTAAGCAACAGCTTTGCTGCTGTAAGACTGTCATTTCTTTGTGTGGCGTATGCTTCAAACCAATGATTAACGACACACACAATCACCAAGTCGTACTTCAAACCACCACATGCAGCAATCTCAATGAAATCCAAATGCATTCTGCTGAATGGACCTCCTGCTCTCCCAATGTGGCTCAAATTTACCACTGTCCCTTTTCCCACATTTAGTTGCTGACAAATTACACATTGATGACACACTGCCTCTGCTGCTTGCCTGAATTTTGGATTGAACCAATCAACTTTGCACAACCTGACCATGGCATCCCTTCCAATATAGTGCCTGGCCATCAGAGTCAACAAACTATATGGCAACTATTTGGCAACACCATCTGACCCTCCTCAGAAACCCAAAATTCATCAGATCTTTAAATACATTTCAGCTTGACCCGTTTTTTCCTCTTTGGCTGCATTTTCCTGTAATGTTTTCAATTTTTCTAGAGTATCAATCACTTTTAGAGCAAAACTTATGCAATTGCTCTCTTCTTCCGGCATCAATTCCCACTTGTCTTTGAACGATATAGAGTTCAATGTGCAAGACCTTGCGACTTGATCTACATATCCATTTCCCAAGGAAATGTAATCTCTTGTCTTTTGATGTGCACTGCATTTTACCACTGCAATTTCTTCAGTTAACTGTATTGCGTACAACAAATCTTATTCTGTTGCCATTTCTCACTGGTTTTCCAGTAGAGGTCATGAAACCTCGTTGCGACCACAACTGACCAAAATCATGAACAATTCCAAATCCATACTGACTATCGGTATAGATTGTGACTGTCAGTCTCGCAGAAACATAGCATGCTCTAGTAAGAGCTACTAATTCTGCTACTTGTGCAGAATATACACCTGGAAGCCATGAAGCTTCTAAAGTGCCTGTAATTGTGCATACTGCGTATCCTGCCCTCAATGTTCCTGTTCCATCTATGGGACACGAACCATCAACAAAGACAATTTCGTCATTGTCTTCTAAACGCGTGTCTCTAATATCAGGTCTTGGTTTTGTACACAGCCCAGTTACCTCAAGACAATCATGCTCGATGTCTTCTTCTTTTTCAATTTCCACAGTATCACTTGGAAACAATGTCGCTGGATTCAACACTGTACATCTCTTTAATGTTACATTTGGAGCACCCAATATGCTCGTCTCATACCTTGTCAGTCTTGCGCCCGTCAAGTATTGTGTTTTCGTCCTTGTCAATAACATTTCAACAGAGTGTGGTACCATTACCGTCATAGGGTATCCCATGACTACCCCCTCACATTAGGAAAGGCTTTGACCTACTGCGGCTACTGCATGCAGGCAACTTGGTAAAGCTGCTGCGACCGGGTCCAAGGTAGCTGAATATTATGCTAGTAGATAAGCACCTCCAAGGACCTGTGTCAAAACAGACAAAGAACGAGCATCACGTTCATGACAAAACAATGTGAAAGGCTTTGTGTAATCAGGCATTCCCAACACTGGAGCTCTGCACAAACTCTCTCTCAACTCAGTGAACCCTTTCATCTCATCTTCATCTAGAGTAATGGGATCTGTAACTTCCTTGTGTGTCAACTGCTGACGGGGTTTTGCCATCTCAGCAAAGTTGGAGATCCACTGTCTACACTACCCCACCATTCCCAGAAACATCCTGACATCTCTCTGTGAAGTCAGAGGACTTCTCTGCAGAATCATGGTAATTCTCTCCCTGGAGATTATCCTTAACCCCTTTTCAAGCTGGTGTACCAGATAGTTCACTGATTTATGGCAATACTGCAATTTTACAGGTGAAACCTTATGTCTGAATTCCCCAAATGATTCAATAGGGCAGTCGAGTCGTACTTACACTCGTCCCTTGTTCTGGATACGATCAGCAAGTCATCAATGTATTGCACCAGAGTCGATTGGCAATTCCAATGACTCCAGATTATTTTTCAAGATCTGATTGAAAAGGCATGGAGACTCGGTATACCATACCATAATGTTCTTATTTAGCATATCTGCTTCAACAGAGACAACATGAAACTTACATGAGACAACATACTAAAAGGGAATCATTGTAAATAATCCCTACTATCCTTCATTGAGAAACATTGTAAAAAGTACTGAGTATATTGAACAGTCTTGAATCATCACATTTGAAATACTGCTAAGTGAATTTAACAGACGCTCCAAGAAATAATCCGTATCCTTTCCAGTTAATTTTAGTCTTAGTTCAAATCATATACATTGTTGAATATTGTAAATACCTGAAATAGTTCACATTGGTATAAATGAATCACATAATCTGTTCCAGATCTCCCTCCCCGCAGTACCATTCCTAACCCCCTTCCCTTCATCTGCCAACTGTGATCCTTTTTTAAATACAACTGAGTCGTAGCTGCCAGAAGGTGGGCCTCTTGAGGGTACTGCTCCAGAGAAACTTATACTAACCACTCTGACACATACAAACACATCTCAAACCAGTGTTGCGGAAATTCCCAAAAGTGGCCAACATCAGCAGCAGCCCGCCCAAACACAGGCTATGCCCTAAGTATGTTGTTTGCATTCTTTTGTTATTAGTCATAGTTTAAGTTAGGGTCTCGCATAGGTATAGTGTAGTTCGGTAATAGTTTTTAGATATTTTAGTAGGTGGTTGTTTTAAGTCTGTTTTTATACTCTGGTTTCGAGGTAGGTGGGGGGGTTTGACGTTTAATGTTTTTATTAAAAAAATATAAAAAACAACACCATAACCAGGTGAAGGTTAGACATATAGGTGACTTATAAGTTACTTAAGTGCAGTGGTAAATGGCTGTGAAATAACGTGGATGTTATTTCACTCAGGCTGCAGTGGCAGGCCTGTGTAAGAATTGTCAGAGCTCCCTATGGGTGGCAAAAGAAATGCTGCAGCCCATAGGGATTTCCTGGAACCCCAATACCCTGGGTACCTCAGTACCATATACTAGGGAATTATAAGGGTGTTCCGGTATGCCAATGTGAATTGGTGAAATTGGTCACTAGCCTCTTAGTGACAATTTAGAAAGCAGAGAAAGCATAACCACTGAGGTTCTGATTAGCAGAGCCTCAGTGAGACAGTTAGTCATCACACAGGGAACACATACAGGGCACACTTATGAGCACTGGGGCCCTGGCTGGCAGGGTCCCAGTGACACATACACTAAAACAACATATATACAGTGAAATATGGGGGTAACATGCCAGGCAAGATGGTACTTTCCTACAGTTACCCCCATATTTCACTGTAGGTATGTTGTTTTAGCCCTTGTGTCACTGGGATCCTGCCAAGCAGGACCCAGGTGCTCATAGTGTGTGCCGTGTATGTGTTCCCTGTGTGGTGCGTAACTGTATCACTGAGGCTCTGCTAACCAGAACCTCAGATTTTATGCTCTCTCTGCTTTCTAAATTTGTCACTGCAGGCTAGTGACTAAATTTACCAATTCTCATTCGCACACTGGTACACCCATATAATTCCCTTGTATATGGTACTGAGGTGCCCAGGGTATTGGGGTTCCAGGAGATCCCTATGGGCTGCAGCATTTCTTTTGCCACCCATAGGGAGCTCAGACAATTCTTACACAGGCCTGCCACTGCAGCCTGCGTGAAATAACGTCGACGTTATTTCACAGCCATTTTTCACTGCACATAAGTAACTTATAAGTCACCTATATGTCTAACCTTCACCTAGTGAAGGTTGGGCACAAAGTTACTTAGTGTGTGGGCACCCTGGCACTAGCCAAGGTGCCCCCACATCATTCAGGGCAAATTCCCGGGACTCTGCGAGTGCGGGGACACCATTACACGCGTGCACTGTACATAGGTCACTACCTATGTATAGCATCACAATGGTAACTCCGAACATGGCCATGTAACATGGCTAATATCATGGAATTGTCACCCCAATACAATTCTGGTATTGGGGTGACAATTCCATGATCCCCTGTGTCTCTAGCACAGAACCCGGGTACTGCCAAACTGCCTTTCCGGGGTTTCCACTGCAGCTGCTGCTGCTGCCAACCCCTCAGACAGGTCTCTGCCCTCCTGGGGTCCAGGCAGCCCTGGCCCAGGAAGGCAGAACAAAGGATTTCCTCTGAGAGAGGGTGTTACACTGTCTCCCTTTGGAAATAGGTGTGAAGGGCTGGGGAGGAGTACTCTCCCCCAACCTCTGGAAATGCTTTAATGGGCACAGATGGAGCCCATCTCTGCATAAGCCAGTCTACACCGGTTCAGGGATCCCCCAGCCCTGCTCTGGCGCGAAACTGGACAAAGGAAAGGGGAGTGACCACTCCCCTGACCAGTACCTCCCAGGGGAGGTGCCCAGAGCTCCTCCAGTGTGTCCCAGACCTCTGCCATCTTGGAAACAGAGGTGTTGGGGGCACACTGGACTACTGTGAGTGGCCATTGCCAGAAGGTGATGTCAGAGACCCCCTCTGATAGGCTCTTGCCTTTCTTGGTAGCCAAACCTCCTTTTCTGGCTATTTAGGGTCTCTGCTTTGGGGAATTCTTCAGGTAACGAATGCAAGAGCTCACCAGAGTTCCTCTGCATCTCCCTCTTCTACTTCTACCAAGGATCAACCGCTGACTGCTCCAGGACGCCTGCACAACCGCAGCAAAGTAGCAAGACGACTACCAGCAATATTGTAGCGCCTCATCCTGCCGGCTTTCTCGACTGTTTCCTGGTGATGCATGCTCTGGGGGTCGCCTGCCTTGACCCTGCACCAGAAGCTCAGAAGAAATCTCCTGTGGGTCGACGGAATCTTCTCCCTGCTAACGCAGACACCAAAAGACTGCATCACCGGTCCTCTGGCTCCCCTCTCATCCTGACGAGCGTGGTCCCTGGAACACAGGAACTCTATCCAAGTGTCTCCCACAGTCCAGTGACTCTTCAGTCCAAGTTTGGTGGAGGTAAGTCCCACAGACATTCCCACAATCATTAGTATAAATATTATTCCACACATAAATGCCACTGCAACATTCAAATACCTACAATATCTAATATTTTTAATGGAGTTGTCTAACTGACCCATGATCTATAAAGAATCAGAAAGTAGAAGTAACATTTAAATAAAGTGCAACACAAAAATGTAAAATGAAAAATCAAAAGGAAGGAAAATATTTCTTTATCACAGTTCAGTTTCACACCTAGGAACCTTTTCTCCTTATTCAAAAAATCGATTAGCAGCTTGTCACATCTGGGTTTCAATTGTCACATCAGGTTATCAATGTCTTTTCCAGTTTAATTTGATCAGTCTCTCTTTTTCAGGTTTCTTCAGATTAGCTCAACAACTCAGTCTTTTGATCACCTTCAGGTTGCATCAAACTACTGATTCAGAATTTCTCTATAAAAACAAAAGGGCATAAACTCGTTTTGCCATTCACTTGTCACTCCATATGCCCACTCAGGAACTGCGTATCTTCGACTTGCTACTCTTTTCCTTTTCAACCTTCGCTCACCACCTAATTCTCCTTCACTCAGTTCTTCCTTTCTTGTAGCATCCACTTCTTCTTCTATTGTTTCATTTACAACCAATTCCTTCTTCTTCCCAATTTGTGATTCAGGCCAATTATCTCCCTTTCTCGTTCCTTCTGTCAATATTCTCCTCAGGATTGGATTCTTTTCCTTTTCTTTCTCTATTGTGTTTTCTCTTGATGGACCTACAACGGGTTCCATAGGAGTCGGATCACCTTGACTTTGATCCGTCTCAACTCCTTCACCTTCTTGATCTGGCACTCGCTCTGCTTGCTTTTCAGCACCGTCTGCTTCTGGGAGAACCCCCTCTGTGCTCGGGCCTCCTGCTGTATTGATTGAGTTAGGCTCCTGCTGCTCACCCTCATGCAATTCTTCACTCTCGTCTCTTACATGGTTGATTGACCCATCCTCCACAAGCTCAGGTTCAACTTCAGGTTCCGCTTGCTCTTGTTCCGGCTCAGGTATAGCCACTTGCTTCGCTGTTGTTGGTGCTCTCAACAACACTTCTTCATGATCTTGTGGACTCACCACTCTCTTTGTATGGCTTGAATGAACCCAGCTCGGCAGTCTGGCACACTTTACAGCTGTCGTAGTTGTTAGCACCACCTGGTAGGGACCTTTCCAGCGCGGTTTCAAACAGGTTTTGCGAATATGCTTTTTGACGACGACCCAATCTCCAGCTCTCAGATTGTGACCTGGGTGATGGATGGGTGGCAGGGTAGCAGCCTGCACCTGCTGATAGAAAGAGCGAACCACATCAGCCAGACCCTTGTTTTAGTCCAACACCATATCATCTGTAATATTAACAAGTGCATTGGCTGGAATCACTGGCAATCTCATTGCTCTGCCGATGAGAATCTTATTGGGCAACAGTCCTGTCTTTCTGTCAGGTATGTTTCGCATTGACATCAATACCAAAGGTAATGCATCTGGTCACTTTAGATTGGTTGCGGCACACATCTTGACAATTCTTGATTTCAATGTACCATTTATTTGTTCCACTAGTCCTGGAGCTTCTGGTCAAAAGCTGCAATGCAACTTCTGCTCAATGTTTAGTGCTGCACATAAGAGTTTAATCACCTCATTATTGAAGTGAGATCCCCTATCGGATTCTAAAGAGATCGGAAATCCAAACTGTGGTATTAACTCTCTAAGCAACAGCTTTGCTGCTGTGAGACTGTCATTTCTTCGTGTGGAGTATGCTTCAATCCAATGACTAAAGACACACACAATCACCAAGACGTACTTCAAACCACCACATGCAGGCATCTCAATGAAATTCAACTGCATTCTGCTGAATGGACCTCCTGCTCTCCCAATGTGGCTCAAATTTACCACTGTCCCTTTTCCCACATTTAGTTGCTGACAAATTACACATTGATGACACACTGCCTCTGCTGCTTGCCTGAATTTTGGATTGAACCAATCAACTTTGAGCAACCTGACCATGGCATCCCTTCCAATATGTGCCTGGCCATGGTAGTGCCTGGCCATCGGAGTCAACAAACTATACGGCAACTATTTGGCAACACCATCTGACCCTCCTCAGAAACCCAAAATTCATCAGATCTTTAAATACATTTCAGATTGACCCGTTTTTTCCTCTGGCTGCATTTTCCTGTAATGTTTTCAATTCTTCTAGATTATCAATCTCTCTTCTTCTGGCATCAATTCCCACTTGTCATTGAACGATATAGAGGTCAATGTGCAAGACCTTGTGACTTGATCTACATATCCATTTCCCAAGGAAATGTATTCTTGTGTCTTTTGATGTGCACTGCATTTTACCACTGCAATTTCTTCAGTTAACTGTATTGCTTACAACAACTCTTATTCTGTCGCCATTTCTCACTGGTGTTCCAGTAGAGGTCATGAAACCTCGTTGTGACCACAACTGACCAAAATCATGAACAATTCCAAATCCATACTGACTATCGGTATAGATTGTGACTCTCAGTC
The DNA here is from genome assembly GCF_031143425.1 of Pleurodeles waltl. Classification (NCBI taxonomy): domain Eukaryota; kingdom Metazoa; phylum Chordata; class Amphibia; order Caudata; family Salamandridae; genus Pleurodeles; species Pleurodeles waltl. The sequence continues at coordinate 1,211,988,466 of NC_090440.1, forward strand.
TCGCAGAAACATAGCATGCTCTAGTAAGAGCTACTAATTCTGCTACTTGTGCAGAATATACACCTGGAAGCCATGAAGCTTCTAAAGTGCCTGTAATTGTGCATACCGCGTATCCTGCCCTCAATGTTCCTGTTCCATCTATGAGACACGAACCACAACAAAGACAATTTGGTAATTTTCTTCTAAACGCGTGTCTCTAATATCAGCTCTTGGTTTTGTACACAGCTCAGTTACCTCAAGACAATCATGCTCAATGTCTTCTTCTTTTTCAATTTCCACAGTATCACTTGGAAGCAATGTCGCTGGATTCAACACTGTACATCTCTTTAATGTTACATTTGGAGCACCCAATATGCTCGTCTCATACCTTGTCAGTCTTGCGCCCGTCAAGTATTGTGTTTCGTCCTTGTCAATAACATTTCAACGAAGTGTGGTACCATTACCGTCATAGGGTATCCCATGACTACCCCCTCACATTAGAAAAGGCTTTGACCAACTGCAGCTACTGCATGCAGGCAACCTGGTAAAGCTGCTGCGACCGGGTCCAAGGTAGCTGAATATTATGCTACTGGGCGATAAGCACCTCCAAGGACCTGTGTCAAAACAGACAAAGAACGAGCATCACGTTTGTTAGAAATGGGGTCTTTGGTTGACAGTCAGGTTACCCCCTGTTCAAGCAAGGACCCTCACTCTAGTCAGGGTAAAAGAGAATCACCCTCAGCTAACCCCTGCTTACCCCCTTGGTAGCTTGGCAGAGCAGTAGGTTTAACTTCAGAGTGCTAGGTGTAAAGTATTTGTACCAACACACACAGTAACTTAATGATAACACTACAAAATGACACAACACCAGTTTAGAAACATAGGAAATATTTATCTAAACAAAACAAGACCAAAATGACAAAAACCCGACATACACAAGTCAAGTTATGAATTTTTAAAGATTAAACTCAAAAATAGTGCTTAGAAACAAAAATGCTTCGATGAGATGTTAACACGGCGTCGTGACGGAGTCGTTCCCAACAAGCCGACACCAGTGGCGCCGGACACGGAGTCGTGTAGACCCCCAAGTACAGTACCTTTGGTGAAGAGTGAAAACAAGCTGATGCGCGAAGTCGGGGATCGCGGCGTCTGTGCGAAACGTTGAATCCACGCACTTCGAGTGGCGTGGGTCACGACGTGGTGCAACGACTTCCACGGAGTTGCGGACTTCAGCGGGGCTGCAGCGGCGTCAGGCCTGCGAAGAGCGTTGCGTTTCAGCGAAGGTCACGGCGTCGGGTGCAGGCGGCATCACCGGATTCAGCAGCGGCGTCGGTCCGGAGTCGTGCGAAGTCGATTTCCTTGGAATTCCACCAGCTTTCCTTTCAAGGGCCCAGGGACTGGATAGGGCACCACTTGTCAGAGCAGGAGTCTCTCCAGAGACTCCAGGTGCTGGCAGAGAGAAGTCTTTGCTGTCCCTGAGACTTCAAACAACAGGAGGCAAGCTCTAAATCAAGCCCTTGGAGATTTCTTCACAAGATGGAAGGCACACAAAGTCCAGTCTTTGCCCTCTTACTCTGGCAGAAGCAGCACTGCAGGAAAGCTCCACAAAGCACAGTCACAGGCAGGGCAGCACTTCTTCCTCAGCTACTCAGCTCTTCTCCAGGCAGAGGTTCCTCTTGGTTCCAGAAGTGTTTCTAAAGTCTGTAGATTTGGGTGCCCTTCTTATACCCATTTTAGTCTTTGAAGTCACCTTTCTTCAAAGGGGACTCACACCTACTTGTGAAATCCTGCCTTGCCCAGGCAAGGCCTCAGACACACACCAGGGGGTTGGAGTCTGCATTGTCAGAGGCAGGCACAGTCCGTTCAGATGAGAGTGACCACTCCACCCCTCCCTCCTAGCAGAGATGGCTAATTAGGAAATGCAGGTTACACCTCAGCTCCCTTTGTGTCACTGTCTAGTGTGAGGTGAAAAACAACTCAACTGTCAAACTGACCCAGACAGGGAATCCACAAACAAGGCAGAGTCACAGAATGGTTTAAGCAAGAAAATGCTCACTTTCTAAAAGTGTAATTTTCAAACACACAATCTCAAAACCAACTTTACTAAAATATGTATTTTTAAATTGTGAGTTCAGGGACCCCAAGCTCCACATGTCCATCTACTCTCTAGGGGAATCTACACTTTAATCATATTTAAAGGTAGCCCCCGTATTATCCTATGAGAGAGACAGGCCTTGCAACAGTGAAAAACGAAGTTGGCAGTATTTCACGGCCAGGACATATAAACCACATTACTATATGTCCTACCTTATCCATACACTGCACCCTGCCCTTGGGGCTACCTAGGGCCTACCTTAGGGGTGCCTTACATGTACAAAAAGGGAAGGTTTAGGCCTGGCAAGTGGGTACACTTGCCAAGTCGAATTTACAGTGTAAAAATACACACACAGACACTGCAGTGGCAGGTCTGAGACATGATTACAGGGTTACTTGTGTGGGTGGCACAGCCAGTGCTGCAGGCCCACTGGTAACATTTGATTTACAGGCCCTGGGCACCTCTAGTGCACTTTACTAGGGACTTAACAGTAAAACAAATATGCCAATCATGGAGAACCAATTACATACACATTTGTAACCGGAGCACTTGCACTTTAGCACTGGTTAGCAGTGGTAAAGTGCCCAGAGTAATAAAAACAGCAAAATCAGAGTCCAGCACACATCAATAACCTGGGGAACAGAGGCAAAAAGTTAAGGGAGACCCCCCCAAGGATGAAAAGTCTAACAACGTTCATGACAAAACAATGTGAAAGGCTTTGTGTAATCAGGCATTCCCAACACTGGAGCTCTGCACAAACTCTCTCTCAACTCAGTGAACCCTTTCATCTCATCTTCATCTAGAGTAATGGGATCTGTAACTTCCTTGTGTGTTAACTGCTGTAGGGATTTTGCCATCTCAGCAAAGTTGGAGATCCACTGTCTACAGTACCCCACCATTCCCAGGAACATCCTGACATCTCTCTGTGAAGTCAGAGGACTTCTCTGTAGAATCATGGTAATTCTCTCCCTGGAGATTATCCTTAACCCCTTTTCAATCTGGTGTCCCAGATAGTTCACTGATTTATGGCAATACTGCAATTTTACAGGTGAAACCTTGTGTCTGAAATTCCCCAAATGATTCAATAGGGCAGTCGAGTCGTACTTACACTCGTCCCTTGTTCTGGATACAATCAGCAAGTCATCAATGTATTGCACCAGAGTCGATTGGCAATCCCAATGACTCCAGATTCTTTTTCAAGATCTGAGTGAACAGGCATGGAGACTGGGTATACCATACCATAATGTTCTTATTTAGCATATCTGCTTCAACAGAGACAACATGAAACTTACATGAGACAACATACTAAACAGTTTGGAATCATTGTAAATAATCCCTACTATCCTTCATTGAGAAACATTTTAAAAAGTACTGAATATATTGAACAGTCTTGAATCATAACATTTGAAATATTGCTAAGTGAATTTAACAGACGCTCCAAGAAATAATCCGTATTCCTTTCCAGGTAATTTTACTCTTAGTTCCAATCATATACATTGTTGAATATTGTAAATGCCTGAAATAGTTCACATTGGTATTAATGAAGCACATAATCTGTTCCAGATCTCCCTCCCCGCAGTACCATTCCTAACCCCCTTCCCTTCATCTGCCAACTGTGATCCTTTTTTAAATACAACTGAGTCATAGCTGCCAGAAGGTGGGCCTCTTGAGGGTACTGCTCCAGAGAAACTTATACTAACCACTCTGACACATACAAACACATCTCAAACCAGTGTTGCGGAAATTCCCAAAAGTGGCTAACAGCAGCAGGAAGCCCAAACACAGGCTATGCCCTAAGTATGTTGTTTGTATTCTTTTGTTATTAGTCATAGTTTAAGTTAGGGTCTCGCATAGGTATAGTGTAGTTCAGTAATAGTTTTTAGATATTTTAGTAGGTGGTTGTTTTAAGTCTGTTTTTATACTCTGGTTTCGAAGTAGGTGGGCGGGTTTGATGTTTAATGGTTTTATTAAAAAAATATAAAAAACAATACCATAAAATATATATTTGTTTATGTTTACATGTATATGTTTAGGTGTAGTCGCTGTTTGTATTGCACCAATGTATGTGTATTAAGGGAGTGGGGTGATAATGTTTAACTTGTCATTTGTGTATAGTGCTTTTGATAGCTTAAAATACGTTAAGATAGTTTAGGCTAGTGTCAAGATTATTTAGTGTCGCATAGGCAGGGATAGGTTGTTTTAGATAAGTTAAGATAGTGTAAGGTAGTGCTACGGTTAGTTTATTTGGGCTAAATATGTGCAGGTTGTTTAGTTTGTATAGTATTATTTTTTCTACTTTCACTAGTTCAACATCATTTCTCAATTAAGTGTTAGTACCATTGACTAAGTTCAGAAACTATGGATCTACATTCTTTGGTTGAAGGTATATGTTGCTTTGTCAGAGGCCTATGGACAAATGTTAGTCTACCTCATATTTGAGTCAATTATGGACTGCTTTTCATTCTTTCTGCACTGTAAGTGGGCCTCATTTGGTGATTGTACACACAGCACAACACAGGTAGTCTAGTACTGTATGTAGGAAGGTAGCCTCTTTCTAGCCTTGTTATCCCCACTTTTGGACTGTTTGTGAGTATGTGTCAGGGTGTTTTTACTGTCTCACAGGGATCCTGCTAGCCAGGGCCCAGTGATCATAGTGAAAACCCTATGTTGTCAGGGTGTTTGATATGTGTCACTGGGATCCTGCTAGACCCCAGTGCTCATAAGTTTGTGGCCTAAATGTGTTCCCTGTGTGGTGCCTAAGTGTATCACTGAGGCTTTGCTAATCAGAACCTCAGTGTTCATGCTCTCTCTCCTTTTAAAATTCTCACTGCAGGCTAGTGTCTAATTTAACCAATTCTCATTGGCACACTGGAACACCCTTATAATTCCCTTGTATATGTTACCTAGGTACCCAGGGTATTGGGGTTCCAGGAGATCCCTATGGGCTGCAGCTTTCTTTTGCCACCCATAGGGAGCTCAGAGAGTTCTTACACAGGACTGCCACTGCAGCCTGAGTGAAATAACGTCCACGTTATTTCACAGCCATTTTACACTGCACATAAGTAACTTATAAGTCACCTATATGTATAACCCTCACTTGGTGAAGGTTAGGTGCAAAGTTACTTAGTGTGTGGGTACCCTGGCACTAGCCAAGGTGCCCCACATTGTTCAGGGCAAATTCCCAGGACTTTGTAAGTGAGGGGGACACCATTACACGCGTACACTTCATATAGGTCAATACCTATATGTAGCGTCACAATGGTAACTCAGAACATGGCCATGTAACAAGTGTAGGATCATGGAATTGTCACCCCAATACCATTCTGGCATTGGGGAGACAATTCCATGATCCCCCGAGTCTCTAGCACAGACCCGGGTACTGCCAAACGAACTTTCTGGGGTCTCCACTGCAGCTACTGCTGCTGCCAACCCCTCAGACAGGTTTCTGCCCCCACCCCCCCGGGGCCTGGGCCGCCCAGTCCCAGGAAGGCATAACAAAGAATTTCCTCTGAGAGAGGGTGTTACACCCTCTCCCTTTGGAAATAGGTGTGAAGGGCTGTGGAGGAGTAGCCTTTCCCAGCCTCTGGAAATGCTTTGATGGGCACAGGCGGTGCCCTCTCTGCATAAGCCAGTCTACACCAGTTCAGGGATCCCCCCAGCCCTGCTCTGGTGTGAAACTGGACAAAGGAAAGGGGAGTGACCACTCCCCTGACCAGCACCTTCCAGGGGAGGTGCCCAGAGCTCCTCCAGTGTGTCCCAGACCTCTGCCATCTTGGATGCAGAGGTGTGAGGGCACAATGGACAGCTCTGAGTGGCCAGTGCCAGCAGGTGACATCGGAGACCACTCCTGATAGGTGCTTACCTTTCTCAGTAGCCAATCCTCCTCTATTGGCTATTTAGGGTCTATCCTGTGGGCTATTCCTCAGATAATGAATACAAGAGCTCACCAGAGTTCTTCTGCACTTCCCTCTTCGACTTCTGCCAAGGATCAACCGCTGACTGCTCCAGGACGCCTGCATAACCGCAACAAAGTAGCAAGAAGACTACCAGCAACATTGTAGCGCCTCATCCTGACGGCTTTCTCGACTGTTTCCTGGTGGTGCATGCTCTGAGGGCTGTCTGCCTTCACCCTGCACTGGAAGCCAACAAGAAATCTCCCATGGGTCGACGGAATCTTCTCCCTGCCAACGCAGGCACCAAACTTCTCCATCAACGGTCCTCTGGGTCCCCTCTCATCCTGACGAGTGTGGTCCCTGGAACACAAGAGCTGGGTCCAAGTGTCTTCGACAGTCCAGTGGCCCTTCTGTCCAAATTTGGTGGAGGTAAGTCCTTGCCTCCCCACGCCAGACAGTAATCCTGTGTACTGCGTGAACTGCAGCTGCTCTGGCTTCCGTGCACTTTTGGAAGACTTCCTTTGTGCACAGCCTAGCCCAGGCCCCCAGCACTCCGTCCTGCATTGCCCAACTCGCTGAGTTGGACTCCAATGTCGTGGGACCCTCTTTTGTGAGTTTGAGTCGACCGTTGTCCTCAGATCTTCTAAATGCCTGTTCATGTACTTCTGCAGGTGCTGCCTGCTTCTGCGGGGACTCTCTGACTTGCTGAGCGCCCCCTCTGTCTCCTCCTTCAAGGGGCGACCTCCTGGTCCTTCCTGGGCCCCAGCAGCACCCAAAATCCTCACCTGTGACTCTTGAAGCTAGCAAGGCTTGTTTGTGGTCTTTCTGCGTGGAAACAACTCTGCATCTTCCAGCACGCCGTGGGACATCTTCTGACCAAAGGAAAAGTTCCTGGCACCTTCCATTGTTGCAAAATCTTAAGATTCTTCCACCCGGAGGCAGCCCTATTGCACCTTCATCTGGGGTTTAGAGAGCTCCTGCCCCCCTGGACACTTGCGTGACTCTTGGACTTGGTCCCCTTCATTTACAGGTCCTTAGGTCCAGGAATCCGTCTTCAGTGTTTTGCAGTCAGTTGTTGTCCTTGCAGAATCCCCTATCTCGATTTTACTGTCTTTCTGGGGTAGTAGGGTAACTTTACTCCTACTTTTCAGGGTCTTGGAGTGGGGTATCTTGGACACCCTTAGTGTTTTCTTACACTTCAAGCGACCCTCTACACACTACACTAGGCCTGGGGTCCATTCGTGGTTCGCATTCCACTTTTGGAGTATATGGTTTGTGTTGCCCCTAGGCCTATTCCTTCCTATTGCATTCTATTGTGATTCTACATTGTTTGCACTACTTTTCTAACTGTTACTTACCTGATTTTGGTTTGTGTGCGTAGAATGTGTGTAGATTACTTACCTCCTAAGGGAGTATATCCTCTGAGATACTTTTGGCATATTGTCACTAACATAAAGTACCTTTATTTTTAGTAACTCTGAGTATTGTGTTTTCTTATGATATAGTGCTATATGATTGTAGGAAAGTACCATCTTGCCTGGCATGTTACCCCCATATTTCACTGCATGTATGTTGTTTTAGCCCTTGTGTCACTGGGATCCTGCAAAGCAGGACCCAGGTGCTCATAGTGTGTTCCATGTTTGTGTTCCCTGTGTGGTGCCTAACTGTATCACTGAGGCTCTGCTAATTAGAACCTCAGTGTTTATGCTCTCTCTGCTTTCTAAATTTGTCACTGCAGGCTAGTGACTAAATTTACCAATTCTCATTGGCACACTGGTACACCCATATAATTCCCTTGTATATGGTACTGAGGTACCCAGGGTATTGGGGTTCCAGGAGATCCCTATGGGCGGCAGCATTTCTTTTGCCACCCGTAGGGAGCTCAGACAATTCTTACACAGGCCTGTCACTGCAGCCTGCGTGAAATAACGTCCATGTTATTTCACAGCCATTTTTCACTGCACATAAGTAACGTATAAGTGTAGTAGGCTGGCCTGGCTTGTAGTGGGTACCAAGGGGTACTTACACTCTGTACCAGGTGCAGTTATCCCTTATTAGTGTAGAAGAGGTGTTTCTAGCAGCTTAGGCTGATAGAAGGTAGCTATAGCAGAGCAGCTTAGGCTGAACTAGGAGACATGCAAATCACCTACTATACCACTGGTGTCATATGCACAATATCATAAGAAAACACAATACACAGATATACTAAAAATAAAGGTACTTTATTTTTATGACAATATGCCAAAAGTATCTCAGTGAGTACCCTCAGTATGAGGATGCCAAATATACACAAGATATATGTACACAATACCAAAAATATGCAGTAATAGTAAAAGGAAGTAATGCAAGCAATGTAAAGTTACAGTAGATTGCAATAGGAGCACATAGGTATAGGAGCAACACAAACCATATACTCCAAAACTGGAATGCGAACCACGAATGGACCCCAAACCTATGTGAGCTTGGAGAGGGTCGCTGGGGCTGTAAGAAAACAGCGAGGGTTACAAAAACAGCCCACCCCAAGACCCTGAAAAGAAGGTGTAAAGTGCACCTATATTCCCCTGAGAGCACAGAAGTCGTGGTAGGGGAATTCTGCAAGGAAGACCAACACCAGCAATGCAACCAAAGTGGATTTCCGGACGAGAGTACCTGTGGAACAAAGGGACCAAATCCAAGAGTCGCGACAACGTCGAGATTGGGCAGATGCCCAGGAAATGCCAGCTGAGGGTGCAAAGAAGCTGCCACCGGATGGTAGAAGCTGTGGATTCTGCAAGAACGAAGAGGGCTAGAAACTTCCCCTTTGGAGGATGGATGTCCCACGTCGTGAAGAAGCTAGCAGAGGTGTTCCCACGCAGAAAGACCGCAAACAAGCCTTGCTAGCTGCAAGGGTCGCGTTAGGGTTTTTGGATGCCGCTGTGGCCCAGGAGGGACCAGGATGTCGCCACTTCGATGAGGAGACAGAGGGGGCACCCAGCAAGTCAGGGAGCCCTCACAGAAGCAGGCAGCACCTGCAGAAGTACCGGAACAGGCACTTGGAAGAGGAGTGAACCGGAGCTCACCCGAAGACACAAAATGGAGTCCCACGACGCCGGAGGACAACTCAGGAGGTTGTGCACTGCAGGTTAGAGTGTCGGGGACCCAGGCTTGGCTGCGCACGAAGGAAATCCTGGAAGAGTGCACAGGAGCCGGAGCAGCTGCAAATCACGTGGTACCCAGCAATGCAGTCTAGCGTGGGGAGGCAAGGACTTACCTCCACCAAACTTGGACTGAAGAGTCACTGGACTGTGGGAGTCACTTGGACAGAGTTGCTGAGTTCCAGGGACCACACTCGTCATGCTGAGAGGGGACCAGAGGACCGGTGATGCAGTCTTTAGTTGCCTGCGGTTGCAGGGGGAAGATTCCATCGACCCACGGGAGATTTCTTCAGAGCTCCTGGTGCAAGAAAAGGCAGGCTACCACCAGAGCATGCACCACCAGGAAACAGGCGAGAAAGCGGCAGGATCAGCGATACAAGGTTGCAGTAGTCGTCTTTGCTACTTTGTTGCGGTTTTGCAGGTGTCCTGAGCAGTCAGCGGACGATCCTTTGGCAGAAGGTGAAGAGAGAGATGCAGAGGAACTCTGATGAGCTCTTGCGTTCGTTATCTAAAGAATTTCCCAAAGCAGAGACCCTAAATAGCCAGAAAAGGAGGTTTGGCTACCTAGGAAGGAGGATAGGCTAGCAACACAGGTAAGAGCCTATCAGAAGGAGTCTCTGATGTCACCTGCTGGCACTGGCCACTCAGAGCAGTCCAGTGTGCCAGCAGCACCTCTGTTTCCAAGATGGCAGAGGTCTGGAGCACACTGGAGGAGCTCTAGGCACCTCCCCTGGGAGGTGCAGGTCAGGGGAGTGGTTACTCCCCTTTCCTTTGTCCAGTTTCGCGCCAGAGCAGGGCTGGGGGATCCATGAACCGGTGTAGACTGGCTTATGCAGAGATGGGCACCATCTGTGCCCATCAAAGCATTTCCAGAGGCTGGGGGAGGCGACTCCTCCCCAGCCTGACACCTTTTTCCAAAGGGAGAGGGTGTAACACCCGCTCTCTGAGGAAGTCCTTTGTTCTGCCTTCCTGGGCCAAGCCTGGATGGACCCCAGGAGGGCGAAACCTGTCTGAGGGGTTGGCAGCAGCAGCAGCTGCAGTGAAACCCCGGGAAAGGTAGTTTGGCAGTACCAGGGTCTGTGCTAGAGACTCAGGGGATCATGGAATTGTCTCCCCAATGCCAGAATGGCATTGGGGTGACAATTCCATGATCTTAGACATGTTACATGGCCATGTTCGGAGTTACCATTGTGACGCTATACATAGGTAGTGACCTATGTATAGTGCACGTGTGAAATGGTGTCCCCGCACTCACAAAGTCCGGGGAATTTGCCCTGAACAATGTGGGGGCACCTTGGCTAGTGCCAGGGTGCCCACACACTAACTAACTTAGCACCCAACCTTTACCAGGTAAAGGTTAGACATATAGGTGACTTATAAGTTACTTAAGTGCAGTGGTAAATGGCTGTGAAATAACATGGACGTTATTTCACTCAGGCTGCAGTGGCAGGCCTGTGTAAGAATTGTCAGAGCTCCCTATGGGTGGCAAAAGAAAGGCTGCAGCAAATAGGGATCTCCTGGAACCCCAATACCCTGGGTACCTCAGTACCATATACTAGGGAATTATAAGGGTGTTCCAGTATGCCAATGTGAATTGGTGAAATTGGTCACTAGCCTGTTAGTGACAATTTGGAAAGTAAAGAGAGAGCATAACCACTGAGGTTCTGGTTAGCAGAGCCTCAGTGACACAGTTAGTCATCATACAGGGAACACATACAGGGCACACTTATGAGCACTGGGGCCCTGGCTGGCAGGGTCCCAGTGACACATACACCAAAACAACATATAAACAGTGAAATATGGGGGTAACATGCCAGGCAAGATGGTACTTTCCTACACAACCTCCCCCCCCCCCCAAACGAAGGACAATAAGACTAGCCATGACCTGATGAGTCTTCATTGTCTAAGTGGAAATATCTGGAGAGTCCATCTGCATTGGAGTGGGTACTCCCAGGTCTATGTTCCACTGTATAGTCCATTCCCTGTAGAGATATGGACCACTTCAACAATTTAGGATTTTCACCTATCATTGGTTTTAGCCAAAGTAGAGGTTTGTGGTCTGTCTGAACAATGAAGTGAGTGCCAAACAGGTATGGCCTCAACTTCTTCAGTGCCCAGACCACAGCAAAGGCCTCCCTCTCTATGGCAGACCAACGCTTTTCTCTAGGGGTCAACCTCCTGCTGATAAAAGCAACAGGTTGATCCTGGCCCTCAGAATTGAGTTGTGATAAGACTGCCCCTACCCCTAATTCAGATGCATCAGTTTGAACAATGAATTTCTTGGAGTAACATGGGCTTTTTAGGACAGGTGCAGTTCACATGGCCTGTTTCAGCTCCTCTAATGCTTTCTGACAGCTAGCTGTCCACAATACCTTTTTAGGCATTTTCCTAGAAGTGAGGTCATTAAGAGGGGCTGCAATGGAGCCATAGTTCTTTATGAACCTCCTGTAATACCCAGTGAGGCCTAAGAAGGCTCTCACCTGGGTCTGAGTTGTAGGGGGAACCCAATCCATGATAGTTTGGATTTTCCCCTGAAGTGGTGCAATCTGTTCCCCACCTACAAGGTGTCCCAGATAAACCACTTTCCCCTGCCCTATCTGGCACTTTGAAGCCTTGATAGTGAGGCCTGCCTTTTGCAGGGCCTCCAAAACTTTCCATAGGTGGACCAGGTAATCATCCCAGGTGGAGCTAAAGACAGCTATATCATCTAGATATGCTGCACTAAAAGCCTCCAACCCTTGCAGGACTGTATTCACCAACCTCTGAAAAGTGATAGGTGCATTTTTCAAACCAAAGGGCATTACTGTGAATTGGTAGTGCCCTCCAATAGTCGAAAATGCAGTTTTTGCTTTAGCATCCTCTGATAACTTGATCTGCCAATACCCGGCAGTCAAATCAAAGGTGCTTAGATACTTGGCAGATGCCAGTGTATCTA